>NW_028186423.1:14648090-14811254 GCF_003343005.1 Rhea americana
AACAAAAGATAATGTGCAACTGCCATGGTACTCTTCTTCCCAAAATGACCTATTGTGCCTTCAACATATTGCATAGGAGTTTGTTTTTCTTGCACCTGTTTTTTCTTACTATTTTTATATTTTAATATGGAAGATAATATGGTAATTGTTTATGCATCTATAAATAAATAAAATATATGCATGTATACATCTAAACATACCTATACACACACACACAAACACACACACACACTCATCCTAAAGTCATTAGAAGGGAGATTTAACTAGAGAATCTTTGTAAGAAGCCCTTGATGGAGTTTCTTCCCAGAATATCATCCTATTTTATATCATGCCGTTGTGAGGGAAGTTTCTCCTTTCTAAAAAATCAAAAGCTACTAAGTATCAGATATCACTCAAGATCTGTAGAAGGTAAGGCCATCCCAAACAGAGATCTTGGCACGTTGCAGATATTCTAGTCTCCAAGGAAAACTACAGAAAACAGAAAACCTGTCTAGGCTGGACTGAAATCCCTAAAAAAAATATGTATGTAGGCAAATGTATGTAGGCAGGCAGGTACATGAAGTTGAATAGAAAGCCTTTACAAAGGCTGTATGATTATGAGGAACACAGATTACACAACCTTGCAATAGGTAATCGTATAGTCTAACTTTTCCTAATTTTTTAGAACCTGTTGGGCAGGTCTCCACTATGCTGGCAACATATCCSCTGCCTGGCAACAACCTAGGGAGATTTATCTGACAGTACCACCCTGTGCTGATGTACCAACCTGATACTGAAAGAAGTCTAGTAACGTGAATGTGGCTAGTTTGTTTCCATATTGGAACTAGTTCAGTCATCACAGTGGAAGAATCTGTGTATCTTGCTTCAAAGAATAGCTATCAATATTTCCATCTCAAGCTTGCAGAGCATTTCAAATAGGATTGCCCAAAAGTTTATCCTGAGCTTGGTTTTCTTCAATCTTTGCAGTAACATCTTTAATTATGGAGTAGAATTTATATTTATCACATTCACATATGACAACAAGTTCACACGATCTGTACGYATTTGTGTAAGATCAAAATGTAAAATATTTCATATTTCAGAATCAGAAAATAATTTTTTGCTTTTAGGAAGCAACAATTTGAAAATTTTCTCGGAATGGTTATACCAGTAAAACAACACAAAAGAGTGTTTAAGTTAAGATGAAATGCAAGCTGATTATGGACCAAAAATTTGATGTCATATATGTAAAACACTGSAAGTAATAATTTCAGTCTACTGCAGCATGATAAACTCAGCTGGGATTCCTGTGACTTTCAACTTCATAGAAGAAAGGTGTAACCAGTCTAAACAGACTAGAAGTCCAGAGGATAGCTACATGAAAGATGAGAGGTTAGCAGAAAGTCACCTGTGCTAATGGTGAAAGTCACTAGTATTATTAAACCAAGAAAGAAAAGAAGATAAAGGAACCATGACCCTTTAAGTTATAAGATGAAGGTGATCAGTTCACTAAATCTGCTTGGGCAATGATATGACAAAATCAATTTATTTGGCTGTCAATGAGATTTGAGTGATATATTAGAGAAAAATCCTCCATGGAGTACTGCAGAATTGGAAATACTTAGAGATTATAGTATTTCTAAAATCTAGCTGGAGGCAGATCTTTCAAAGAGAGAGCATATTTGATTTTGCATTAAGGAAGGATTAGAAGTGGCTGGATTGGATGACGTTGTTTCCATGTTTTCTCAAGTAAACTTATGAACTCAATGTAAATGATATTGTATCAGTCTAATAATTTATTTTCCATAACTCTATTATAACTGTTGTTAATTGTAGCAATCTCTTCATTTTTTGTCAGTCAGATCCTGTATCTCCTACTGCCTCATATTAACTAGCTAGCTATTGTTATCTAATATTTTCTTCTTTATACCTTGAAAAAGTAATAGATTTCTTTAGCTCTCTGGCACTTACTATGTTCCAACACTTCTTTGAAAACATCACAGAAGTTCTAAAGAGATCCTCTGTCAGCTGTTTTAAACATCTAAAGTGTGAATTTTATAGTCTTCAGACTTAAAGTGTCTAACTTTAGAACCTGCTATTTAACATCCTGATGAAATGGAAAGTATTTTGTAATTGCCCTTAGTAACAGGAACATATTGCCTGTCTTTTCCCCACAAGTCTTTTTCTTTTACTACTTTTGTGGCTAATTCTACTTTTTCTGTAAGTCAGAGGAAAATTTTCACCAAYCTGGACACTGAATGTTTAATTAGAAAGAATGTAAGTGTGGTGGTATCCAACAGCTCTTATATACGTGCCTTCAGATCAAGTCATAATCTCAGCTCAGTTCCCAAAGGAACGCACAGATCCGTATAACCAAGGCACACAYGGGAGGGAGCATGCACCAACCATCTCAAATGAGAGGCTGAAGGTGGATGCATTTGAGCGTCTGTATATTCAGACGATAGCAAGTTAAACATTACCATGAGTCAGATGAGCCACCATTATGATTTGAATTGCTACTTTGCAATCAGAGAAGACTAAAAGTAATGAATAAAATTAATTGCATAATCAGTTGTCATGAGTCAGCTGATGGGCAGTATTTTTAAGGTGTTGTTCTCATAGACTGTCATTAGAAGAGCTTTGTAGGCAGTTCTAGGGATAAATTTGTATCAGAATTGGCTGAAATGGTGCACCAAGATCTGGTTTAGGTAAAAGAAGATTAGATGCATTTTATATAAATCCACCTATCAGTTTTCCAAAATCTCTTTCAGTGCAAAAATAGTTCTGGACACTAATAAGAAGCACTCTTATGTGAGAGATGCAGTTTACAGTGACTTTTTTTTTTTAACTGAATTTGTATAGTTTCCCTGGATTAAATAATGTATATTGGCAAACTTTCTATTTTGATACAAAAACCAAACTTTTTCACAGTGTTATCTATGTTAATTAGAGTTTTGAGGTTTTTATGATCTGGATTGACATGAACAGGTCAACAAAATCTGCTTTTTCAGCTTTAGAGTTGAAAAGATATGGCTTAGGTAAACAATGAAGGGATACAATGCAGTAGGGGAATTCTTCTGGTTTTGCTATAGCTTTCCTGCCAGTCAGACATAGAACTTAAAGGATGCAGTTGTGAGCACAACACTTCCCAAAACACAACAGTCACAAACATGAGGTTAATGCACTAAATATTTCCTCTGTCTAGGGCTAGAAGAATTGCCTGAAGTACTGATAGGCTTCTAGAATTTCCTCTTGTTGACCAGCTGTTAATCTCCAGGATATGCCTTCTGTATCGACCATTATTTCCTAGCAAACACTGTAATCTCTTCTATGGACCAGCAAAGCTGTAACAAACAGAAAAGAACAGATATATACACATGCTTTATATGCATACACACTATGTATATATGTACTTATATAATATTTTGCTATTTGTATTAAAGACAATTGATGCTATATAACAGCCATCTTATCCTATAATCCCTAGGCATCATGTCATTATATACATTTCTTTGTTCCTTAGTGCCTTGCTTGATCACATCCTATTCTGTAATTTCCAAAATTTCCCTTCCAACTGTACGTAGGTTTATCATTATGTTCACATCAGTGTTACTCTCATTATTTTTCCTTCTAGGAGAAGAAACTAGTAGATGAAATTTCCCACCTGAGATCAAACTCAGTCAACACTCATTAGCAGATCCCATGCATTCAGTAAGCACTTAGTCTTACAATGAAAGAAAATAATGGGGTTTTAAAAACATGATACTCAAATCTTTTCTGAAATGTAGGCAAAAGAAGAATTAATGTCTACAGTGAATGAGAATATCTTCATAAGGTAATTATTTGTCTAAACATCTGATAGATTCCTGACTCTTAAGCAGGGGTAGAACCATGTTTTCAGTGCACAGCTACACAGTAATTATTGCTTTAATCCTAGGAAATTAATAAAGCTTGATGGATTATAAGATTCTGTCTCAACGGATGTAGACCAATTGACGACATTGTTGACACTTTAAAGACCTCTATTAATGACAGGGTCACTGAACTGTCATCATTTGCTATTGCATTATGGCTCTATGTACTTGGTGAAGAAAGACACAAGTATGCAACATGTTCCTTTCTTCTGGATTTTGGTACCTAAGATGAAAAAATATTTCCATTACTTCCCCTAAATCATTATTTCTCCCTCAGTTCTTCCTCTTCTCAGAAAACAAAAGAAGTTAAGACTATTGTATAAGATTGCCGCTGAATTCTTCTTAAGAAGTGCAGAATCTGGTCTGACCTCTGAGCTGCCCCTGTTTTGAGTGAGAGGTTGGACTAGAGGCCTCCTAAGGACCACCTCTCCTCGACCTGCATTATCCTCGGATCCTGTGATTCTAAAAATTCTGTTGGCTCTTACAAATTCCAAGGAAAGCTGAGGGTGCTTAGCATCTTGCAGTACCAAATCCTAATGAGAGAAAATGTTACCAGCACTTAAAAGTACARTTTTATTAATTCCTGTCTTAAAATATTTTGTATGTTTCTATCTTAATCTCATGACATGAAACATCTAAAGTATGTTCTTAATTGTAAATTTCTTGATTTTTTTCTATACTCAAGCATGCAAAATTTCTGTTCTCTTGCAATATGCACCTTTTCTCTTGGAATTTCTTTAAAAATCAAGAAGAATTAGAGACAATATAAAATTTTAAATCACAAACAATCTGAAACTTATAATCTGAAACTAACTAGAATCTATTCATCTTTCACTGAATCACTAGAATCCAAGCTCCCTTCATCTTCAGATCTTTGGGGGAAAATGATTATTTGTTTTCATTTGGCATTTTGTCAAGAACAGCAGTTAAATCCAGCACATGCTAAGCATGTGGTTGGCCTTAATATAATGATACGACATCACCTGATTGGAATGGGAGTTATCATTTTCCTCCAGTATTCAGCTTTCTGTGAGATGTTGTTAGGTGGTAGGCCTCAGACGACTAGAATAGTACTGCCATATTTTCCATAGTTCATTTAATTTATAGCCACATTGAATTTCATGGAACCAGGATGGATGCGTAATTAAGCAATTCTCCTAGATAGGTCCTTCATCCTTGTTGGAGTCACTAAATGTTGTTCAATACAAATGAATAAAAAATAGGATTTGCCCCTAAAATTCAAGAGAAAACATGTATTTCAGATACATGCTTAGACCTCTAACTTGTGTCCGTTAACACTGTCCAAAAATAGAAACAAGCTTTTGTGAAAGTCTGTTTGTTTCTCTGAACCACAGTGGTACACACTCTTCAGGAGCTATCTATACTTAGCCTATAAACTGAAATTTCTCTTTCAACCTGAGTACTATCCTCCCACCTTTGTGAAGGAATATTCCCATGTAAAGCTGAGTTATGTCCTGTCCCTGATACAACTGGTCATCCAGGAGTAGGACAAGGACAGAGACAGTGCAGGACCTGATCCAGAGAAAAAAGGTGTGCCACTGCATGCAGTGAACAGGACTCAGACATATTTAACTGGTAAGTGCATGGAGTTAAAGTAATAAGTTTGTGATGTATAATGTAGTAGAAGCAGTACAACCCTTAAATAAGGCCTCTGCCTGTCTTGAGATGTAGATAACAAAAATCCATACAAGTAGCAGGTAGTTCTCCAGTGAGCCGACTTACACTGTATAAACCTGAAAATGCCAACAATCCTAAGGTGTCTTCTGCTTGCAGCTCCCCTGGAGGACATCRACCATCATCCAAAATGCCCCTTGTGTCAAGGTGGAACTTCTTGCTACTCCTCTACACCTCCACTAAACCACATGTATAGGAAAGTACATTCTGGAAAGAAATTTCGTAAACTATCTCCTGAAGTTCCAGGACTTCATTCCAGCAAACTTCTATCTTTTTGTGAAAAGTTTTTAACCTGCTGTGTACATGCAATATGTGAAACCTTGACATTTTCTCTGAACTGAAAGCGCATACACTGAATACACTACATAATAGATTATGAGCAGAGCCCCTTTTGATTTGCTTTCCTTCTGGATCCATGATTTCTGGACTGCTGGTAAGTAGAAGACTCCTGAATATGTCAGAACAAGAATTGTACACATAGATTTTTCAATTTATTGAAACTGTTAGAAAGAAGTATTATCTTGAATCCAGAGAAGCTTTTAATTCTAAGTAATAGAGGGGTCTTTCATTAAAAAAAAATGAAATAAAAGGTATTTTTAATGGAAAACAGGAGCAATGTTCTTAGAAATGGTAAAATATTTCACCTTTTTAACACAAGCAACTCAGTAAGATACATTCAAAAATCACCCTAATGTTTCTCAATCTACATTTTCTATCAATAGAGTTCATCCAAAAGTTAGTTTAGCACTATTTGAGACCTTTKGGGCTTTTTTTCATGTCTTTGCAGGGAAAGAGAATATTTTGATATAATAAGTTGCAGAAAAATATTTGTCCAGGCCCTGTATTTCTCTGCATCATTTAGAATGGCTCCTTTGACCAGATGAGAATAATCCAGCAATACTGAGGTTACAATCTACTATGGTCTTAGATGCTTATTTTTCGAGCATGATGAAAATATATTAGAATTCATGTAAAATATACTGAGCATGTGCAAAATGTGGCTTTGAAAGTATCACAATTTGATTAAATCCAAACCAGTGCTCTGTAGCTCAGTATTCATGCCAAATTTCAGCTTTCCATTCTCAGCTCTTTTTGTTCCAAAAAAAAAAAATGTGATTTTGAATATTGGGATGCTATATGAAGCTTTTCTTATAATTACAGGTAGCTGAATCAGTTTTGATCAGCAGATCTACAATGTGGGTACAAACTAATTCTAAATTACTTGTATTAAAATAATAGCATTTTCAGAAAGATATGCTGCATTGCAGAAACAGGGATTAGAATGTAAATTGTTACACAAACTTATCTTAGAAGGTCTTGAACAAAGCCCCAGTATCATTATCTGGGGGAAAAAAAAAAGAACAGAAAACCCCAAAAAGCCCAAAATATACCCTTCAGATTTTACTTTGATACTGCTCCAGTATTTTTTTTTTTTTTTTTTTTNTTTTTTTTTTGCTTCCTTATGTTTCTTCACTCTCTTTTGCAGTCATCCTCTACACAGACAGACCTGGAAGATATCATTAGTTACTGCGTTGTCCAGCACAATGCCAAACAATCTTCAGGAGCATCTGCTTTTTAGGGATTTTCTTTATAGATAGTGCTTTAGCTTGTTTTTGCTAACAAATAATGCATTTGCTAACTATCACTTGAAAATAAGTTGCACTCAATGCCAAGTCATTGAAACATTAAAGTAGCAGCATCTCTGTTAAAGGTAAGAAAGACAGAAACTTATGTGGGTATATTTTCTGTGGTTAATAGAATTCATCAGACAAAATATATATTTTCTAAATTGCTGAGGCAACTGGTGCCAACTTGAGAATATCTTTCCCTTGTGACTTATTTGATAAAACTAAAGAACAATAAGAATATGAAAGAATATTGATATGTTATTTCCCTATTAGGTATATAAATAAGTAGTTAAATATGTGATTGAGAGATTTGAGTAGGGATAAATATATCTGAAGCAGTGTGACTGCTGCTAACACAGCTGTTAGTGCAGAGAGTAAGAACCTCAAGCATCCATGTAAATGCTCATAGAATCATTGGTAAGGTTGGAAAAGATCTCTGGAGATCATCTAGTCCAACCCTCAAATGAGTGGCCCATACAGAGATCAAACCCATGACCCTGGCATTATTAGCACCGTGCTCTTACCAACTGAACTATGAAAAATGTTAGGATGTATTAGGATGTTTGTATGACAGAATGATGTGTGGGAAACTGAGTATCACAAGTGAGGGAGGTAGTTTAAATGGAGACTTTTTCGTGGGCAGAAGGTAGCAAAGGTAAATAAAGGAAATGTATGGCAGACGGAGTGAAGTGCAGAAAGAGCTTCATTTTCAATAAACTTCTGAAATGAGGATGTCAAAGTGTAGCACATCAGAGATGAAGAAAGTCAGAGACAGTGTCTGAAGAGTGTCATTAAAAGCATCAGATGAGGTGATCACTCCATCAACATCCTGTGATACTTTGTGATTATTTCCAAGGATTATTATTTTGACATAAGAAATAATAATACATGTTCCCATTTTTTTAAGAGTAACTTTTCTAGTCTACACAAGGTAGACTTCCCGGATTCTTTGGCATTTCAAATCTCAGATTGTGTGTGTTTTCATGTGGTTTTCGTGTAAGTTTTGTTAATTCCTTTAGCCAGAAATAATAAAAAAGAATGTGTATAACTTTTTTTGCAAAACAAGGAAGAAAATCACATTACAAAGATTCCACAAAACATGTATTTCCAAGAACCATAAAAGTTTTTGTGACCATGATGCTGTTTAATAATCATGCAGAGCCAAAATATCCTTTTGAGGTCTCCTTCACTTGCTATCTTCTTGCTACAGTAAATCTCAGCATTACTGCATATTTGCACTACACAACAACCAGTCCCAAAAGGCTTTTTCACATCCTTTTCAAGATCCAGTTTGTCACACACAATAGATAGTCCTCAGAAGTGTTACATTAATGAACTGGGACATTCAGACTCATAGAAAACTTGGTGAGGAGATGCTAGGCCATGGTGCTCTGAGATAGCAATGACAGGCTCTGCTAAACTATTTTGAGTTTTACAGCTTTTCTACTTCATCCACCATGTTTGCAATAGGACTTGCAAGTCTACTGMCTTGGTTAACCCTCAGAGCATTTGTCACTGCTCTGAAGGCTGGAGTGCAATAGCGCTGCCTGAAGGACTAGATTTCCAATTTGGTCAAATTCAGAAGTTGCAATCTGAGTTGGTTCCAAACCACAATTGAATCACAGATTTCTCCCAAGCTGCTACCATCTTGGACACATCATGATTTGTTGGTGATAATGAAAAGTATGTGAGGTACATGGACTACAGATTATGTACATGATTATGCACATAAGAATCCTATGGTTCGTCTTGCCCTTATTTGCAACGTCTACTTTTCAGTTTCCACTTGCTTTCTCTTCTTATTTGGAGTGGACTTATTTTTGCAATTAAAATTTTACTATTTAGAAACTGTCTGAGAAAGCAATGTGTATTTTTTCCATGTACTATAATGTACAACAATATTAATATCAAGTCTTTTATATTCTAAGTGTTAACAGCGGATACTCAGAAGGTCTCTCAAATCTGCTTAAGATTAGGCCTAAAAATAAATTGGAGTAAAAAAAATGTTTTTATGTGCTCAAATATTAGGACCAGCTTTAGCTGCAGATCATCTTGGCAGCCATTGCTGGACCTCCCTGGTGTCTAAGGAATTGCAAGCTCCATTCCAAATCCTTTCGGAAATTGCCAGTTTGATAGAATAACATTGCAGGAAACCACTCAAATTTAACATATTTGTTGTTTCATGTTCTGCCAGAACAATGACAGGACACCAGATTAGGTCATACTTTCAAAAAAGCACAGACAATAGATTCAAATGTTGCATGTTATCATTTAAAAGATMTCTCTCTCTCTCTCTTTTCTTTTGAAAACATGGAGGGGGGAGAATATGTACGGTTTTCTCAATAATTCCTCTGTGGGTAATTTCCAAATATATAGTACGAACATTTTGTTTCAAGGAATAAATCCTACTGATTCTTTACAGAGAAAATGTTATCACATAGCTGGCAGGGATATTATTTATGATTTGTATTACTGGTGACACATAAAGGATGCAATGAGAGAGGTAATTATAGAATAAGAATTTTTCTGACCCTAAAGCATTTTAAACTTACCTAAGATACAGTACAATATTTCTGCATCTAGTTTATACAATAATTTATGCGTTATTCTTTACTTACTTCATTTTGATTGTAATTTTGATTGGAGTGCAAACATGATGATTTACAAATAACCTCTTTTGAAAAGGGGAAATATCTGAAAATCATGTAAGTGTCAGTCAGCTTCTCCTTAAAGCTGCACTGAAATAAAATGAGGAATCTGAAGGAGATAAGCATCGGATTCTATAATGGCTAAATTCATGTGCCTCAAAGACAGCTAGCTAAATGATAATATAGATATATATTAGGTATATGTTATATGTGGGTATATCTTGAAGAGAACTCTTAGTAAAATTGGATACTTTTATCACCTGGCTTTTTAAAGACTAGTTGGTAAGGTCAAACTTAACTCATCAGTGTGACAAGTTTTAAGAGCCATTGGGCCTTGCCCTAAAATATACTGAGATAGTCTGTATTAATTCTTCAGAAACAAGCAGCATATACAGCATATAACGTATATATTATGACATTAATACGACTACTTTGACAAAACCTTAAATGGTAGTCCCACGGAGTTATGCTGGCMGATGTTTTTCCCCAAACTAGCATTTTAAGAAGGTTGGGTAACTATTCAGCTTTCTGAGCGCAGCAAAGAGGCTCTGATTTCCTTTAGTAAAAGAGAGAACTTCCCTATTAAAAGTCCGGTCTTGCATCGAGTTGTGGTGTGTTGAGCACTCAAAGCTATGACTGATTTTGCTCCCAAACAAAAACGCTCAACTCTGGAGTTTTTGAAATTTCTCACTGAACTTCTTTCTACTGGTAAATACTCATTCAAAAAAAGAAAAATCCTTTCTGAAAAGGTATTAATATTGTCAACATTTTATGTGAAAATTATACTTTGTTTCAACAAAACTGAAAAACTTGTTTTGTTTTGTTTATGAATCAACTATATTCTCATCTAGAGGTGCATAAATTATACTGCTTTGACTTTTAGACCATTTTACTGTCTATAATAGTAATTCTGTTAGAAATAGATGCTTTTGAAGATAATTTACAATTAAGATTTTTCTTTCAGTTTAGTACAATTATTGTTCACAAAAATTAAAGCTTACTTCTGATGGAAACATACAGCATCCACCAGGCTCAAGCAACCCCAGCTTCATTTTCCCTTATTTGGTAGCTGCTGAGCAGAAGGAATATAATTTGGTGGGAGGGGCTGTGCTCTTTGGAAGCATTCCTGTCTTCTGCTGTTTTCAATTCCTTGTCACCTTGATATATAAAAATGCTTTAACGTGAGAAAATAAATTACTTTAGTTCTTAGAAAAGCTTTTCAATGTTGTACATGGAGGTTGATATCTTTTTAAAATGTTGGCCCATCTTTGTTTTCAAACGTATTTGAGACACACTAAAAATGAATAGAAGGACTGGACTATTTTTCTTCCACATCAGATAAGAGGGCCTTGTTTCCCTTTTCAAAAATTGAAATGGCAGCTGTTTTGGCAGCTGCATAGCCATGTAAACAAGATACCGTTTTCAAGATTCCACATATTTATCATATTACAGGCGCTGGGAGACTGAATCAATAAAACAAAAAACTCTAAGTAGAGGTTGAGTGGGTTAAGCTACCAACAAGGAGATATGTTGTAATCTTAGCTCAAAAAGTCTAGGACAACGAAGAATTAAGATGATAAAATTAAAGTGCTATTTTCTTCCTAAAGAGGAGATAGACATTTAACCACATTTACATAAACTATAATAAAGATCTAACTGAATGCCTAAATAAAGACAAAAAACATTCATGTAAAAAATTATTTTTAACAAAAAAGACAGCGGCCTGACAATGTCTATTAATCAATATGGATCAAATAAAATATACTCAGTTTCAAAATATTCCTAACAGAATTCTGTCGTATAAGTTAAGTCACTAATACCCTGTCTTTCTGCGTTCATGGAGAACTGTCTTGAGGAGAAATGAAAATATTCAGCTGTAAATGTAGAGAGGAGGATATAAATTGCTTTTGATGAAATAGATACGAGGATATTTTAGATTGCATTTTGAAGGATTCTATATTTGTCTTCAAGCCATATACATCTGAATATACCAGTGTATGATGATAAAGTATAAATTATGCAGATTAAAACAGATTAATGTACCAGTTCAATAAAGTGGTTTTGCATTTCTGTTGCTTTAAGCACATGAGCAGCTTCATTGCCTCTAATGAAGTTCACTTTTGCTCTGTTTTCAGTGATTGTACTCATGTACCTGAAGTTATGCATATGTTTATTCGTTTTGCTGGATAGGTAACTGTGGGCTGTCTTCCTGCCCTGTTAAATAGCTTTGTCTTATCCATATGCTACGTATTTTGCAGAAAACTATGTTTTAGATATGCTTAAGAGCGTACAAATTTTGCTTAAAGTCTTCATATTTAAAGTGTCCTGCGTTATTATGAAGCTGACTGTACAGAGCTTTCAGAATCCATAAAACCTCTAAAAATGGACCTCTGAGAGTTTTAAGTCCAATGATTTTGATATTTCCAGGATTAAAGCAGTTAGTAAAGATTCAGAYCACATGAAATCTGCCTAATTTGGGATTTTGTGAAAATATAGACCTTGGTAACACCAGAAAGCAATATAGAAAATGTATTCTCCAGTATATCCTATTTTATATTTAGTCAGTGTTGATGTTTTAGACCACAAAGTTTCCTAAATCTAGGTATATCTCTACAAACAAAGGTGTGTTTATCTAACTCCTCAATGTCCTAGGAAAATCTGGCCTTTATGACCCTTTTGATACTGGGAATATATTCTTTACAGCAGGATAAACCAACTGCTTCTAGTCCTGCAGGTTTAGAAAAATCATTTTAAATTTTATCTAATGAAATATAGACTTAGAGAAGTGCAGCTGCATGCTTGCTACTGCTTTCTAGAAAAGGTGTTCTGTCTTTGAGGAAGAAAGAAAGAAATGTCTCCTGGTCAAATTAAAAAAGAAAATGCAATTGTCTGAGGCTGCTCAGGTGTGTGTTTAGTTTCAGAGTAGACTTGTCCTAAGAGATCTGGAAACACTACACAAGGAGTAACACAAGATGGGATGAATAAAAATGTATAATTCAGTTACGACGTAGCTCTCTCAGATACCTGGATATATAGCATAAATTCTATATCTTTATGCATACACGTCTGTGTGAGCATATGTGTGTGCCTGTGTAGCACTTGAAAACAATCACAAAATACCTGTTCACAGATATGTATTTATATACATCTCCATGAATTTTTAAGATATTTTAGTTGGGTGTGTGGCAAAAAAAATTGAAAAAAAAAATCCTTTCTTGCCTAAAGCACTGAACATTTAAGGCCAGGCCTGACTGGCAAGTTAGTTAGCATCGAATGATGCTTTCTTGTGCAAGGACCGGACCACAGCATGTTTAATGTTCATTGGCAGCTTGCCCTCCCTTAAGGCAATAATAAAATTCCTTCTTTGACATTCAAACAAATAAARCTAATCAACGGATTCATACAAAAGGGATGTGAATCCAGAGAATGTAAAAGAAATAAACAAACAGAGGAGTCTGTTAGTCATGCTGAGGAGACGAAATATTGAACTCTTCTTTTATATGTAGGACAGAGAAATTAAAACAGGTGTCAGAGGAGGACAAGGTCCACGTCCCACGGGGAGAGCTCAGTGGCTGTATGTGCCAATGTCGAGGTAAGCCYACTGGTGACAGGACCCCTACGTGGGTGGTCACACAGATACCTATCAGCCCGGAGCTGAAATGTAGCCAGAAAGTCAATTCTGCCTGCATCTAAGCTGAGCTGCAGGTGTGCACCGCAGTATGCCCCGAATCGGAAAGCTGGTGGCTCCCATCCAGACAACAGAGGAGAGGGAGAAGACTCACTGTGATTTAGGGGCAGACCCAGGAGTTGAAACACGTGCCCAGTTCTCCTTGTTTAGATTGCAGCCTCTGAGTTTTCAAGTGCCCCTGTACTTCCTGTCTACCTGCCAGTTTATAGAATAATAATAGTACTAATTTTCGAGGTGGTGTAATGGACCCATAGCTGCTAGCGCCAACATATAAATGCTTTTGCCTTTCTAGAAAAGGAGAAGGCATGTCTTAAGACAGCAATTCTGAAAAGTATTCGGGCACTAAATATAGCATTTAGGAGCCTAAATTCAGGGAGACACTACCTAATCCACTTGGCACTTGATACACACTAAGCGCCTAACACAYCAAGCAAAAGACTGTCTGTAAGCACTGCTGTTAGAAAGTCATGAAAAACAAACTAGGAACCAGCCTATATGACCTGAGCATCTGAAAACTTTAGATTTCTATGGCAAACTGCACCTATTTCCTGTATATAATTTGCTAAACTGCTGTGGGAAGAGGACCCAGACTTAATCACTGTGTCTTTCACACTGGTATGYGCTTTATCTCCCACGGGACCAGAGAGTGGAACAGTGAGACACAACATATAGCTATTTTACTTGACATCTGAAATTTGCCTTTCAGCCTGGAACGGATCAAAACTGCTGTTCTGACAGCAATCAATATACRTCTTATCATATATTCATCCCAATGTCAGACTAAATTTTCTAATGAAACTAAAATATAATGAACTCATAGAGAAAATAAAATAGAATGGGTAAAAGTTTCCTTCTGAGATAACTCATTCCTGCTAAAATTTACAGGTGAAAAGCAACCTTCTTTCCCACCAGAGCAGCTGTTAGCATTAATAAACCAAACTCCAAGACCTTACTTGTTTGGATCTGAATGAATTTTAAGTGATTTAAAAGTCTGGGACAAAGGTTTGTACCAATTTGACAGAAGTTTCAAATTTGTGACTAAATGGCTGTCACATCAGAAGGTAAAAATAAGAACAGCAATTTTCATAGATTTAAGGCAGTTTTGATTTAAGCCTGTGACTGGTAGCTGGTCTCCTCTTACATGCTGTTATCTCTCTGTCTGTCAATCAAGCCAGAAGTTTTCTGAGGACAGAGAGAAGCAGCTGCAGATTCAATAGAAGCTCTGAGTAGCTCGTCAGCACAGCTGTTCTCCTACATTTGTTTCCAAAGCAAAAAGTCTTTTGTGTTTATATTAGGTAAGGAAATACACTAGTTATGCCTCTGAGATTTTTTATTAAAAGTTCTGAAAGGCAAAGAAGGCAAAAATATGCTTAAGGGAGTATGCTTATGTACAAGAAAGTGTAGATAAGCAACTAAGACATTTCAATTAGGTTTGCTTTAGTAACAACTTTAGAGGAGAACTTAAAGTTGATTTAGTTAGGAGTAAAATGCATGTTAATGTTATTGAAGTTTTTAGTGCTGTACTGTTTGTAAAGTGAATCATGGCCTGGCTGTTGGTCAAACTACTTTGCATTGTCTCCTCCCTCCCTTCCTCCCTTCTCTCTCTTTCTCTCTCCTTTTTCTCTCTCTTTCTCCTTCTTTCATTTTCTTTTTGTCTTTCTTCCTGCTCTATTCCTCTCTCTTCTTTTTTCTCTTCCTTCCTTTCCTCCTTCCTTTCTGAAGGAAAGGAGAATCATTCTCTGAGGTCTGTGACCATTTGTCTTGTCTTGATATTGTATTGCTTTTACTCTCATAAAAAATCTACACTGTCTTCTTAATGAACCTATCTAAAGTGATCTGTGATTCATACTGCTTCTTAGAAAGGTCCYGAAACACAAGGAACTGCTCAACAAAAGATGAACATCAAGTAACATACATGACTTTGTATTAAAATACATGAAAAAATATCATTTTTAAACAAAAATACATACAAAGATCAGAAGTTTTCTTTTGCCTTTGTTCATATAGATCCAGTGGTTCATAAAYGGCCTGACCCCAAAAACCACTGAAATCAGTGAAATTTTCTGTTGACTTCCAAAGACTTGGACCAAACCCAGTATATACAATCATGGCTTCAAATTAGGAGAGCCATTAAAAAATGTAGTTCTTGGTGTCTAACGCTACGATCTTTTGTGTTTTCATTATAACARTTACAACAGAAGATCTTTGTGCCAGATGCTGGGTCATTCACAAGAAACATCTGTTATAGGCACGCAAAACCTGATTGGATCAGGGCCATTAGGAAAAATAAACAAAAAAATACATTCTTTATTTTCCTCACAAGAATTGCTGAAATTCTCCCAGGAACATTCTCCCCCAAAGCTAAGACTTTGCCAGCCATATATACTAAAACCTGAAGACACTAGATTTAGTGCCTGTGACAGTGTTCCTGGAAACTTCTAGGATCATTTGGATCCAGCCTGAATCAAATCAGAGAATCAACTTTTCTGTTCTGTTTTCTGAGACAATACATTTTTATTTTCCCTACTATCTGAAGGAAGAAACTAGCTTTAATAGAATTTTTGCATAGGATAGAGAAAAAATTCTTTTTTTTCCTCCTCTTTTCTTTCTCCCTTTTTCTCCTCCCTCCATTTTGACTGGGCTATTTCTAGCCATTTAGATTGTGAAATGTGTAGCAGTCAGGCACTGAGGCAAAAGCAGTGTGTCTAATTTTCAAAGGCTAGCAGCCAAAGTTCACACAAGGTAGCCATGCACACTAGTGGAGGGGAATCAGTCCCAATGGCTTCTCTTGGCAGTGTGCATGCTAGTGGGAGAGCTGTGGCCTGGGATATGGATATGAAGGTCTTCTCCCTGGGAAGGGTCATGTGCTTGTGCAGAAAACTTGGGACCGTGCCCAGTCATTCTTAGTAGCTGAGCTCACATCTGCAGAAGATCTCTGAGAGGAAGTCCCAGTAGTATCCAAGCTGACAGAGACAAAAGGTTACTCTGGGCGCAAAGGAGTATAGCTATTGTGCTACTAAAATATCTTTGAACRGATGAGGGAAGCCCACAAGTTCAGAAATAATGGTGATTGCACAGAGACTGTGATTTCAACAATAAGCCCAGTGCCTAAAATAAAATCCACTGGGACCAGCGGTGGTAATGGAATATTTCCAATGACTCCAGTAGCGTTAGGCTTTGAYGGCTTTGAGGAAGAGGAGAAAAGGCAAGACCTTATGAAGAATTTTCATATAAAAATRCTGGGGAGACATAGGATTTGTTGAAAGTGATAATTTTTCAAAACATTTTTCTGTGAACTTATTGATTTTCAATGGAAATTGTGGATTCCTAGATCAATAGTTATTTTTTTTAGATTAAATGTGAAAATTGCAGTCATACAATTCAAGAGATGCTAAAAATTTAGGAAATCAATAGCTTATTGACCCTTTCATTTTTGTCTCCCTCAACTGCTCTCCCCGGCCTTGTTTTTGATTAAGATCCTAGATTTGTTCTGGCACAAAATAGGAAAACTGGTCTTGTGCCCGCAGCTGCCTAGTAGAGCCTTGATGTTAGTCCTGTCCACACAGATAACAGACATATTGAAGTGACACTGCTGTTCRTAATTGTAGGATAGAGGAAGTTTAGGGGAGTATTTACCTGGTCTTCTTYGTATGTGCATCTGCTTGTAGGACACACAGCACGTACTGTTCACGTGGAAGGCTGCAGATGTCCAGCCAGGGCTCACATGACCTAGCTCAATATTATTCTCTGCAAAGACCTCTGGGGTGATGCTGTGAATCCCCTTAGTGAATCTTGCTATTGCTGGCTGACACTGGCTCAGTGCAATTTTCTTGCCTGGAAGGTCCTGGTCATATAAGGGAAGGAAACACAGACCGTCACAAATCTCATCATCCTGGAATGAAACAAAAACATGCCTCTCTGGGAACACCTGTTACTGGTTTAAATGTCTGTTTACACTTATCCTTAAAACAAGCTGAAACTCAAAGAAGGGTGGAGTCTGAGAAGGAAAAGACAGCTGAGAAAGATCTGTTCCTGCACAGAGTAAGGATTTTTAATTTACAAAGAAATAGAACTCAAACAACAATGTCTAATGGTATCTTGATGGGGCAATGGGAAGCTGGGTCATAGAATACAACTTTTGTCTAATGTAAAGCCAAATGCCCAACAGGTGTAAATTCCTATAAATCACTGGAGCTTTCCTTCTTTACATTGTGTTTCTGTATTGCAGAGTCGCAYAGTCAAGCTTCTGTTTGGACTTTCTATGTGAGGTTAGAAACTTCTGTATTATGACCTGCCTCCTGTTTTAGACATCTTGCCATCTCTGGTTCAGACAACATTGACTGACCTGAACTACCATCTCTAACCTATTTCGGGCACATGTTACTTCCTATATGTTCATGCCCACGTCATTCACAGCCCTCTATTGCCCTTTCCATCTTTCCTACTCCTCCCACTAATAAATAAATCCTACACACATGAGCTATATTTCCTAAGAGAGAAATTGATCTCGTGTCGGTCAGTCAGAGCAATGGCTTAACATCTGTATGACCAAAAAATGTCCCTTGGTTCCTGGACTCTCCTTGACATGTTTTCTGTACAACCCCTTAGAAGCTGCACTAACAGTGGCCAGCRCATATGCCCTGGTTGAATGAACACTGTCAAAATTTAGTCATTATGATTTGGAAGCAGAATAATTGTTTATGCATACAAAATAATAACCCAAATATTTTAATTATGCATGTTTCCAGGGACTTGCGCAGGACCCTCTGCCATTAGAGTGTGTTGATTTGAAAGGGTCACTTATAACAGATAAAGGAAATGTATACCTTCTCAGTATCTGCTCAGCTCTGCTACCCTATTCCTTTCTTTTCTCCTGAGCATCATGCTCCTGAGCATCAAGCCCTGTTCTGACTTGACCCTAAAGTCAAAAAGACTTGCTAGCGTTTCTCCACTCTGTGAAAGTTTTTCAGAATCTCTTCACAGATGAGGTTTATCTCTTAACACAAATGAACTGACTGAGCAGAAATGATAATTTTTGCCCTTACTTATAGGTTGTTTTATTCCCCTGAACCAGTCCAGAGTTGAGGTTGGTTTTCTGGGCACTCTGGATGAAATGAATGGAAGGTAATTCTCACAAGACTTTGGACTTACCTTTGAAAAGGTGAGGAGCACAATATGGCTGCACTCTAAAAAGCTAAAGGTAATACAAAGAAAAAAAAACTTAAGGACAGAACATTTCTTCATGGTCATTTCTAGGGAAAACTGGATCTGGGAGCGTTACTTTGCATTATAGGTCTTGCAAAACATCTATATGTTATTATTCAGCCCAAACAGAAGTTTAGAATATAATGCTGTCCCAGTTTATGAGGGTGGGGATAGAAAGGAGATGGAAAAAAAAGAAAAAAAAAAAGAAAAAAAAAAAAGCATGATTCAAAGTGTTGACAGCTTAATTCAGATAGGCATTGATCTTTCCTTCAGCTTGCCACCCACATAATACAGGAAAACTGGCATATTGCAGGACACTGCTGCTCTTCAGATGCTAGGATTACTGTCTCTGATTGCTCTACGGACAAGCTCCAGGGCAAACCTTTACCTCTTTAACCGCATTGTATAACATCTCTCACATGGCAGCAACTGCCATCAGCTGATTGCAGAAAGCGACAGGACTTTCTGCCTCTGCCAGCTTCTTGATCTGCTGGGAAAAAAGCACTGCCTGGGTCTCTGGTCTACACAGCACATCCAGCTGGCTACAGTGTTACTGTACGTTAGGCAGCGCTTCAATTGAAGGTAAAACTTTAATCTTCCTTCCTAATAACAATACTTATCCTGGCACCAGAGAAATCATTTTTGTTCAGCTTTGACTGCAGTAAAGAGGGAAGTTGCTAAACTAAAAAGAAAAAAATAAAAGAAAAAGCAAAAAAGAGTTCTTATTAAAGGTGTCTATGTTATGGAGCAACCAGAAATTCAAGTGAAATGATCTGTAATTACATTCC
This sequence comes from Rhea americana, assembly GCF_003343005.1. Lineage (NCBI taxonomy): Eukaryota > Metazoa > Chordata > Aves > Rheiformes > Rheidae > Rhea > Rhea americana. The sequence goes on from NW_028186423.1 coordinate 14,667,636, forward strand.
CATTTTACAAACATAACAGTGTAATTTCAAGACGTGGCCGCAGTGCTCCTTTGTTGTTGTGAGCTCAGGAATTTGTAACTACAGAGCACAGCTCCAGAAAGAGGATAACACTCAATAATTATAGGATTTCATTAGGCTCTCTTTGCTTCTCACAGTGCTCATGAAAATCCCAGAGAGAATCTCAAAAAATGAAGAGAGAAGCTTACCCTGAATTCCTTTCTATTCAGTGCAGTGATAATGTCCAAAATATATTTCTTAAACTGTGATCCTGAAGTTTGACTAAAGGTATGTTAATACTGATAAAACAATGGCAAGGTAGAAAGTAGAGCTTTTATTAGTATATGAACTGCAAGTTTTTATAACCGTTTTTCTGACAAGTAGTCAGTGCCTCAACAGTTTTGAAACATTTCCAGATAGAAGCCTTTCCAGAAAAAGAAAAAGGCACGTGCCACTTCAGGGAGCGACAAGCAGCCTGCCTGAGCCCCGTCCTCGTCTCCGCATGCAAATTCAACAGAAAAAGTTTAACTGATATTGGAGATCTATTTTATACAAAACCAAAGTTTACTAAATTCTGCAGATTTTGTTTTAATGTAAACAAGATAATACTTTCAAATAATAATACTGATCACAAAATGATAYTGAAATCAAGATAATACTGCTGGGAATGTGTAGATGCCATTTGGGGAATAGATTTTATTCACTGTATGAAACTATTCGATAGTTATTAAAATGAAATGGAAGATCTAGAATGTCCAGTCCTTCAGGTAGAGACTTGTCCAATAAAAATGGTTGTAAACAATATTGATGTTTTACAAATTACTTCTGCTTCTGATCTTTCTATTCCTGTAAAAGGGGCAATGAAGAAAACATTTTTGCTCTTTGACTATTTAGTTCCAGACGAAGCCCAGATGATGAAGTTCTCTACCCAGACTTCCAGACTACAAAATCATTGTCTGATTTTGATCAAACAAATGAAGGATTACATACTGTAGAACAGAAGATACAGAGGCTAGTCCATACCATGTTGTTGCCTGAAGAGTTATATGTCCTCTCATCCCAAACCTCTCTCTTCTGAAATCCCAAGGTTCAATCCATGAACTATTTTGAACATCTAATTAACCAGGTATAGAAAAGCTGAAAGACAGCGATTTAGATGAATACAAGTTGTGRCTCATCAGTATAATTATACAGACACATTGCTCTCTCTGGTACACTTACATGAGTTTCAGTGAACAACATTCAGTCAGTGAAAGATTTAATTTTCTTTTTTATACCTTAGCATATACAGAAAAGCATTTGAGCAGTTGAAATCCAATTTACTACATCATGAGTTCTGAAAGATAAATCAGAGRTTAAATTTAAGACCTCTTTGGTACTAACGAAAAAAAGGCTCATAGTGAACAAACACATGGCTTCTCAAGACTCCGGCTCAATCGGTGTACGGAAATTAGGTTCCAGACAGATGTTACAAGCAGAAAGACTACAAATTTAGTTTTGGGAAATCAACTGTCTGTTCCACTTCTTCTTTTAACTAAAAAAAAAAGAATATACACCCCCTGTTGCTGTGTCATATTTTTGTGAMAAACAGCAATAATCTCAGATGTTGTTAGCTGGAATCAAAGGCCTGCTCCCTTTAGGCTGATACTGCACTTACTGAAGTTAGAAGAAAAYCTCCCAGTGATTTCAAGTCTTTATCAGTACATACAGGATTTTTTAGCATTTTGAATCGCTGCATGTAATTATTTCGCTGTTGTTATTGTTAGCCTATTTTAATGCTGAGAAACTGAGAAATTGATACATAGAGCTGGTCAATCATTAAGCGCCATAGACTTTTTCAGGGTGATCAGCTGGAAGAAACATACCCACATTGCTGGTTAAGTAGCATATTTTGGCAATGCTGATCAGATAAATATTTTGTTTAAAAGTATAATAGATTTGCTAGCAGCAAAAAAAGTTGAAAGAGGCATAAGATTAATTGGGGTATTAAATATTGCTGAGGTGATGACTCATTACACCCTTTCTGGCACAAAATATGTATCRGGAAAACATATGCTCATGTTTTGAAAGACTTGCAAAAGCCTCGCTGGAATGTCAGGCCTCTTTTGATGAGATCATTTTCTACATGCTAAGTATATGGGAAGTGAAAGGAGCAGAAACTCATCCTACAGAGGATTTAGCCAGGGCATAGCTGGTAAAAAACAACTTAGTGTAGCTCGGTTACACTTTGATTTTAATTTCTCGATGAGAAGTTCAGAAACAGCTCTATAAAACATCATGAAAAAACACCATATGGAATTCTGGACTGCTGAGTAGCACAGGCAGACGTGTAGGCCCACAAAAAAACCTGGTTACTCTTTAGTTTTCTATAAAGCAGTGCCTAAGAATAGTGTTCAATACTAAGAACTGCGTTTGGGTTTATGGCAGCTATGGGACCTCTCTTTGKTTTGGTACTATGCAAGAGGATGGAATCTCAGCCAAAAAGAGCTTTATTGGTAGAGCTCTTTTTGAACATCTGCAAAAGCATGCAGAGAAAAGTTTAGAGAAAAGCTAATATCAACACACAGAGAGGTTATTTGAATTACCTGAGCTAACCTATTAATATAAATACTGATGAATAAATATGGCAAAATCACCACTCACCAAAATTGTCTGCCCAGATGGCTTCTTGCATAGTGGAGACTCATTATAATTAGACTTCTGCTCCACACAGAATAACAACTCCTAATTGGTGTACGTAAGCATAAACAGGATTTTTTTTGTGTGAATTCAGAGGCTGGCTCCATTGTCCCCCATTGTTTCTTGCTTTGGYGATCTTGATTGTCTGTTGAACGTTACAACAACTCTATGATTAAGACTCTGGAATTATCTACTAAGTATTACTCAAAACATGACAGGATAAAAATGGAAGGATGTGTTTCAGATCAACACTGATGAATAGTTTATTAAAGTATGAATAAGTGACTACTAATAAGAACAGAGCTGTGGTTTCCTTATGAATATGAACCAGTTAAATGAGTAACTCTTCTGTAAGTTTACACTTGGCRAGGCTTGTTCATTAGTCTGCAAGCAACTTCTTTTCTACGTTCAACAYAGAAGGTCTGATGAGTTAATAAAATGGAGGGAAATAAAAATTCCACAGAGTGATTCAAGCAGTGAAAGCTAAATTATGCTCTTGTATCTTTTGAGACCAAATATTTTACTCGGTTGCTTGCTCTCCGTTCCCATTGACGTCAATGGGCACAGCCAAAACACGTATTAGAACAAAATTTAGTACTGAAAGTTATATTATAACATGCTACATTGCTGCTTCAAAGCTGCTGATAAAATACTGTAAACTGCATATTGAAACGTTTGTCTTTAAATAGTAAGGAAGGTCAGAAGCTGAAAATACACACTACTGTCACAGGAAAATGTTATAGTTAACATTAACTTGTTAGCAAAATCTGCTCTGGTTCAAGAGAGATGTTTTATGCCCTGAAATGGCTTTGAGATACTGCCGTATTTCATCTTTTACCATAACCAGTGTGAAATCCTAATCTTGCTGAAGTCTCTAGGAGAGTTTGCACAGAATTAAGTGAAACTGAGAATTTACTCAAGARTTACTGTGCTTATGGGAAGGGTATATACTATGGTGCATTTAACTCATCATGAAAACCTGATTTTGATTAGTTTGTATTCAGGTCTCCAGATAGCAACGGCAGAAGAGGAATCCATTTTACTGTCACATACTAGTAATGAGAGGACTTTTTTACTGTGAAGACTAGGATACCTTAAAATGAAGCTAAAGTCATTGTACTGAGGGAACTGAGAATTGGATTGTATTTCCATGCCCTAGGGTGGATATRTTCCTCAGGATTAAAGAAAGCGTGAGATAAGAATATCAGTGCCGGCTCCCATATAGAAAACATTAAGGTGGACCAACMGGCTATCCAGCATGATATTCATACCAAGAAAAGCCTAAGCCTGTAGCTCCAAAGAATTCAAGTTGATTGCAAGCCTACTGAGATTTCAAAACATCACTAGCAACATTTTGCCTAGCAAATAAAAACAKATAAGGCAAGAAGATGGGCAAGAAAAAGGGAAATTTCACATAGGAGAAACAAATAAAACCAAATCATCAGAYACATTCATTGTTTATGGTTTGTATTTATCTAGGTGCCTATGAAGGTCACCACTGTTAAAGTGTCTGAACAAATCTTAAGTATTTAGAATAGATATAATAATTTATCTTCTGTTCTTTCACATCTGTAAGTAAAACAGTATAGTGATTCCTCACATGGGAAATTTTTTTTCAATTATAACAGAAATCTCTGGTTAGATCAATATAGGAGTCCTAGTGCAACTTCTTACAAAGATTGCCTTTCTCTGAAGAGAAGGGGATTTTTTTGTACTTATAGGTTGAATCGCTTTCAAAATGGCATGCATTAAACTGGAAAAAGTTACTCTCATCAAGAATACTGCATTTACAATTTTGAAACTGCAGCATTTATAATTCACAACTTACCTTTCGAGATTTGATATTCTCAGGTAGCTAATCCTTACACTGATACACTCAAATTTGCTTGCCTTTCTTTCATGCTTATGTGGAAATGAGCATGTGGTACTATTGAAGAGATTGCAATGAAAGACCTAGTCTACAGTTGTTGAAACTATGTACTCATTCTTTTTTAAAAGACATTTCAAATGTTCTAAAACTCTTTTGCTAATTCAGAATGTCTCTACATTTTCTGTGAGGGAAATGTTTGTGTCCTAAATTTGGGGTCATCTAGAAATAAAGTCTCCAAAATATAAAAAAAAAAAAAAAAAAAAAAAAAAAAAGAATAAAAATCTCAAAACTGTAAAATATTTCCTTTGTATTTTTGGAGCTCAGATTCTGCTTATCTTGTGGAAGATCTCAGTCCTTTAATGCTTATTTCTGCTGATCCATGGAACTCACTTGTCCCTTGAGGAAACTATATCAAAGATGACACTAAAGGAAGTGTATAGCTTTCAAAGCTGGCTAAAAGAATGGAATAGCACCTATGAAATGCAGCTGCAGTAGATCTACGCATTTTGAACATGGTGCAAGAGGATACGGTGTAGCCATTAAGCCTGACTGATACCCTAATTGATACTGGCTGTTCAAATACTACCAGTGACAGAATCGTGAAAATGGTATGTGGATGTATTTCTCTGTTTGACAAGGATTGTGTTCAAAAAGGAAATTTGCCTTCCTAATTCATACAGCTAAATTAAAACAGCATCTAACTACTATGATAAAGATGATAATTGCTCATGCTCTATACACTTCCATATAAATGATTTTTCCGTGTAAGGGGTTATTATACAAGAACACCATTCATTGGTCATTTAGCAATGATTAGTTAGTTCAGCAATGAAGGTTGCTGCAATAAATTTATTGAACAATACATTTGAGTGTCCTTCAGATGAAAATACTCTTGGCGTACATCTCTCTCACATGGTAGGGGCGGATATAACATTTTTAGATTCCCACAACTTTGAGCACARAGCTAGAGAGTGACAGGGAAAAGTTATGGTCTGTCTCTGCCTRTCAGAAACAACAGGAGTGATGAGTTTATTACCAGGGGGAAAATGACTGAGAGCAAGTACAAAAGAGAATTAATGGAAAAAAGTTTTGAGGCAAAAGGGAAAAATGAAGGGAATAACTGAAAATAGAGTTTAGGAGGGAAAACTTTTGTTTCTGATAAGTTCTGACCCTCTTTGCTTCTGGGCAACTACATTTAGCCATGCCCCTTCCTGTAGTACACCTAAGAGTCACAAAACAAATGGTTCTCTATATCATCATGCTGTGTGTTATGTAGCTCTTTTTCTCTCCACTTAGGAGGGGGATAGGCCAGCATAACCCAGTTTATATCTCTGTTTCTTCATGACATTCTACTCTCCCTCATTTTAAATCATTACAGTTGTTTAAAAAAAAAAAAAGCAAGAAAACTTTTGTTTTCATGCAGTGAGAATCAAGATTTCATTAGCCAACAAATTCAAGGCCATTTTTGGAAAACAAGAATTATATCCCATCTTCCTAAGCTATTTTCTGTGTTCCCARAAATGCTAGATATAAGGAAAGACAGAATTCTGCTTTTTCCCTCCCCGTCTTCTATCCACCTAACTTTTATTCCTACTCATTTTCAATCCTCCTAGGCTTATACAAGTTTTGCACTTGTGCATTGGTTCTCCCATCTCTTATCCTTCCTAGCTGCATCACTGCTCTTTGTAGTGATGTTGCTGCTATTGCTGTCTTTGGTGTGAGTGGTCAGCCTGCTCATACTTTTCTATGAGTCGTACTGCTTCTTGGTCATTGCTGATCTGCCAGCAAAAACATCATCTTTTAAATACAGCTCACAGAAGTTTACTGAGCTGGTGTGGCAGTGGTGAAGGACAGTACTTTGCCATTACCCTGCTTGCCACTAATAGCTTTCCTCAAACTTTAGTAAACGAATCTTGGGGGGTATTCTAGTAGTGACTCATAAATCATTCATTGTACAATTCATTGTACAATTCATTGATATTTAATGTTTAATCTACAAACACCTTTTTTTTCTTTTCTTGGTGAAAAAATCTTATCAAACAAGCAGGAAAAAAACACTCTATATAATCTAACAGAATTCTTGTATTCTTAACCTTAAATACATCCCTTCAAATTATTATTTTCATAACTCTGCAAACAGGAGCTGTATTAACAACATTTGAACCCAGAAGTAAAAAATGTATTTTTTGGAAGAGAATTATATCGACAGAACGAGATATTTGTGGAGTGTATTATGAAACAAAGATCTTACACAAACAAAAATAATCTTTTTAGTAGTCAGCTACATAAGAAGAGTCAAGGTGATAGGCAAAATGTTGATTTTTTTATGACATTTATATCTTCAGCACAGTGAAGCAAATACAAATTTCAGTGAAGTTTCATAGAATCATAGAACGGGTAAGGTTGGAAGGGACCTCTGGAGATCATCTAGTCCAACCTCCCTGCTCAGCAGGGTCTCCTACAGCACGGTAGACAGGGTTGCATCCAGGTGGGCCTTGAAGGTCTCCACAGAAGGAGACTCCACAGCCTCTCTGGGCAACCTGTGCCAGTGCTCCGTCACTCTCGCAGGGAAGAAATTCCCCCTCACGYTCAGGCAGAACTTCCTGTGCTTCAATTTCTGCCCATTGCCTCTTCTCCTGTCACATGGGACAATAGAAAAGAGTTTGTCCCCGTCCCCTTGACACCCTCCCTTCAGGTACTTACACACATTGATCAGATCCCCCCTCAGTCTTCTCTTCTCCAGGCTAAACAGGCCCAGCTCTCGCAGCTGTTCCTCACAGGGCAGATGCTCCAGCCCTCTGATCATCTTCGTAGCCCTACGCTGGACTCTCTGCAGTAGCTCCATGTCTCTCTTGTCCTGGGGAGCCCAGAACTGGACACAGTACTCRAGATGAGGCCTCATCAGGGCTGAGTAGAGGGGCAAGAAACTCTCCAAGGTAGCTGGAGGTCCCTGCACCATGCTACATTCCATGTTGCAACCAACTAGAAATGCCACTGGCTTGCCTGAACTGAGTACCCATAAACATTTTAACTAGAAATTGGCAAAATACTATCAGAGTTTGAAACAGTATTAAGTGGACATCAGCATTAACAAAAAGATAATTTTTGCTAAATAAAAAAAAAGAAAGAAAAAATCTGCCAATCTAACTGCAGGCAAATATTTGTTGCTTCAGGTACAGAGTTAATTCTAAGAATTATATAGTCTACTGCAATTATTCAGGCATTGCCCACAAGTGCCACAAGGAAATGACATAGCAGAAACAGAACGTGATAACCGAAAGAATGCTGGTGCTCCCTCTTTAGAAAATCACAAATATTCTATGGAATTACATTGTAAATACATCATGAAAAAAATGAGAAAAAAAGAGCTAATGCTTTAATACGTATTTGGGGGGGGGAAGGAATGATGACTCCTAGAAGGCCTGGTAYTAGAAAGGATCTTAAATGTTTTCTCTTGAAGGTGATCTATGTCTTCAAAATAAATTGATAACTCTTACCTACATACCTATTGCAATGATTTTCAGTTTGTGGATCTCTGGGAAATGTGGGCTGCTTTGACAGGGTCTAGGGAAACAAGCTTATCATCATCACTATACTTAAATTCATTATAGAGAAAGCAGAATCTGCTAAGAAAATATTTAGAGGGTCAGAAAACTGAAGAAAGTTATACATTCCTTTCTCCTAAATACAGGACCTTCAGAAGTAAACATGCAGAGAGCAAAGGTAAATGTTGTTTCCATTTGTTACTCTGCAGCATTGCTTTTCCCTGTAACAAGGAGGATTGTGCACGGATCTTGAAAGGTCATGACCGTTCACTCTTCACAGCTTGTGAAATGGGAGAGCATTTTTAGCTGAATTTAATAGGACAGTTGATGAAAAACTGTGTGCAGCTAATCTAGGACTTTGTAAGTTTTTGTAATTTTAAACATTAGTCTTCTGTATTTGCACCAGAGATAATTCCCTGACTGCTAGCTGGTGTATAAAGCCTTAAACCTGTTCCAAAATGAACCATTTGAAACCATCCAAATTCCTGAAAGTTATTATCCTTCTTTCTATAAACAAACAAAAACCTCATGAAAAAGTGTAGCCAATGGAAGAATGAAGAAGGAAAAGTCCTTTTCCCACATATCAAACTTTGAGGAAAGTTCATAGTTCGAAATAGCATCTTTGCAGCACACAAAGAATGAAATTTCCTTTCTAAAAAAAAATTCTATATCAGCAAGTAGATGTGACACAGAGCAAATGGGAGACCTGACCTCTTCAAAATGARCATTTGGACACTGATCTAGATGCTTTGAAATGTATAAAATGGTAGTAGATACATGTTTAGGTAATTGGATCCCAATCTTAGTTTCAATAATAAGAGAGCCCAACACAAGTTCGAAATGAGTCTTTAATTTATAACAAGAAAACTAAGGAGGCTAGTCAGACCACAAAAATCAATAATTTTTTTCTTCTCTATATTCAGGTCAAGGACTATGAGAACAGACACTGACTGATTTGATATTGAAATGGACAACTAATGTGAAATTAGTTGCTTTTATTGACTTATCTCTGCATGAAACATGTTCAAAAGGCACTCACAAAAAATAACAAAAAAAACAAACACTTAGCATAATTAGCATTATGTCCCTTAAATGACAAACCAAAGAAAAGGCTAAGCAATGATTAGGTCCATGCTAATGTATGTAATGGAGCAATGAATGGACCAGCGTGAAAAAGTTGCACTACAGCCTGTCTTGGGACTGTTCACAAAGAGAAAATTTCTATAGTCACTACTAGCAGATGACATTTTGAACCATAAAACCTGTTTAAAATAAAGGACTAGGACTAGGTAACTTATCTTTGAACTCTTAACAGCAGAAAACTGTATATTCTTTACATTCTTTATAGTAAAGGCAATACTTCTAAGGACTGATGCAGGCAACAGAAATCATAATTAATACTTAGAATATGTCTGAACAATGTTCAAAACCTATTTTAGATGGCTGCAGTGAATAGTGATGCAAAGATATTCTGCAAAATGTCTTAATTCATGTTCATACAATTTTGCAAAGAGCCTTGTGAATGAAGTCACACTGAGGTCCGCGAGCACAATAAAAACACAAAGTTAATATTGTATCAATATCCAGGGATAATCAGAAGAAATATTCCAGGTAAATATTGCCATGGTTCAGGTTATGTTACCGTGACCCCCTTCCTGGACAACCTTAAATTGTTTTTTATGTCATCCATAGCTCACTGCTGGTTTGGTAACAATAACGTGACAACACTGAGACCAGGTTGTCTTTAAGCAGGAAAAGCACAGAAACAGAAAAGGGGAGAGAGAGAGAGAGGAACTCCATTTAAACTGTAACATCATGTATTCTTATCTCATGTTGGCCATTGACAGCTAACGTAGTTAAAATAGTAGTGAAGACTAAGTACATGAGTTTGGTCATTAACCAGATACCTGTTTTGAGTTAAAAACTTCAGAAGAAATCAGATTAAACGCAGATTTGTTTTATTGCTAAATTAGTTCAGGTTAAGGGACTTGAATTATGTACATTCTGGGTTTAAATAGTGCAGATATAGTCTTAATGAGTCCAAATTTTGAAGCTCTTTCTCTCACATACGCAACCCATATTCTTTTAAATGTCTGAATGTACTCACTGGACCTGGATGTGTGAATATAGTTCATAGAATCCAGTTCACAGCACCACTGTGTTAATACAGTATGAGCACAGTAATGCTAAGCATTAAGTATTTTAGAGTCGAGAGATTTACTAGGCATTACAGAGCCAAATAAACAAAATTCGTGGAACAGAAATGTGGCATCACTTTATCAAAAAAGATATTGCCAGCTCTAATTACAGATCCATGTTAGGAAGCTGCTTTGAAAGCATGTACTCAATAAGAAGGTAGTTTTCCATGCAGACAAGTAGCAGTAGTTTCAGCTGTTTTTGAATACTAAAAGTGTTTTGTTTATGTAAACACCAGCCTTCCTTGCAAAATATTAAAACAGCACAGCTACCCAGTATGATGCTCTCTGCCTTTACTTTCCAGAAAAACTAAGCTTGTTGCATAATCTGAATAATGTCATTTGTAGTATTGTTAAAATATGTATTACAGCAGTCTATATGTATCATGCAACAAGGCTTTATTTTTTTTTCCCCAACAACTAAATTATACCGCAGTGATGTGACAGCAAAGTATGGTAGTGTGATTCTCAAATTAAGAGCCAAATACCACTCATTTTGTGGAAATGAACATGAGATACCCTATAAAAATAGCTTTTTCTGAATAAGTAGTTTATGTACAGCCATCAAAGCAGCCATCAAAGTAATATGCAAGTAAAGGACTAAGTTCAACAAAATATACAGCTATCGTACAGAGTCAACACTGAAAAATTAATTCCTGGCACACTGTAGTATAGCAGAGGTTTGAGACTAAATTGAATAGGTTAGAATCTGATTTATATTTCCATTGATCTCAATAGGAATCAAGAATACTCAAATACTGATTTCTGACTGTAGACGTTCTGCTTAGCATGATAAATACCAGATTTTCAGTGAGGCTTTAACTGTATTACAATTTATGCACAAACCATAGAACTTAAGTTCCTAAAGTGTAACCAGTCTCTTAATTTGATCCCATGTTGGGCAAGCAGTTAAGAGTATTCTCACTTCAGGCTTTCCTGCAGTCAGTGCAGCTATTTATGTTTTGTCAAGGGCCCAGGCACTTTCTGAATTGAAGCTTATACTAAGGTTGGTTATTTTCTGAATTATTTTTTGTCAAAAATCAGAAAATCCACTGTACTTGGATTGTTTTTTTAACAACTACTAAAAAATGAAGAGCATCAAATTTCCTTAAAAGAAGTGGTTTCCAGATGTTTTTGAGGCAATCCTTCCTTCTGCTGCTTTCTCCTTCTCTTTCTCCTGCTTTCCATTAAGCAACCATAAACTGCTGAGCCTTTTCTCTTCTCTGAACCTGCCCACCAAATTCCTTGCAGCCTTCTCCCTGTGACAGCACTGATTCCTGAATAAAACATAAACTAGGAAACCTAGGAGAGCTTGATAACTTGTGCTGTCCCTGCCTCACCCTTTTAACGTTGGTTTGTCTCACTAGTAAGAATCATAAGGGATCATGCTTCAGAGCTCTGTTTTACCCTGTACACATAAATATGCGAGTTTCCACTTTCGAATTAGAGGCCTCAGACAAATTTGTCTCTCAGCTGTGTTTATTACTAGTGGGCAGAGCTGAATGCAACCCAGACACTCTCTTCTTCATGCATATGATGGAGTTTCGCTGAAATACCACATTAAGCTAGCTATCACAACAGTTCAGTCTGTAATAACCCGCTCAACCCAAAGAYTGAGCTAATTCAGAACAGAAACTGGATTGATTTCATGGGCTGTCAGTGTACGTGGACCTAGCTCTCTGACAACTAGAGATCCTGTGAAGCAGAATAAGAGCCCTGACTGCTGTAGAATTGCACGAACAAACTGTCTCGATTGTAGTTTCCACCACAGTAAAAAGGACATCCCCTTTTTAATGTAAGAAGTGATGGACTAAGTGCAGTATGTTCTTTCCTAAACAGTTTCATTAAATGCCCACACAAAGGTGTCTGTCCCTTCTTCTTCTTGAGCCAAAAGACAGATGACCTAGGGACTGAGCTCACGTAAATAACTTCATTTTGTGTTTTAAACTGGAAACATTTTTTGTTTGCTTACATTTTGGACATGCAGCCAATATTATGTTTCACAGAAAAGTCAATAAGATTTACACAGGACAGTGCATAGCTAAAGGGTGAAAAACATTATGTAATATTCAGGAAAGGTCACCTTTATTAATTGAAATATACATTGAAAGAAGAAGGCACATGTGGCCTTAAAGTTCATTGTTGCAACAGTGTTTGATTAGTATTTATTCCCTTTCAATAACAAGCATCTTTCCCAAATCTTCATTCAGGTGGATAGAATAAGAGCTCCTGAGAAAAGAGAATCAGAAAGGAGGTGAGTTGAAAGGCACTGGCAATGGCTGCTGTTCTAGATTTCTTGAGATTACTGGTTCCAGAAATACTGATGTAAATGTAGTATAACTCCTACTGAGTTATCCTTAAATTATATCACTGCCATAAAGAAAAGGTGTCTGACCTTGTATGTTCTCATGACACTTCATTACCCTTTCCTGGTCTTCTATACTTGTGTATAATTTCTTGTACAAATTATGTCTTGTTAAAAAAATACTTAAATACAGTAGAGTGAAATAAGCCTATTTAGCTTGCAGAGGTTCAAATAATCTTTTTTTTTTTTTTTTTTTTTTGAAGTTGTAGGTGTATCTGTTTGACCTAATATGCCATTTTTCCCATCTCATATCTCAAATCAAAATTCACCTGAAACAGGACAAAACAATAAATTAGCTCAGGCCTGCTTAAAATTAGGCTTAACCTAGAGTTTTTCTGCAAATTATAGCAAATCTTTAAATGATTGTTGACCAAGTAGTGAGCTGAAATGAAAATGAATCAGATGTGTTTGTGTTTCTTAAGTTTTATTGCAAGTATTTTCCACTCTCCTTGATGGGCCAACATCATCCTGGGTTTAACTTCACCAAAGTCAGTGAAGTTCTACCAAAGAATAAATTGGCTTGTTAATTTTTAACAGAGTGCTAAAGGAAACTCTGATTGCATTTGAAACTCTGGCTCTTTATGTTCAAAAAGAAAAAAAATGAAACATTTATACAGAAACAACATTGAAGCATCACCTAGTTAGTAAACTGAATACTGCTGTCATATTGGGCACACTTGCAAATGTACTTTTAAAGTGTTTGGAGAATGTATTTGTATTACTGAGGGGTTTTTTAGTGCTGTCATTTGATATCTGGATTGTAGCAAGCACTTCTTTTATTACTGACAAATAGAAAGCATGTGTTTGGCATTATTTATTGTTTTCTGTGGAGCATGTGTCAAGATCTGAAAGTCAGTATTTCACTAGTCACATACTAAGTTCAGTTGTTATAATTAAATTGCTAATATCTGGCATGGTAACCAGTCAGCAGGATTTCATTTGATAGTTTAGGAGACTGACTTAACACCTTTGGAAGTTGATGGGGAGACGGCAGCACACTGAGATAAATACTTTCTTAATGATGCAGACCACATTTTCCAAAGTTCTTCCACACCTGAGTGTAGAAATGGAAACTGTCCACAAGTAACTTCACTTGACTACGCTTGTGTTTCAAACACAAAACCTTAGGAGATTTTTTGTAAACATGGTTTTATTATGTTGATATTAGTAAGAGGATAATTTTTTAAAAAAGAATGCCATCAAGATTTCAAAACTTAACACAGTTTCCCTCTTAACACAGTTTGCCCTTTTCCTTACTTCAACACTTGTAGCTCTCCAGAAATTTCCAGAAAAGCTGGTCAAACCAGAACATTTCTCTATCATAAGAAATCTCCCTTTTCAAGATTATGTTAATTTTGAATTGGCTATTCCATGAGAAATAAATTTATTTTGTATTAGAATGAAAATTAACCGTTGAAGCTTTAAAAATATGCTTCAAGTGAATCATATTTTGTTTCTTTTTTTTCTTTTCATACTATGTTTCTTTTTATCTATCTACATAGTATATGAATAACAGAAATAAAAAGCCACGTTGAAATATAAAAATCAAAATTATTATTCCTAACATTCAAAGTAGTATCTGGCATTTAACTGAAATTTCATATAGATAAGTGTGTTTCTATGCGTTTTTTTCATTCTGATTTTTTTTCCAACATAAATATCAATTCACAGAAATTTTGGCTTGTGGAAGCATTCCATTATAGAAATGAATACTGGATACATAATCAATGCTAAAATGACTAGCAGATTATAGGCACTGTGCACACAACAAAGGTTAGAGTTGAATGTTACAGTTTGGGATTTTTATTTGTTTGTTTCTTGATAATGTTCTGGAGATTTCAAAATATATAGACATGTAAATGGAAATTTCCATTRGCTTCACAATATACTCACAGTGGTTGAGATGATCAGAAAGCCCCTGTCCAGCCTCTGATTTTGCATATACAAATGATGAACATTTCACACAGGTCAAAAGATAYAAATGAAGTATGTAATCATAGGCTACATCTGGGGCCAAGTGGCATGGCACAGCTTGCCTCTGCGTAGCTAAACTGCTAGCTGCACRAGCCAAAACTGCTCTAGGAGCTTGGTAAGCAGCATAGATGGGTGCAAACCAGTGCTCTAGCGTGTGCTCTGAGCCTGCGTTACTCACTCATAGAGATGCAGCCTCAGTGACTGTTGCAAATTTCAGTGTACGGATATGGACATTGGTAGGGCAAGCAACTTTGACTCAGGTAGACTATTTGTTGGCTTATATTAAAAACAACAACAATATAAGCCTTAATAGGACTGGAACTCTCTTAATATCAAGAAACTAAAAGCAGGACCAGTTTAATGAATAAACAAAACTGATTATGCTTTTTTAAAGCTGTTCCTGATTCTCTTGCAATGGAAGGGCAGTCATGATTCCAGTATACAGAGCAATATAGCTATGGATACCATCTTGCAAAATGTTTTAAGAGTCTGTAACCTACACTCTATAGTGAATATTTTGGGGATATGAATAAACTATGCTATATCATTGTGCAATGAGCAAGTATAGGTCACGTTTTCAAAAAGAAACAGAGGTCTATGTACTGAAGATCTACTGACCTGACACCAGAAGCAAAATGCTTTTGCAGCACAATTCTCGCTCTTCTTCAAAGTGCAGTCAGCAAGTGTCCACATGACCAAGGAGACTGGCAGTGAGATAAAACAAACAAACAAACAAACAACAGAAAAGCAAACCTCTCTCCTGCTTACCTCCTACTTGCATTTAGAGTAAATTTTGAGGCATGAAGGAGTTTCACTCACTGATGACTGTTTTTGCCCATGATGATCATGATATGACTCTGTGCTTCAGTTTAATCCTTAGTTTTGCCACTTTGTAGTTTTTTTTTTTTCTGTGAAGATAAAGAGATAAGAAGGAATTTGAGAGTGAAAAGTTAACTAGTTAATTATTCTGGCCAAAAAGGCCTTCYGAATGACTCATTTGAGCTGTATAGTCACATAGAATGTTAAAAAAAAGACTTCAGCAACACCTGCTTGAGAGTTTCTCCCACCATGATGTTACTTCAGAAAGAGATCATTTCATACATAGATCCAGAGCTGAGAGGAATTTTGGTCCTGTTCCAAGGCAACCCCAGAAARTAAACCCACTTGTGAGCAGACTATATCATATCAGTGAGCATTAAGTGAAGATGATCTGAGGACACTTTACAGCTGGCACTTTGGGGCAAGCTCTGAATGGGATGCAAGACTTCATCTGCACTTTAGCCAGAGATGTGCTCCCCTGATCTTAAGACTAAGTACATTGTGCATGACTGTTTGTTCACACTGYGTAGGTGACTGGGCCTTGCAGATAAATCCTGCTCCCAGGTAATAATTTCTATTCATTACCTTTAATGACCATTGATTCTTAGCAAATTTAATGAGAGGGAGAAACTGCCAAAATCTGTCAAAAGGAGGCAAGAAAAAAAAGCTTAAAATACTTGAACAGTTAACTATTTGTAGTGCTATCAGTCMGATTAACATTTTCCAGCCACTCTCACTCTGAGTGCCCCCAGTTTAAGGTGTTCAGTTATCTAAATTAGCAGGGCTTGCACAGGTGTGACCGAGGGCAATAATTAGCCCATTCATTCTACAGTCTGTGCTCCTCTGAGGATCCCTAGGGAACATATTACTCATAACAGGTATTTGTAGTACTTAGTAGTTTCATGTTTAAAGCTGAATACAATATCCTTACTGTGTAAATCTTCTAGGTTTAACACGTTGATTAAATCTGAGACTGGACACACTTGCCCAGGAAGAATGGGGAAGAGTTTGCTTTGTGTCTTGCCTGCCTAAGGAAGGAGAGTGATTTTCCTAGGCTACTGGTTGATCTGACAGCTACAAACTGTTAGCTCCTCTCCCAGGGAAGTATGACTACATTAACATTAAAGCTAAAAGCTCAGAAAACACAAGCATTTGTCCCTGTTTGGAAATAGTCTTTTACTTTTTACTTCTGTTTCTGGCAAAGTTCCTGCTACAGGCAAAGGGAGGAAAGAGAGTAGAATTATACATATTGCACACCAGCAAACTGGAGATGTTAGACAGAAATACTCTGGCAAATGGATCACCTGTTACAGTCCAACAGGCACTATAACACAGTTGTGACTGTTAAGCACTAGACTGTGACTTGCTGGAGCAACACTGTGAGGCTGTCAATTCAGTGTTTAAAAATTACTATCACACATGGCTTTATCAAATGGCTTTATTTACATTCAGCTACAGGTGTCTTTACTCATACTGTGTGACTGAGAAGGGTGGAGATACCTAGAGGAAAAAAAATATATATTTCTTTCATTTAATTTTAGGAGCCACAATATACAACTCCATCTAGGCAAAGCAGTCAGGGCTAGGGTTTCAGAAGCATTTAACTCTGCCTTAATTGCTCCTACTGCAGCTGATAGGAAATTTATAACATTTTGAACTCTTGAAAATATCATTATATCTGATTGCTTTGATGCTCAGAGTTTGGCCTCTTCTGAGTTCTTCTACTTAGTTAGCCTCCAGATTCAAAAACATTGTTTTGTGAATGTTGAATGTGATGAAGCTGATTTCTAATGAAGTCATATCTTGTCCTTTGATTCTTTTATAATAAGCTGTGAATCCCAATACAGATCTAAACATATAGGTATGCCATAGATGGATCCCTGTGCATCTAATAATGATTGTGCTGTAGGTTTGCACATATTTTCATGAAACTTAAAAGAATATTGCATCTCAGCTAATGCCTTCTAGAGCGATGGGCAGAAAATAGGAAAAGTGTATCTGTAATACATAGGAAAAAGCATGACTGCAGTTCCCTAGATTAGTAGACCCAGAGAAAACACTTAGTGAGGATGGGATACAACCAGCATGTTAGCCAACATTTTCAGGCTAAACTATATTTTTAATTACATGTGGATCTAGTGAGTGCTTATGAGTTCTGCACACTGGCTTATACACAGTGCTAGACCCCTGCATAAAAGAATGGCAGGGAGGGGGTCAAATAATATGATGTCCTCTCTCCAGTCAATGACTAATTTTTCCTCTAGGTCCTGTTCTGTAGACCTCTGTAGGACTTTATTGCTCGTGTTTTCCATAGCTGCCCAAAGCATCTGTTTTTGCAAACCTTGAATGTTTCCTTTCAGCAAAGCAGAACCATAGAAAATTTGAGACTAAAGATTTTTCTCTGAGTAAATAAATAAATAAAAAAAAGAAATAGAAAAGAAACTGAAGCATCGATTTAAGGTAAGCTTTAGTCTCCCCCTGAATTTGTCATAGTCACTTCGTATGCACATCTTTGGTCTTGCTCTCTTGGGTGTGCTCAGAAACAGCCTCTAACACTTCCTSTAATCAGCTTTGGTGAATCCAGCTCATGGCTTGCACTGCCACTGCCAGTTTGCTCGCTGATGTTTGTTCTTTATGGATTTCATGTGAGATATTACTCATCAATATGACTAGTCAAATGATTTAACAAGTGAAGTATCATCCAATGAACACACATTTGTACTTCAGCCTGACTAAGCCAGCTGTCAAGGATAGCAACAGCTGTTGATTCATGAAAGGAATGGGAACATTTCTTTGCTAAATCAGAGTATATCCAGCAAAATATGTCTTAAATGAAAATGACTGACTAYATCTATGCATCAAATAAGCCCAGGTGGAAGATTGGGTGGGGTAAGGAGAATTTTTCTGATTACAAAAATGTTCTAAAAGGAAAGCTTTCAAGAAAGGGATTCTGATTCTCTCTCCTTTTACTTTGCTTTTTTTCCCCCCAAGATTTATTCATAGTCCAACGCATTTAACATAAGTCCTAACATATATTCCTCATATTCCTAAYATATATATATTCCTCATACAGATCCAGAGTCTTCTGCAACTGTCAGTTTTCATCTCAGTTGTCTTCTATTGAGATGTTGCTGTTCCCCTTCTTTTCTTAAAGGGATAATCGTAGTGCTCTTGCACAGCTATGCTGTCATATACTTGATGGGAAACAAGTTAAAGTCTATAAATGAAGAAGATCCTGGTGAAAAACATTTTCTCCATATACCTCATCATTGTCACAGATAGAACCCTCAACTTCRCCAAGCTCAACATCAGAAACAAACTTATTGCAGACCAGTGCATGCTAAATGGAACCAGCACATACCATGCAAGAAGCCARCATCTCTATAAACCATGCATTAAAGGCTTCCAAAACCAGAACTATCAAAATCCCTGGATCATATGAAAGYCCTTCTTTTAATCTAATAAGTTTCTTCCATGACAACAAATGCTCTCATAGAAACTATAGTGATGAGACAAAACAGCCATCATATACTAGAATGAGTTTGCTAAAGCACTCAATAAAGGATTGGGACACAGAGTCTCAGAGGGAGAATGCATCTGAGAAAACTCTGTCTGATTTCTCAATCCTGGTATTCAGTGGAGGCCAACAAAAAARTTTTCTAAGATGAGTCTCAACATTAAAATCATGGAGTCAATGGATATATTTGTTTTACGGCACATGTTAATTTTTCTCTCTCCCCCARTCAGCTCCTCCAGAGGTGTTTTTTTATGGGTGATAACATGATTTCTTTTCCTRATAGGTACCACCAATATTTTTTCTSAGATGACTGATTGATTACAACAGTTGTTTTTAATGTTTTTAATTGAAATTCAGAGTATTTTTTCAAACAGTATTTATCATTGATTTTTTTTGCTTCCTCCAGAACTGCAAGCTTTTCTGAAAGTCTGTGTTTCTTTTCCAGATGTTTCAGTTGCTTTTACATAAAGTATTACTTACAACATTATTTTTCTCTTCTATATCAGAAACTATCATGTCTACAACAACAGTAATACTACTTTCTGCATTTCTTTTTCACAAAGTAAWATTATAAAATAACTTAAGGCTATTTAATTCAGAACTGTCCTAACAATAAAAATTATTGAAATTCCACATAAAATCATTCCTTGACAAATTGGAGGCCTGGAGATCAGTTGTGATTTACCACTGCTATTCAGTTTGTTCTGTTTATTCTACATTGTCACACAGTTACATTTAATATCATTGAAAGATTCTCTCTCTCCCTCTCTGTTTTTTTTTCAAGATTATAAAGCTTCTCAGAATCTGATTATATGTTAGCCTAAGTCTGCAGTGGTTTAAAAGAGTGGAGTCAATGCTTGTTTAAATTGTCCTTCCTTATAGGCAGAATGATAACTCTCCAATGATATCTCCTAAAAAGGTGCCTTTGGACATTGAAAAGAAGTATTTGCTTGTTTGTACATATGTTATCCTCCTATACAATATTTTATAGTATCAGAGACATTGGTCTTAACTGATGCTAATTCAGAATAATATTGGAAAGTGAATGAAATGTGTGATATAAAAAACATCATTTCTAATTGGTTGAAGAGATACATTATAAGCTGTTGCATATTTTGGCAACATTGCAAGAAAATGGAGATCTGTCCTGCAGTTAAATATATTCTTTATAAGAAGATATATTTGTGCTTGATTTTTTTGATTTTTCAAGGCATTATCCATAGTAGGTTAGTTAATCTGTTCTATAAAAAATAGAAATGTTGCCAAGTTTCTGTTTAAACAAAGGAGGAAGTGAATATGAGTTTACTCTCTGAAAAGTAAATGTGCGCGACAGCCTTCCATAAGAAGAGTAATTGTCTAAGTTATTGGGGCTGAAATTCTTTCAAGTGAATAAAAGTTATAATCTGTTCCAAAGAGGATAAATGCCTTCTAAAAAATAGGATTCATGTATTAATAAGTTAACACTAGCATCTCCTCATTATACAATTCCCTGCTATTGTGGTCTTTCTGTGATTCGGTTATCAAACTTCAACTGGCGTTATGCTGAGCCCCCACTGCAAATCAGCCTTGGCAAGGTAAACCTTTCTCATAGTGAACAAATCGTCTAGCTTTGCAGGACTGCCTTTTACGTAGAGTGGAAGTGAAGTAATTATAATAGCAGCATTTGAAGACTGCACTTGCCACGTCCTTTCAAAATAATCATCCTTCAAATGTTCTTTGGTGGGAAGCATTTGTAATGAACCAAAGCATAAGGATCTGGAAGTTTTTCTATAGTACAGCAAACAGAAACCCTAGACAATAACAAAAATTATGACATGTATAGCAGATAAGTCTCTTAATAGCAGCTGGAATGAAAAAATATYGTAGGGATCTGATCTTCCTACATTGTCAAAGGGCAGCTTCTCACTGACTTATAAAGACATAAGTTCAAAGTTTCAATAAAAACAAAACCTCATATAATGTAATTATCTTTATTCCATCTGATGCATACATAAAAGTCTCACTAATCAGCTCGAAGTTTACAGCATCCTTGACAATGACATRTGAGCTAGTAGATGAATATAAAATATAGAAGCCAAAAACTCAGCGCTGTCTATCAGAGAAGTATATACYRCCGCTTATTATGAATTTCATAGATRGAAACAAAGACAAGGCCTGTCTCTCAAGAGCTAAAAATCTAGATAAGCAGCTTACTAAGATTTGGGCTGTACAGGTCAAAGGAGACTCTCTCTGAAAAGATGGTGTGTAAAAGAAAGAAACAAAAAAATCCCTGCTACTTTTGGCTTTACTCTTATGCTGTTTCCCAATGCGCGATGCATATGTTACTTTTTGCTAGATAACACTGATAGTAGCTCCCTAAGTAGGGTCAGTTCCCATCCTGTCCCCACAGGCAGGACGGATGAGCATAGATATTTGAATGCAGAAGAAAATAGTAGATTAATTATCCCTCAGAAAAAATTAGAGAACTATAATGCTTTGTGGTTTGTTTTGTGGTGTTTTATAGGTTGAGATCTTCACTTCCATGGCATCTCTCCCTCAGTGTGTACTTTGGTCTACTCCAAGCTAAAAGCATAGAAAGGAAGGTATCTACTTATCAGATCCTAGTTGGAATGATTAGCTTTCCTGTTTTATCCATGGCAATTGATGCTGATAATTAGAATGTGATTTCTTTAAAGACATGAAATTATCTTCCTTACACACTTTCTTCAGTCATTTCACTTCTTTTAATTCTATCATTAACACATTAATCACAGAGAGATTAATATGTGATTTTCTTCTTCAGCTGTAATAGGCTTTATTTGTGGCAGAATGATTTGTCAGACAGAGAAAACCAGTGCTTATAAATTATCTTATTTATTAACCAGTACAAAAAAAAAAAAAAGAGCTATCTATAGTGAGGAGTGGGTTACCACTGCAGTAGCAGTCAAGAGATTTTACAAATCTGTTTGCTGCATCCCTCTTCCATGACAGGAACCAGGAGTCACACTATGTAGCTCGAACATGGGGCTATGGAAYCCTTTCCTCCTTACGCTTCCCATTCCTCTTCCTTCCTCTTCACCTTCCCCTTTTTCCCCAGTAGTCTTTAATTAAATAAATTAAATAAATAATAATATTTAATTAAATAAAGCTGCAGTAAAGTTTAATTATTCAAAACAACTTTAATAAATGCTACTGAATATTTAATTCAGGATTTTTCTGTCACTTGTGGAATGTAGTGCTGGCCATCATGTTCTAGAAGGTAATGAGCTGTAGTGCCAGAAATGAAATAACAGTTCATACTGGTAGCACATGGTAGAATAAGTTTGCTGCCTATATTGTTTTTCTGGAGACAGAAAATATAATTGTTTGGTAGCTTTGGAAGCACTGGAGGCATTTACGAATTTTTTAGATTATATTATGATCAAGAAGCTTTTTCAAGAAGAGAGGGATAATTAAYGTGGGTACTTGCATAAGAAGATGTAAACCAAGTATCTGTGTGTGATTTTGCTTTCCACAAAGTACGTGCAACAGAGAAGAGAAAAGGGAAAGATAATTATCGAGAAAAGAGAGAAGACAAGAAATAAGTTTCTCAACTGGGAAGAAAAACACAAACAGTAGTTGAATGAGTAATTTCTGAAAACCTCCAGGAGCATCTCTCCTAAGTGGAAAGGCTGTGAGATCTGGGCCTATTTAGCCTGGAGAAGAGAGGACAGAGAGAGGATCTGATCGATATGTACAGATATCTGAAGGAAGGATGTCAAGGGGATAGGGACAAAYTCTTTTCATTGGTGCACAGTGACAGGACAAGAGGCAACGGGCACAAACTGAAACACAGGAAGTTCTGCCTGAATATGAGSAAAAATTTCTTTTCTGTMAGGGTGACGGAGCRCTGGCACAGGTTGCCCAGAGAGGTTGTGGAGTCTCCTCCTCTGGAGATCTTCAAGGCCTGCCTGGATGCAACCCTGTCTACCATGCTCTARGTGACCCTGCTGAGYGGGGAGGTTGGACTAGATGATCTCCAGAGGTCCCTTCCAACCTCAACTATTCTGTGATTCTGTGAAATCAAGAAAGGTTTGAAAATACTGAAAATTCTTAAGGCTGTAATGAACCATTTGGCCAGAAATAGAGCAAAAACTTCCTCCACTGTGAAACAAAGTGTTCAGATACTGTGAAAACTATCCTCATACTTTGATGACCCTTTCTGTTAGTTCAATGCTGTTCACTTATTACCTTCTTCACGACAGACCTAATAACAGCTCAAAATATCTTAAAGATAAACAAATGGAAAGAGTCTGTGAATCTAAGTAATGTACTAAGGAAGACTGAAAGGCTGATAGATAGACATACTTTTTCACCAAAGAACTATTTAAGTTTAACAAAATATTAGGAGATGACATTTTATCTGAGAGTTTATTGCACAGGAACTGTTTTATTTTGGCTGATGTTTACACTGGCTGCATGAAGGAATCCCTTCATTGCCACTACGGAGAGAGTTCACCCAGTATTTTTTAGCATCATCAAATATTCTGTTTGTAAGCTAAAATATGTAGCTGTTCAAGTGTAATGTACTTCTTTTACAAATATTCATGAATTTGTTTTAATTGGCCAAGTATTTATTTATGTACTGACCATGAAAATATTTTTCAAAGCTGCTTTTTGATATACAGAAAGCTCTCTTAAGCTCGTTGTGTAAGCTATGTAGCTGGTGAAAATCACCACAGCTTCCTAAAGGACTTTCCCAATAAATGGCCACCTGGGTGCTTCTCTTATCTTTAATCTTTCTTCTATACTTACAATTTATTTTCTTCAATGAAATATTTCTTTTCTGCAGAAATTCATGCCCCTTCACTGTTGATATGAATGACTCCAGCTCACTATAATTTCACAGACAACATAATTTTCTCAATGTTCCTGGGTAACAAACAGTTAAAATAAAACCTCTCTCCACCCAAATTGATCACTACTGCCAGCAAGAACCAAAGCTATCCTCAGCCTTTTTTGTCAGGTTGTAACAACTTGTCTTTTAAAAAAATCTGTCTCCAAAGGTAGCTTGAAAAAGCTACAAACTTTAATAATCCCTTTATCTTCATAGAGTCTGAGTGGAAAAGGCTGTCAGGATAGCAGTAAATTTAGGTCTTTAGTCTAAGCAACCTCTGATGACTCTGCCAGAGCTCCTGATGCTGCGTATATATTTTCAGATATTGATGTACGCTGTTGCTAGTGTCCCATGCGCAGCTCCTTTCCTAGGTTTGATACCTATAGGTTTTCAAGAAAACTCAAAAGCTCAAAGGCATAGTACTTATTGTGGGAACATTTCTTTTAACTTAAGGTGCCTTTTCTTAAAATAACTCCAGAGGCGCAGAAGGAAGGAGGGCAATGTGAAGCTTCCTTAAGGCAGCTGAAGGGAAGCATTCTGGACAGCTTGCGTGATTGTGTAGTTCAAAATAAGAGAAAAATGCAGAAAAAAATCAGCTCATAATCCTCAAAAAAAAAAAAAAAACCCTGAAGAGCTCTAAATATTGTTTCTAGAACAGGCATTGAATTATATATTAAATTATTGAAACTATTAAAGGGAACAAGGTAATTCAAAGAGCTCAGTTCAGTACCTCTAAAGCCAACAATAAGAGAAACGAGCCCTGATATACAAGGAACTCTTGGCGAGCTTTACCAAAGTTTTGATATGAATACATTTCTTAATCATATATTTAGAGGAGACTTGACTGATGGTAAAACTCTTTTGTTTGCTTGTTCACAGATTACTGTATAGCTACCGTATTTTTAATGTCTTCAATAAATAAGGTGTGGTAGGGAAGTAAGGAACAAGGCAGCCTGTTTATTCTGTCTTGGCTGTTAACTTATGTTAAGTCATTAATCTTAAATGGAGTTGTTACTGCATAAGAAATAAACTTTTCAGGAATTTAGCAGGTTAAGAAGTTACTGTTTTGACAGACAGCTGATCATCATTCTGTAAGACAGTCTGCTAAACAAACACTTCCTGTTTTTTGAAATAAACTGTYGAAAGATTTATAAGTTTTCATCATCATGAACTTTTGCAAACTAGAAAAGCAGAGGCACTGCTAGAGACTGGCTGCTGAAGCTTGTAGAATCTACCAGATGGGTATATGGTAAAGTGAAGATCTTATTGTTAACATTGTGAGGTTGTTAAATCTCCAAAACAAGGGAAAAGCACTCCCCAATTCTCTTTTTAGAGAAGTTTAGGTACTTTAAAATGTGTTTATCATTGTTAAGACCCAGCTTAAATATCAATAACTCATTCTTTGAGCGTTCAAAATCGTTCTGATGGGACCAAATGGAATGGGATAGAAGGGAACAGCACGCTAGTGATCCAGGATATGGCCTAGGTAGTTTTGTATATCAGTATGTAGACAATCCTGCAATGGAATTTGGCAAACTGTGCTTATGATTAGGGGATTATGATCTTGGAGAGACTTATTAAAATTTATTAATATTTATTAAAATCTGTTTTAAAAAGGTTTTTCTTCTATACATTTATATTCATTATACTAAGATGGCCTATTAAGTGTGATATTCAACCCCAGATTTAGTTACCTACATGCAGACATGGGACTTGTTTGCCTTGTGCTCCCACTGTAGACACACTGGGTACCCTACTTGGTCTTCAGTTGACTCTGCAGAGCAGTATAGGTCTTCTGTCATTTGCCAGCCCTCTGAAAATATCTTGGATCCACTTCACTTTCTGAAATGATGATGCATATCTGAATTTGCGCAGCTGCAGCTATTTAAGATTCCATTATCGTCAGCAGAGGTGTAGCCCATACAGTGAGCAGATTCCAGAAAAAACTTTTTTGTTTGTTTTTTTTTGATCAGTATCAATTGCGAATTTAACAACTCTCTTGATTAAAAAAAAAAGTCATATTGAATTTTCCAGGAAAAGATAGTAGAAAAGGTAATCTAGTGAGCAATAATTTTCTGACAGTGGTCTGTCATTCCCACAGCAAACCATGCATCACCTTCATTTATTTATTTACAGGACTACATACATATGGATTCAATTAAACAAAATATGTAGGCTGAAGTTTTTTTTCACTTAGGAAATTCGTTATCCCAAGAAGTTGTTTATGTATTCTGTATATGTATTAGGATCTTTTCAACATCCTAATATATCTTTTTTTATCTTATGGAAATCAGTAATAAAGATGAATTATCCTATAAATCAAGGACACTGTACTTAAAATAGAGCATTTTGAGAAAATTTAGAAGAAAGTGAGAAAACTTTAAAAGTGTTGAGAATTAACAGTTGGTTTCCATTATTTTCCCAGAATTATACTCTTCTGTGTTATTTCTTCTGTTTGCAGGCACTGACAGAATAAAAGGATTTTGTAGCAAAATTGATTTATCTTAGCTGACAAATCAAATCTTGCATGCTTAAATACTGTGGCACCCTCTGGGTCCAGAGTGCATATTAGAAGCACTAATGGTAGTTACATTCGTAGAAACATTTACACTCTACATGGCAGAAATATTTCTTTCTTTTGAGAGAATGCTTGTAGCATATATTCTATGAAAAATTCCTGGTGATGCTTTACAGTTTGATGCTGACAACTTTGGCCATTTTTATACTTGTGCTGGAAGGATCTTGCTACCAGAATGCCAAGTCAGTTTCCCAGCACACTCAATAGCACTGTTCTGTAAAATCATTTATAACATAGACCATCTCTGTATATGCTGGCCAGAGATACATCCTGCTAGTGAGAACACTGTTTAAAAAGAAAAGAGTTCCTTTTAAAATTGTTCCAAGACAAGAATAGACCAAGCATTTTTTTTCCTAGTCTACTTATCCAAATTACAAGGGATTCTTTTTTTAACAGAGTAAGGTAGCCATCTTGTTTTCAGAACATTATTCCCACCTAARTCAAAACATACCAGAATGGGACAAAGTTTTGCAGCACTGGATCATGAAGCTCAGGGGATAATAGCTAATGGGTTCTACTCTACCTGGAGGCTCGTAACAAGTGTACTGGGACCTGTCCTATGTAACGTCTTTATCAATGACATGGAGGGGATGACATCATGTGCTCTCATCATGTTTGCAGATGATGTCAGACTGGGAGGACCACTTGATATGTTGAAGGCCATARCTACCATGCTGGGGAACCTTCACAGGCTAGAAGAATGGACTGATAAGAAACTCATGAARTTCARCAAGGATCAATGCCAAATACTGYCTCTGGGAAGAAAGATTCTCTTGCAGCAATACTGGRGAGTGGGAAGCTGGGAACTGATGGGCTTGGGAGCAGCTCTGTGGAAAAGGCCCTGGGGGACAGCAAGCTAAACGTGAGCCAGCAGCACGCCTGGTAGCAAATCTGGCCAGCAGCATCTGGGGCTGTATGAATGGCAGCACAGTCAGCAAGTCAAGAGAAGTGACCATCCACCTCTGCTCAGTGCTTGTTGGACCACATTTGTAATAACATTTTCAGCTCYCAATACAAGGAAGACATCAATAACGGGGGCAAGCTCAGGGGAGGCCATCAGGATGGTTGGRGCTGGAGCACTTCTCCTGTGAGGRCAGGCTGAGGGACTGGGGCCAGTCCAGGCTGTAGAAAGAATGACTATAGGGGGGACTTCACAGCACTTCCTGGTACCTTCAGGGAGGTCAACAAGGAGATGGAGCCAGGCTCATCACAGTGGTACGTGAAGGAAGGATGCAAGGCAACAGACATAAGCAGAAACAAGAGATGTACAGTGTACAGACTGGATATAAATAGAAATATTTTCATCTTCAAGACAGGCAAGTGATGGAGTAGGTTTTCCAGACAGGTTGTAAAACTTTGGTGGTTTTCAAGACCCAGCTGAATAAAGTCCTGAGCAACCTGGCCAGATGTCAGGGCTGGCCCATATTTGAGCAGGAGGTTGGACGAGATACATCCTGAGGTCCCTTCCTACCTGACTTATTCTGTGATCCTGTGACTGTCTCTTATCTCAACCATCTTTTTATTCAAATTCTTAATTTTCATATCAATAGCATTTATGATGAAGGTTCTTCTGAAAAGATTTTAGAGTTTTGCTTTTCTGCCTCAACCTGAAAAAAATCTAGCCATACCTCATTTTAACACATCCATCTCCATCCATAATAACTTATTTTGTTAGTATAATGAATCTAATAATTTTATATCATATAATATTCATAATATTTTTAGAGTCAATTTTTTAGAGTCTTTCCTTTTAGTTGAATGTCCTTTTGTATTAGTTAATTATTTAGATTTCTCTCTTATGCATTAGAAATTTCAGACATTATGATTTCATTTTGGCAAGCTGAGTGTTTTAGCATTTGGASTGAAGTCACATCTGTCTGATCAGCTCTTTCTTAAAACATCTAAATCGTTTCATTTCCCAAAGGTAGAAAAAATGATTCCTCTTTGGGATTGAGAGCATTATCTTTGCTTTTACAGAATCATAGAATCAGTAAGGTTGGAAGGGACCTCTGGAGTCATCTAGTCCAACCTCCCTGCTCAAGCAKCATCATCTAGAGCATGCTAGTCAGCGTAGCATCCAGGCGGGCCTTGACTATCTCCAGAGAAGGAGAATCCACAACCTCTCTGGGCAACCTGTKCCAGTGCTCCGTCACTCTCACAGCGAAGAAATTCCCCCTCACGTTCAGGTGGAACTTCCTGTGCTTCAATTTCTGCCCATTGCCTCTTGTCCTGTCACAGGGGACAACTGAAAAGAGTTTGTCTCTGTCCCCCTGACACCCTTCCTTCAGATACTTGGATACTTAGATACTTCAGATACTTTCCTGGGCATTGCCTACAACTTCCTTTGTTCACTTTGTTGTATTATCAAATTAAGTGGATTTATTTGCTGGGTCCTCTCTGTCACAAAGGATAAGAAAATCACAAGAAGGCAACAAAAAATCCACCTACTTACTACTTTTACTTCATACAGTGTACATTACCTTTACTTTTTTCCAAGTAATGACTCCAATTTGCCACTGCTAGAAAAAAAAATCCAACAACAAACAACAACAACAAAAACAGTGTTTGTCTCCATCAGC
Organism: Rhea americana; assembly: GCF_003343005.1. Classification (NCBI taxonomy): domain Eukaryota; kingdom Metazoa; phylum Chordata; class Aves; order Rheiformes; family Rheidae; genus Rhea; species Rhea americana. The sequence continues at coordinate 14,696,609 of NW_028186423.1, forward strand.
TACTAATATGAGGTTTGAGAGCTATAAAAGGATGGAAAATAAATCAAAATAGGCCAAGGTAGCCAAATGGCCTAGTTTCATATGAATGTATGCTATGCTATTCTTATTACTATTAGACAGTGGCTGCTGTACAGAACTCTGTATGACTGAGGAAATGGCATTTTTACTGTCTGAATTTATAAATGCAAAGATCTGTTCAGTCATTTCACTGTTCAGTCATAGACACTGTGCTGCACCTGTAAACAGTTGCATAACTACATATGTACTTTCAACAACTGTAAGACAATGACCTACTTGTATCTCAAACATCAATATATAGTCTAGTTTCCCTAGCCTGATCACACACCAAAGTGACCGGTAATGTACTGCGTGCTGCTCTTTGCACAGTTTACTTGTGTAACTGTAGTTACAAATAACTCATGTATATCAGTATCTGAAGTGCATCTGTCACATGTGCAGCATGTTCTCTTCATTTCCAGTATTCAGGAAAATACTTCAAACTTTTTTTTTTTTTTTTTTTTTTTTTTTTTTAGGAATTGACTGAATGATCTTGGTTCAATACTTCTCCCAACTAAAGGGATTCAAAGACTGTGCTTTGTTGAAGAATGTCCTAATCTGATGATGATAATTACTTGGAGGAAACAGGAAGAAGAAGGAAACAAAAGGTTTTTGCTCAGTGTCTTGGGATATCAAAGTGAAGTTCTATTCAAATCCCACTGCTGATATCTATTCTGCTGCTTAAATTGTGCTTTACTGCTTTGACAATATGTCTTAGCCACATAATGCTTTGAATCCTAAAACCTCAACTTGGCTGATAGTCCATGTTGTACTATGCAGGACAGTTGTACTAGATCTCAGGAACCGTATGGTCATATTAGTGTTGCTGTGCATCCTCAATAATGAGTCCTGTTTCACAGCAGACCTGACACAGCTTTTTTGTTCATGTGCAAACACAGTCTGTACAGCTTGCTGGGCAATGTAGACATATCCTAAGATTGTTATTAACAAATGAGATTACTCAAATTGAATACCTGTGCATTGAGCTGTTTGCTGAACAAAGTCCTTCAGGAAAGGCCTCAGCAGCATATTAAAGACTGCAACGTCAAGTATAGATTCACAGAGAGTGGGACAAACAAAAATGGACTAGGAGAGAGGAAAGAATAATTGCTCATTTACAACAAAATTGCCAGTCAAATACAGGTAAATTTATTCTATCAGGAAATTCTGTTGTCATGGTAGGTSTTGGGCTTTACAAACTAGTTCTAGTCCTAGTTTTTCTAACTTATGCTGAAAAATCTGAAACYGCTACTGGATTCAAAATTCTATAGCAAATAAAAATTAATAAAAGAATGGGTAGATATAGATCTCAAAGCCTCTGACATGAGTTAGATATCCTATCTGTTAAACTCTCCCTTGGTGCCTCAGTCATCTCTCTTTCATGTCTTCAAATTACCCTRCTTTGCAGGAAGGAGACAACAAGGACAACTTTGCCAAGAGGAGTAGGAGCAGTTACTACAGGAACCCTACCTGAGTCCATTTTGCATCTCTTGGAAGAAGAGATCTCTCTGCTGGACTATACTGTCTCCAGGTTAGCTGTTTCTTTTTTTTCTTCCCCCCCCCCCTTTTTTTCCAAGCAAATAAAAGAGAGAGAGCACTAAAAGAAAAGAAATTCCAGTCGCCAAAACAAGATAGGGTCTTTTATGCATCCTGTTTTGCTTGGCAGAGGGCATTTTAAATATTTAAGCAAATTTACACAATCATAAACCCCAGTAATCTCAGATTTAAAGTATACATTTAGAGTGGCAGTTTTCTGGAGCCAATTTGAGAACAAAGATTTACCTTTCTTCAGTGTATATCATTACCACYGACAGCATCTGTTCTCTTCTCCTTTACAAGTGTAAATCTGTAGCTTTTTTGAAATTAATGGCTYACACTAGCATATTGTTAACCTGCAGGGAAGAATCAAATTCTGGGTATCTAGCAGCAATAAAACCTGCCAGGCTATGGAGAGCTTAATTACCACTTCAGACTCCTTCTGCCTTCTAGCATGCAAATCAAATGATTCATTGGCACATGGTATGTCAGGTAAGGTATGCTGAGGAGAACAGACAGTAATAGCAATCCCTGGTCAACCTTATAACTAGCAACTTGGCCACATGTTAGTTCACATTATTGAAGGGAATTCAGATGTTACAGACCTAAGTTTTACTAGAAATATGAAGGAGATAAACAAAGGGCAGTAAGAAGCATATGTCTTCTAAATTATGCTGTGAATTTGCTTTCTAATGGTATCCTGCCAGTAAATGCCATGCAAAGCTGATGACGTGATCCAAGATGATGCACAGATGCATTTTTATAGAACAGTGGTACATGTGTATCACAACATATATAGAACACATGCATTTGATTTTGTAAATGCTGTACTGCCAGATGCAATTTTTTTAGCTTTACAGAGTCAGAGGAGTACTATCTATGTTAGAAAATTCTGATATACCAGTTCCCACCTAAACTCTAAACAAATATGCTAGATGCTTCATGCAAGTTTGCAACCACTGTTGTATAGACATTTATATTGCCACTGAGACTGTCTTTGCAGTCAGCAAAGCTAACCACTATATTTTCCAGTGCAAACCTAGACAGCAAATGCAGGCATGGAGCTGGACTCATTCAATAGATCCTCCTCTTGCTTTCCCACCAGCTAATCTACTTTAAGAGTATGGGTTATTCTACTTTAAGTTTTTCAAACATTGTCCCAGAATAAAACATAAACATAGCAAAAAATTCTGCTCTGCTTCTTTCTATTTTGCTTCTCCTCAACAATAAACAAGAGATATCAAAGAATCCTCTCCTGATAGCTTCAAAAGCCCAACCTTTTGCTAAAAGAATTCATAGCTAAAACAGTTTCCATTTGTAGCCAGTGGAAAAAGCTCYTTTTAAAATATTTAATTAGTTTTTTTTCTTACTTTTTCAAAAACGAGCATTCTATTCTGTAGGAAAAGTTTTAATTCAATACTGCAGCAATCTTTATTCATCTTTAAAAAAAAAGGGAAAATAGAGTCATAACACCACAGAAAGAAAAAGAAAGAGAAAAACCTCAACAATCCTTCGGCCAGTTTCATCCTCTGGCCTCTGCTTTTTTCTGGCAGAACAAAGTAAATTCTGACCGAATTTACTTCTGGTGGGTAAGGTGGGGAATTATTTCTTGGCTACCAGCAGTCAAAGAGAAGAAAAAATATATACATTAGGTGTGCAGCTTGTTAAGTATGCTTTCTGTCATAACCTAGATGCCATCAGGGAGCAAATTAGTGAAAACAAAACAAAACAAAAACCTAGAGAGATGAAGACCCAAAAGACTCYGTGAATTAGATCTCAGTCCTGCAAGTATTAGTGAGTGCAGTATCCGTTCATTCTCTGGCTGGTAAACCACCTGCTAACCGGTAGTTTCAGGGTTGTGTTTGGCTGGCTGGAAAAGACTCTAAAGGGAACCAAGCACTAAGATTTCAGTCAAAGAAGATTCTTTGCTCACCGTAATAGAGGTCTATTTGCTACCACATCAGAGCCAACAGAGATGAAAATGTGAGTGGAGAAGGTCTGGGGAAGTGGCCCTACTTACAGTCAAATATTAATCAGACAACATRTATTTCATGTTATTATTGTCCAGTTGCCTAGCCTTCCTAAGAACCCGTTAGCTCACCACGTTGTGATGCTGCAGCTGCTGTTCACCTTCCTCGTCCCTGCAAATGCTCGGTACAGTTCACAGGGCACCACAGCCACCAGTGAGGTAGAAGTGAGAGTGGACCCAAATCCAGTTGATAAGGTCTCAGCCTGGCCCTCAAGATGTCTCTCTCCGAAGCCTAAAGGCCACCAAAAAAAAAAATTGTCTACCAATAGTATCTTTTCATTACTAAAACCCTTGAAATATAAAATTCAAAGGGGAAAGGAGAACACTTGAGCAGGAAAGTTCCTGAACAGCCTTTCTTCCTCCAGCATTGCCACTCAGGTATGGCCAAGCTCATCAAAGTACAGCCCAGAATCTTGGGCATGCAGGCTCCTGGGAGGAGGAATAGGGATTGGAGTCCATCCCTCCATCCTGCACCAGGATCAGAGCACTCCTCAGGCTAAGCCATTGGGACTGGTAAGAGAGTGAGATGGGATTACAGGCAAAATAAACAAAGCTGGGGCGTGTTATAGTTGTATAACAGGAACAAGAAGGACTGAAATTATTAAATCTAAATGTGAGAGAGGGGGAACAGTAGAGTCACTCAGACTGTCAAGAAAGCCAGCCTGTTTGCATGGAACTGCACAGGTCTCTTACATGCAACCAACTAACCAATCTGAAATTAGAAATTACTATGTCTCCCAGAGTTCACCACAGTTCCTGCTGGATGTAAAAGTAAACCCAACTGATACTGTCTCTTGAATGTTATGTAGGTAGTAGCTATAATAGTAAAGATATCAACTATGAAATAGCAGCTTTTTTGTGTTACCAGCATTTTCATAGTTAGAATTGCTATTGCAAGTGTTGAATCAGGCAGTTATTCTTGGCTGATAGTTTTGAACTCTCTGCAAATACTTCATTGTGAACTGTGTTTCTAAATTGCAAGCATATCCATAAAACGAACCTGACCAGGGGACTCAGGATGTAGCTGATTTCTCTATAACATGAACTGTGAAAAAGTATATGCACATTGCATTGCAACTACCATGTCAAACAGCTGTTAATTAGAATAATGTTGTGCTTGAAAACAGGGTAGCTGGTAGTTAGGTAGTCTTGTGTATATATATGTATGTATGTACATATAGTTGTGCAGATATAGCCAGAGATTGTCTTGTTTGTTAGTAGTAGCAGCCTTCTCCTGTGATCTCAGCTCTTGAGCAACAACGTCTTCCTCTGACATTGAAATCTCAGTTTTCAAATGCGAAACATTCTAACAGTTTTCTTTAAGAGTCTCTTTAAGAATCTTTCTTTAAGTGATGATCCAAGGAAGAAAAAAGAAGATGAGTAAACTKAGGTATAGAAGGACAGTGATGTATCTGCAACTCCTCATCAGGTACACAGCAAAACTAGGGAAAAAAAAGAGAATAGATATATTTCTGGATTGCTAGTGTAGCCTTCTGCTCATCAGACACACAGTCTCCTTTGCCAGCAGGCATCTCACAATTCCCCTTCAACTACAGCATGGTTTTAACTCCTCCTTCAGATAGGTCAGGAGGAGGAGTGACTTGGGTTGTGCCAAGACCTGAAATGGGAGATTGGTGTAAATGGCAGAAAGCCAGCAGTGAGGAGACATCTGGGATAAGACAAGGCGCTAAGGTGTGTTGTACATAGTTGTGAAACTATTCTACCTTTGTTTTCTGTGTAACGTTATATTTTTAAGAACTGTGCCTGCCTGAGGAGACAGTAGTTGTTTTGTTCTCAGAATTGCTGTAGCCTCGGGGTGTCAAAGTCATTTAGTACAGAGGGTTGAATTCCACGTTAAATTATGGTTCATGGGTCATAGTATAAATATACGGATTGCATACTTTCCAGCACAACAGTATCCCAGTGATGTCAGTGGAAGTTCACACAGAGATCAGCATTGCTCAGTTGAAAATTTTGCTTTCTTTTAAGATCACAGCTACCCAATTTCTGTATTTCCTTCTTTCTACCAACTCCTAATTCCCGTTCCCTGAGAGATATGCTTCTATCTCTTTCCCATTTCATGCTGAAAATAATCAGTACTGACACAGAAATGTGTTTGAGGAGATTCATGAGTCTGTCAGTGTTTCAGATTGACTTGRGTGTATCTTATATCAGCTACACGGAGTCATGTTTGGAAGCTTTTCTTTGTAATCAGGAAGACTGAAAAATGGAAGCAGTCTGGATCTGGATCTGGCCTGAAGGCTATATTTTCATCTCTGTGGTGCAGCATGAACAGAAACAAACTTACTACTTTACCTTAGTAGCTGGATGTTTTCCTTCATCTAGTGTTGGATCTGTTTGAATCACATACATGAACATGATAGAAAAGTACTTCCATGAACACTGAAGTCTACTTCTTTGTGGATTTGTGTCCTATGATTATCTCACTTTGTACAAGGAAGTTTGGTCTTTGGCTGAAAGTTTCCTAAAGTGTCTCTGCCATGTGGATTCTTTGGTGGATCATACTCAGTCCTACCCACTATCTCTCTAGTTGCATATTTCCATAAGATTATTTCAAGGCATTTCCTCCGTTTCTTTGAAGATAATAATTACATAGGTTACAAAAGACTGTTTGTTTGTTTGGAAGAGAATGACAGTAGGAAGGAAAGAAACAAAAAGAAGGATGTAATTCTGTGACATGATGAGGTAATCTTTATGCTGCAATTAAGGCAATCTAAATGCTCACATTAAGGTCTGGCGGCTGTCCCCTAACACAGAGCATGAGTTGCCTTATACATAAAAGAATGGTTGAATTTCCACACGGGGATGTGTGCCTGCATAAGTCTCTGTAAATTTATGTCCTTAAATCTCAGTTTCAGCTCTCTTGTCTTGTCAGCTCATCCCATTCCCTCCTCCTTTTCCTCATGTGGGATGCGGATGTTGTAAGAAGATGTTGAGATTGGAACATTGATTTTCTATTCTCCCTCACAAATGAGCAGGAGATTGCTTTTAAAGGTATTAAATGGACACAGGTGGGACTGTAAACTTAAGTGCCTCCACATGGAACATCTGCTACATGCTCTCCAGTTCCTGTTATCTTTATAGCCGAACTTGATCTTTTAACCCCTTCCCTGCTGGCCCCCTCAGGATTTGTGTGCAGAAGATGTGCAGTGGCTTTTCTTTGATGTCCCRGTAAAGTCACAACGGATCTCTGTGATGTGACTGGCATATGGCATAGCGCTCTGAGCTGCAGAGAGCTTAGCAACTTGTGCAGGTGGGTGGGGGAGGAAGACAAGTGTTGCCCAGGTGCTCTCCCGCTTGCCACAGATAAGAGGATTCCAGACGTACCGCAAGACATCGAATACYCCTGTTCTCCCTCCTTCTTCCCTCCTTCCCGTGCTTCCCTGTCCCAGGGAACTTCTAGCTGGGGGGAATATCTACTTATGTGGATATTCCACACTAACTAACACCATCTTAGCTATTCTCATTTAGAAGAAATGATTTATAGATGTTTGYTCTGGACCCAAAGTGAGGTGACTTTTCCTTTCACTTCTCAAATCATTCCTTCTCCRCCTGCTTCTTCCAAGCCTGCTTCCTTTCAAGTTTAGGTGCAAAATAGAAACTGGGACCTGTTAACATATATTTAACCTCTTCACTACACCACTCCCAGGCATTTATGCAACARAGATGTGTGGCATTTTGGCATTTTACTTTGAGATCCTAATGAAGTCACAGTAGATCCATGTGCTGGAGCCACAAGCTGACTACCAGCTGGAGCATTCACATATCTTTTGCACTTGCTCAGCCTGAAAAGAAAAGGAAAAAATGGTTAAGACAATTAAAACATGTAGCTCCAAACTGATTTAATTGTAGAATGAGATTGAATGTTGTAGATTCAAAATTAGTTTTAATATCAGTTGCTGAGTGTATCTAAATGCTAAAACTGTTGCCGCCTTGTGCATGAGTTCATTCACAGCTGGAGTGGTGAAGAGAGAGGATATGACACAAAGTGAGGAAGAGCCATATCAGTGGAAATCTTAYAGAGCATGTAGTCATACTGTGTAGGAGGGGACCCAACAAGGCAACTTTGTGTAGGCAAGGCCTAGCATCCAGCCGTGGGGCCAGTCATAAGTGGACCTAATTTTGAGCACTGCRTGTGTGCTAAGTCTGTGTGACTGTCCTGACCAGCAGTCTTAGTTGTGCAATTGTTTTACACATAAGCAACTGAACAAGAAAGTGAACCAATTCCCAAGCAAAACAAGAAAGACATAACTGTCTTCAAAAACCCATGTCAGTGCCTCCCATTTTGTTCTTCTGCCAGGAATCAGAATCTTGGCTTGTTCTGTCTCAGTACCTCCAACTTTGTGGCAAGCACCTATCTTACTGAAGAATAAGGATGTTATCTCTCAGGAATGGATTGGCTTTCTGAGTAGAGATTGGGAAGGAAGTAAGTACATACAGCTCCTATAAAGTATCTCCTAGCCTATATGTTTTCCTGTATGTGATTTGAACACAAATAAGTAAAATTCTTCCAAATAGTGATAGCATTGTTTGCATTGTAGTTTGGGATCCGCAGGAGCCTTCAGTAGTTTTTTTTTCTCTGCATTCCCTTTGCTTGGGACTCTTTACACTTCTTTTCCAGTCTTCTCTCTCTTGTGCCATTTCCCTTCTTTTCTTTGTTTTTTAGTTTAGTGAAATGCCATCTGACAAAACCCCACCCCAATAGTTTCAGAAAGCACTGCTTCCTCGTCGACAAAAAATGAACACACTAACAACCAAACATCCTTAATCTAAGATGATTTATGCAAACCATCATTCTGCTCAGTATGTATTCTATCGCTTCTCTCCAGCCCATTGTCCAACTTGTTTACTTTGATTACAAGTCTCTTTCGGATAATAAATCTCCTGCTTTGCCTGTACTTACCAGCAAGAACACGTCATGGCACTCTTTGGGTCCCTGTAATGTCCATGTTTGATGCTTGTTAGAGCACTCCCTGGCTTTCATCTGGAGCATATGCTTAGGCTGAGGTCTATTAGGGAGTGAGGATACAGCCGGTGCCGRCACCCAGAGCTGGGGACTTGGAAGCACTCCTGCGTTCTGCAGCCTAGACGTCTCCTTCTCTCACTCTGTGTGCAGTGCCCAGAACAATGGCATTTTTCTTAATTGTTCTTGTTTGGCCCCTTGGCAATCTTGTAATATAAATAATTCTGTAAGAACATATGCCTGGCTGTCATTCACAGGATAAGCACTGTTCATGAACACTTTAAATTTTTTAACTACTTAGTCTGTATGCTAGATTCAGTATCAGAAAAAGTATTACTTAAATGACAACTGTTTTTGAAAGCAGTTGTTGCTTCTGGGGTAATGATTGGGAAAGTGTATCTAGAAAGGTGTTTTGAACACCAAGAAATGACTCYGGCTGTCATGAAAGACAGTATTCCCAGAGAGAGTTAATACAGGCTAATTTTGAGTGGTATCTAGTAATGAAACACGTCTTACTGGGAAGTAAAGAAGTACCTCCCGTACTGTAAGCCCTGTGAGAGGTGGCGAAGTCTCCTGTTCTTTGTGGTAAATGCCTTAGGTCAAAAAAGGCTTATTATGTACAGAGAGGCATAATTTCTGTTATCCTCCTGTGCTGAATCTGGCCCTTTTAGCTGTAACAAAAATTCTAAGCCAACCCATACTTTTTGGATTACTTTAAACCCCATCACAGTGCTTTTCTTAAAGCACTTTATTTTGAATAGGAATAGCTCCATGAAAGGACTCTGATATGGGCTGAAACTAAATCAGTTTCAAGGAAATGCAGCTGGAAGCACACTAATCTAAAAGCTTCCCAGGCAAAGCAGTACAGGCCTCTATTCTGCGCGCCCGTCTCCGCCCCTAGCTAAAGTGCACCAGGCTTTCTGAGCTCGTTTAACCCTTGCAATGCTACACTGCTTTATAGCTAATTTTCAGAAAAGAAAAGTTTCAGGGTATTTTCCTTTCATAGTTCTCTCTGCATCATATTCAGTTTTAAGCAAGTCACCAAGCTGGAGGAGAGTTTTCTTTTTCTTCTCTTCTCTTCTCTTCTCTTCTCTTCTCTTCTCTTCTCTTCTCTTCTCTTCTCTTCTCTTCTCTTCTCTTCTCTTCTTTTCTTTTCTTTTCTTTTCTTTTCTTTTCTTTTCTTTTCTTTTCTTTTCTTTTCTTTTCTTTTCTTTTCTTTTCTTTTTTGCTTTTGCAAAACTTGAGTTGCATTGCAATCCCTGAGATGCCAGTTAAGACTGTATATATGGTATATATGCTATAGGGCATTTATTTGATTCCTATCAGACATGACAGAGTTCACACTACATTTTATAACACTTCTCATTCCTGTGTGTTCTGTAYGCAGGACTCTTCTTGCAAGTAAGCAGCATAGACTCACATGTGTTAGGTCAAGCTGAATTTAGAAGAAGTATTTCAGGTGTTTACTGAAGGATTAGAAACTRTAATTCATACAATAAGTGAGAAGTCCAAATGGGGAGCAAAGTTAGCTAATGATAGTGTGGAGACAGGGACAGAGGAAAATGCTATTAAGCCTGTAGAGTAGTTCATCCTTCCCTTGACACAGAAGATGTTTTTTATCATGAAGRAGGCAAGGACAATAAATTGTTCTGGGCCTATTCAGGTTGTCAGGATGTGAGGGCTACTATTTTTCCCCATGTTGCTATAAAATCTGCTTTTTATTCCCAAATTCTTCACTTTCTCTTCTTAACCACCTTCAAGTCATTTATAACCTACTCGGCCATCAAGACTGCTGCTCTTCACTGAATGTTTCAGGAGCTAAGCTACTGGCAGTTCTACTTAAAGGTTCAGGGTTTCTCTTTGGTCTCTTGAATTTAAGGCTTTAAGTTTGCAGGCAGGTTTAGTTGCCATGGCTAAGGCACTTGCCACCTCCCACATCCGTTCCAGCCATCTCCAAGAACTGCTTGTTCCTGGAGCAACAATTGCTTAATGGGATACATTAGCCTCAGCTGCTTCACTTCGCAGCCTAGTATGTTAATATTAACCTGTGCTCCTGAAGAAWGGCTGTGTCCCATCGAGCAGTTCCTGCCTAGAGCAGCAACCTTAGTTGCTGGGGTGGGATGGCCAGCTGCGGGGTGCCAAGTGCTCCAGCTGCCCCTGCAAAATCCACTTGCAGTGATGAGTCAGGGCCTTCAGACACCACTGTCGTCCTGGCAGCTAAGACAGTGCCAATAGTGTGTCTTCTAAACACAGCTTACTGAAAGTGCACCTCTATTGCCATCAGACATCACAGTTTACACTAAGGAGTTCATCACACTGAATTATTGGTATAATATAAAACTATTTTAAAGGACACTAAAGACTCTTTTGCCTTAGAGCCAACAAAAGTAGAGAAAAGTAGAGAAAAGTAGAGAAAAGTAGCTGATCAGGTGATTTCTCTTATACATACTTCCAGAACATCTAGATGCTACTGCWCTTTTCCACACAAAGGTATAACTAAYAGCTACACCAAAGGTGGTGGTGATGGGGACAAGGCTGACTTCAAAATCTAGAGCAAATTTTCATTTATGTGTCTATATCTATCTATCTACATTTATATATGTAGCTGCCTGATATAAAATATATAAACATGAAAAAAAAAAAAGCAGCTACAGCTTCAACACCTGCATGTTTGCATTTCCATATGACTAATCCAGGGCTTTTTAAGTTTTCATTGCATTCTAAAACAAAGCTATCAGTCTTGATAATCTTCTGCTAGTGTTTGTCACAAGCTTTCATAGGAACATGTGGAGTTTAAAATAGGTATGTACACAATTAACATATTAGGTATAATAAAGTAAATCAGAAACATATTAGGCCTGGAAAAACAATAAGAGGAAAAATAAATTTTGTTATTGATACTCATCAGGATTGCTTGATGGTTAGTCAAAAGCAGAAAATGAATTTTTTTGACAATGTGAATGGGTTTCAGCTGTTAACGCTGTTATTGCACTGTTATGGTCACATACAGTTATTGTTGAAAAAATTGGATTCTAGCCTAGAAATGATCCTAGAGGTGTGCTSCCATCACGGATGGGCATGATGCTGCCCTCCTCCCACCAAAACAACCTTGTGTTGCCGTTAATGGCCATGCAAACGTGGTCCTGTCTACTGAGAGCTGTGCACTAGGGACATGGTGGGAACATGTGGCCCGGTGCAGAGGCGAGTGTGGCTCGGCCYTTCCAGCAGCACCCTGCAGTTAAATTGGTGTTAATCCAGTCATGGGGCCGCACCTTACCTCCCGATGTAGCCTTGGGCATGTTGCAACCTCTTTCTGCTTCAGTTCCACCTCTTTTTGCTTCAGCTCCTCTGTCTTAATTGCTAGCTTTTTTTTACATAACTTTTGGAAGAAAAGTCTCCTGCTGTTTACAAAAGGTCTACACAGTGTATACACAGTCTACGTGCTTAAATGTTATTACAAGGTAGAGCAGCATCTGAGCGTCTTCTGTTTAGAAACCGATCTTTGAAATGTAGTTTGCTAATCTCGTCGCAGTCCAGATGCTCCCTGAGGAAAAAGCACTGCGACTTTAAGGCTATCGTTCCAGATCCACATCACACCCACATATTTGTCCTCTCTTTACACAGCGAGTGCCAAGCAGTGACATCTACTATAGTCTCCAGGACATGCCGGTCTCGGCGGCGGCGGCGGAGGAAAAAGGGCGCGAGGGGGAGGGGGACGACAGAGAGAAAGCACAAATCCTGTTATGTTCCAGAAGGATGAGTCACTTCCTCGCAGTAACCCTGCGATGCTTATTTATTGCCGTTGGGCTGATAGGAAGCCGAGCCGGGTTTCTCGGCGGAGTCCCAGGACGCGGCCTCCCTCCTGGCTGTCCATTAATCATGCGGGACGGTTACGAAGTGCACACAGAGTGGGAGTTCTGCCCGCGAGTGGCCTTTAGCTGTCTCCAGCTCAATGAAATTACCTTGTGTGAAGACTTGTTTTATGAGAGATTGGTTTATTTGTAACTAAACTACTTCCTCCGTTATTTGATAAGCTCAAATATTTGCTACTGATAGTCGGAGAGTGTCACATTTATTATCCCGTTTCAGGCATTGCTTAACTCCTTTCTTTAACCCCTTTGAGGACGGCAGAAAAATAGACTGGAAAAGCCTTTTTATTCCTGCTATTTGTGCTATGAAAAGAACTGCTTTTTATCCTGTAGTGTAGTTTGWCTAGATTAATTTATTCTAATAGTCACAGGGATTTTCTTATACATTTAACATGCCATTCAGCAGCATTGTTTCTTAGAAATCCAGAATAAAAGGAAAAGAGAGTGGTATATTTTTTCCTTCATATGTTGTAGGACTTCAAGTGAATGGCTGCATATGAAAATAATGCTCCAAGGTCTCAAGGATGGGGCACACCTAGAGAGTGACAGAGCACTGGCACAGGTTGCCCAGAGAGGTTGTGGAGTCTCCTTCTCTGGAGATCTTCAAGGCCCGCCTGGATGCGACCCTGTCTACCATGCTCTAGGTGACCCTGCTGAGCAGGGAGGTTGGACTAGATGATCTCCAGAGGTCCCTTCCAACCTTACTGATTCTATGGTTCTTTGATAATCCTAAATCTTATTCATTGTCTTTCCAGTGGTGGCCCTGCCACCTGTGACCCATTTGTACCTCAGTTTGTGTGTCATTAACCCTGCATGAAAACAGATTTGGGTAGCATTTTAAAGTGAATTCATGTCACGAAGAACTTACGAAAAAATAATGAAAAAAGCAAATAGGCAAACAAATCTGCAGTGTTAGAATTAAGTGATACTTTTATAATAATCTACTTTTAAACACTATCAGCTTTTTCCTAGATCTTTTTTTAGGTAGAGGACAATGAATTATTATTAATTAATTGTTTTTGAAGAACAAAAAAACATGACCCAAATGCACAAAGGTACTTGAATATGTTGGTCTTATTTCAAGAAGAATATAGGTGCCTAACTGCATAGGAGCAATCCTCAGGAAACTCATCTAACTACTCTGATCCCACAGTATTTTTTATCAAAACTTTCTCAGGAGCTTGATATTCCAGTAGTGTACCTACCATAAGCAGAGCTGTCTTGGCTAATCTGAACATTTCAATTCCTACTTGCTAGCATCGGTGATTTCTAAGTCTTTATCCCCAAAAGGGCAGGGAAATGAAGAAACAACTTCTCTTTTTCTAGTAGCCAGGCATGGGAGCTCTGGTCCAAAGGATGTGAAGTGGAAAGGGTCACTGGTCCTGTTTTGTGTTTTCATAGTAGTCCAGCTTCAAACTCTTGAGATAGCTGAGGCCAGAGGGACYGTATGCAAAAAAAAGCCTGTGTCTGCCACAGCGGGGTGGTAGGGTCAGTCCTTTCCTGGGGAGAGGGTTGTTCCTCATGAATTTTTATGCTGAGACTTAGACGAAGTGATCTCCAGAAGTTCCTTCCAACCTCAGTTATTCTGTGATTTTGTTTATCCAGAGAGTCTTCAAGCTATGCATGCTATTTGTGTTACAGCCAACAAACTTTGAGGAAGGTCTTTGCACTGTGGAGATAGTATTGTGCCAGAACCTGTGATATGTTTGAACATATGAACAGCTTGCTATATTTATGCTTGTCAGGTGTTGCAGTGAGCCAGTCCTGCTGCTCATGATATAGTTTGTTAAATCCTATCTGAAGTCAATGAGACTATTCTAATTAAAAAGGGGAAAGCAGTGATCTACAGAGACCAGAATCTGACTGGTCAGAAATCTCTCTCATATGGAGAAGACATGAGTTTGGTGTAGGAAAATACAGCTAAATTAGACTTAACATAAAAATAGACCAGTTTCCCAGCACAGGTATTATTTACTTCAATATGACTTGTTCCTATCCCAATTTCATTTTCTGAAATTATTCTTGAATACAACCATGAGGCAATCTATACAAATTTTATACGTGAATATTCAAGTGAAGCTTTTGATTTTCCCTCAAAGAAGGGAATGATAACCCCTCCAAATTTTAATTATTTTTACTTTTGTTTTGTTCTGAATTAAAAATTGTTGTGGGGAATGCATGTCCATTCAGGTGGGAAGGAGATGATGATTCATTCTCTGTCATACAGATGTACACATACACGCAATCRTTCAGATGTTTACAAACAGATTTAGTAAGCTCACTACACATACACTAGGTGTCTGGTAAACAGAAAAATAAAGCTTATCTGAAAGCCTAAGGACACTAGTACTAACTCAAGCCTGTGGCCTTCCAGAGATTTCTTACAGGAGGTGAGACCTGAAGCAGGTTGTTGAGTTGGTTTCTAATCAAGAACTTGTTGGCAGGAGTTCAAGTAGACTGTTTCAATTTAGGTCTGCCCTGGAAGATAGGGAGAAAACTGAGCCGGTGGAGAATGAAGCTTCATTAAATGTGTATTTATTTTGGACTTTGACATGATGCTGCTGCTGTTCCAGATGGGGTTGAACCCTTTTGTCTGTGGATTTCTTTAGAGGTCTAGGAGGAGCAAAGCTTCTGCTGTGATTTTCATACCACAACAGGAGCACACAAAGACAGCATTCTCCTTTGACAAATGAATTGTAAAAAATGCATTGTAAAATCATAATAGATTGGATTTTTACAAGAGCACATTTTTTAGCTAACTGCAACTATGAAAGCAGATAAGTATTTTGGATTTTACTGTGTGTTCACTGAGACCACAGTTAAACCCATATAATTTGTGAAATTCTTTTTGATACAAGTTTGAAAGTTCAAGTATATAATTATATAATATATAATAGTGTGAAAGCTCTAGTGTCAGCAATTAAAAACTACAATAGTTTCCAAAACTTATATGCAGAGTGAAGTGCATGACCTTATGTGTATTGCTATTTGATCAGAGTGTTATTTTTCCCTTAAAAAAAATCTTGATTAATCAGGAAGCACCTAATTTCTGTCTATATGTTTAATTCAGTCAGAACAGCAGCTTGGTAGGGAGTCCACAAACTGAGTTTCTAGAGCAGATTAGGTTTTTTATTRGTTTTTCTCTCAAAGAAAATTCATCTTTCTTTGACTGCAGTAACAAACACTACTAAATATCTGATTTCTTTGTAGAAGGGAACCATATTTATTGTTACTATGATAGAAATAATTCTCTTCCAAATGCCTGAATACATAAGGAAGTTATCAAATGGGAGCTGACCTACATCTGTGGAGTTTCATTTACAACTGAACAAAAATAGTCCGAGTATTAAAACCGATATTACTAGGGGCAAGAGTTCCATGGGATGGCCTGTGCACATATTGCTAAGTTTACTCTCCTCCAAAAAAGAGACTGGGTAACTCCCAGATGGTTAGCCCTCAATGTGTACTGTGTGTGCTGTGCCCTATGTCTTTAGACTTTTCCTGGCTACTTTCCTACTATTGGAAAGTTATTCAGTACCCTACTCCCTCTGATAMTTATAAACTAATTTCTGTTCCAGCTCAGATATAGTTTATCTAACCTATTTTTGCTTGTGCTATCATATCAGCTATTTTTAAAACAACTCTTTTCCATTAACAGCATTTATCTGCTTACAGAACTACAGAATCACACAGAATCACAGAATGGGTAAGGTTGGAAGGGACCTCTGGAGATCATCTAGTCCAACCCCCCAGCTCAGCAGRGGCACTGAGAGCRTGKTAGACAGGGTTGCATCCAGGYGGGCTTTGAATATCCGCAGAGGAGACTCCACAGCATCTCTCTTCTAGTGCTCTGTCACCCTCACAAAAAAGAAGTTTTTCTTCATATTCAGGCAGAACTTCCTGTGTTTCAGTTTGTGCCTGTTGACTCTGTCATTTGGCACCATTGAAAAGAGTCCAGTCTCATCCTCTTGATACTGCCCCTTAAGGTGGGCAGTGTATATAGACATTGATAAGATCCCCTCTTAGTCTTCTCTTCTCCAGGCTCAACAGGCCCAGCACTTGCAGCCTTTCCTCATGGGAGATGCTCCAGCCCTCTGATCATCTTTKYAGCCCYACRCTGGACTCTCTCCAGTAGCTCCATGTCTCTCTTGGACTGGAGAGCCCAGAACTGGACACAGTRCTCRAGATGAGGCCTCCCCAGGGCTGAGGAGAGGGGCAGGATCATCTCCCTTGACCTGCTGGCAACACTCTTCCTAATGCACACCAGGAGACCGTTGACTTTCTTGGCCACAAGGGCACATTGCTGGCTCACGGTCAACTTGTTGCCCACTAGGACTCCCACGTTCTTCTCCGCAGGGCTGCTTTCCAGCAGGTCAGCCCCTAGCCTTGAAGACTGGGRTGACACTGTCTTTCTTCCAGTCCTCAGGTACCTGTCCTGTTCCCCATGACCTTTCAAAGATGATGGAGAGTGCCTTGGCAACAACATCCACCAGCTCCCTCAGTACCCGTGGGTGCATCCCATCAGGGCCCATGGATTTGTGGGTGTCAAGTTTGCCTAGAAGATCTCTAACTTGATCCTCCTCGACCAAGGGAAAATATTCCTTTCTCCAGAGTTTCTCTTTCATCTCTAGGCTCTGGGATTCCTGAGGGCTGCCCTTAGCAGTGAAGACTGAAGCAAAGAAGGCATTCAGTAATTCTGCCTTCTCTGTATCCTTCATCACCAGGGCACCCACACTATTCAGCAGTGGGCCCGCATTTTCCCTAGTCCTCCTCTTGCTACTAGTGTATTTGAAGAAGCCCTTTTTTTTGTCCTTGACATCCCTTGCCAGACTTAATTCCAAATGAGCCTTAGCCTTCCTCATCACATTCCTGCATACTCTGACAACATCTCTATATTACTCCCATGTGGCCTGTCCCTTTTCCCATGTACTTTCTTCTTATATTTGTGTTTTGCCAYGAGCTCCTTGCTCATCCATGCAGGTCTCCTGCCCCCTTTGCTGGACTTCTTTCTCTTTGGGATGCACTGCTCTTGAACTTGGAGGAAGTGATATTTAAATGAATACTAGCCAGCTCTCCTGGACCCTSCTTCCTTCTAGGAACCCATGGGATTCCTCTGAGTAGGTCTCTGAAGAGGCCAAAGTCCACTCTCCTGAAGTCTAGGGTTRCGATCTTATTTATTGCCCTGCTTCCTCCTTGCAGGATTCTGAACTCTACCATCTGCATGACCATGCATCAGTTCATGGTCACTGCAGCCAAGGCTGCTCTCAACCTTCACATCTCCAACCAGTCCTTCTTTGTCGGTTAATACAAGGTCCAGCAGGACACCATTCCTCRTTGGCTCCTCCATTACCTGTGTCAAAAAGTTATCATCAGTGCTCTGCAGGAGCCTCCTGGGCTGTTTGTGTCCAGTTGTGTAGTCCTTCCAGCAGACATCAGAGTGGTTGAAGTCCCCCATGAGAACAAGGGCCTGTGATCATGAGGCTACTTCCAGCTGTCTGTAGAAGGCCTCATCGACTTCCTCTTCCTGGTCAGGTGGCCTGTAGTAGACACCCACRACAGTGTCCCCCATGCTAGCCATAAGCTCTCTACTGGCTCTTYATCCACCCCTAAGCAGCGCTTGATACTTTACAGTTGCTCTCACATGAAGAGCAGCTCCACCACCTCACCTTCCTGGCCTGTCTTTCCTAACAAGCATGTAGCCATCCGTGACAGCATTCTAGTTGTGGAAGCCTACATATTTCTAAATAATGTTATTTATATCTGCATAAGTTTAACCTTCATTTTAGTAATCTAAAAGACCAAGTTCCTCTAATTGTGTTTGATTCTCAGAAAGAAATGTATTGAGTGACCTTTTATCCAGTTGACCTTTTCTCTTATAGGCTTATACTTGATTTCACTTTTTCTTTTCACTCACTATCTTGGAAGTATTACTTTACTGTAAGAAAATATGATACGTAGTGGTGCAAAGCCTATTCCACAAACAGTGGAGATCTACAGCCTATAGCCTATAGTCAAGAAGACATAGCCTGACTTCTTAGCTGCTCTTTGTTGGCATCCGCGCAGAAACAGATATTTTGTTTTACTACTGGAGACAACTGATAAAAATTAAATATTTTGCTACCTCAGATACAGGTGCCTTCAGGTCTTGTTGTTACCTAATTGCAACTTTTAATTATGAATGAAAGCAGTATTTTTTACTGTCCTCAGTTCCTAGCACTTGAGTCTTGTTTATATCACAAGTCCTCTCTTTTTAATATAAGACAGCATTTGACACGAATTTATTCCTCAGAGTTGTATTGTATGTTCCGCTTCCTCCTACACCCTTGGGTATCTCTGTYGGAAAGTTTTTCATTGCCCCATAGTTCTGTCTACATCTAAAGCTCTTTCTCTGTTTTTAGGATCCAATAGCATATGGCCTGTTTTTCATGTTTGCAAATTTCAATTTTGCTGTGCTTTTATGTTGTCAGAAGAGCTATGTTTGTCAGTAAACCACACAGAAGATTAATGTTGTTAACAACTGTTAGTCTAGCTACCATCTGAGATTATTTGGGGAAWGAAGAGAGTTCAGTGTTTTCACTGTGCTGTGTGTTCTGTTGACGTTTATTTCTGCTAAAAATGTCTTAAACAGTGTTGAGAGAAATTTTCAGCAATCTGATACTGTAAGTGTCCTGCCAAAAAAGGAGTCACAATATACAAGTCTTATGTGGCACCAAGTGCACTGGCAGCCCAAGATAAATATCATAAACCAAATGGAAAGAAAAAGTATGATGGGCTCATGATGTCTGCCAGGAATCACAGAGGAGAAAGCATGATAAAGAAAGGGGGGAGAAAAGAAGGTGTGATTAGATTCGGGAGCTGAAACAGGTAATGTCAATTTCTAAAAGTAATTTCATTAACAACACATCTTCGAAGACTCTTAGGCAAGATACACTTGCCTAAGAGAAGGTAGTAAAATGAAAGCAATAATGAGAGCCAAATTTTGTGCAAGGATACAAAAGCAACTCTGCCAGGATTCTACTGTCAGTAGAATTCAAATACGTGTATTCAAGGACAAYATTTTGTCCATGGTTTATCCACACCTTATTTCAGCTGCTTCTCTCTCTCTCTCTCTCTTCCTTCTTTTTCTCTCTCTCTCTTTTTTTTTGTTGTTGTTGTTATTGTTGTGTATAATTATTGTAAGTTCTGAAGAACTTAAACCCTTATACTGGGATTTATTATATGTTATGATATATTACAACATGCTTTGCCATTCACTTTCCATAGTAGAAATTCTTCTTATCCTTTTCAGCACTTTCCAGGGAAGACCTATTTTCATCCCTTAATACAGAATTTATTCCAGTCAACATCTTTGTGCAATGACAGTACAGCAATGAAATTGATTCTACCTTCATTATTTTGAAATTATATATGAATATGCAATTTGCTGATCAGCAGCTTCATGCTGCAAATCACATAYGAATTAGTCTACCAGTCATTTAAGGGAAAAAAATCGCCAGTCCTGTTAGGGCTGGYTTCTTCTTCCATTGGAGTCAATGGGAATTTTGCCATTGACTTAAGTGGGAATAGGATCAGGCCCTTAGTACTGTGTATTTACTTTATTTGGGCCAAAAGACACACAGACACAGAGAGTAGACTGTTCAATGGCTGTAGTTTTATTCAGTAGGCTTACTGCTTGCTGGCAGTATGGCACCTCTAATGGAGCAAAATATTACAGCGTTAGGGATTGCTTTTGGCAGTATGYGTATTATACCATGATTCAAAACAGTTACGGTTATGTTTTCAAAGATGTAATGAAATTTTAGCTGTTAGACTGAGAAGCCAATTGGAAATGTCAGACTGAAAGCCTGCATGAAACTTGTTGGGAAGAGGATGTTTCTTTCTTTTTTTTTTTTCGTTTTTTAATCTTTACAAATTAGAGCTGTCTAGTTAACAGGTGGGACAGTGCACCTTGAGATCYGGATTCAATTCCAGGGCTCAGCCCTTGACATCCTGTGTGACCTTGAGCCAAGGTCATTTTATCCTTTTATATTRCTGTTCCCTATTTGCAAAATGTGGGTAACAGTTCTTCTTTTCTTCTGTCCTTAGTCTTGTCTGCTTAGCCTGAAAGCCTTCAAGGAACAGCCTTTCACTGTATGTCCTTGGAGTTCAGGGCCTTATCTTTATGACTAGGAAGTTTACAATAATAAAATAATATATAATGCTACTTTCAGGGAAATGTCTCCTTTTACTTGCATATATTGAGATTTCCTGTAGCTCAGTTTAAATTTAAACTGTTAATTTTTCTTTGGTAGAAGCTGTTTGTTTGAGTCTAAAGGTTAGAATTAATGTTAGTGAACTGAACAAAACTTAATAGAGAAAGTCATGCCATTGGAGGTTTATGATCCAGGGTCTGACCCTGCAAGCATAACACACTCACTCATGTATGTGCAGTCCATTAGAGTCTTCAGGCTTTTATGATTTGTCTTTCATGGCTCATGCTTTTTGACTTTCCACTGCTCGAGCAGGGTTTCCATGTGGCTATGGCAAAAACCTTGGTTACCCTCACATGCCAATTACTAGGCAGGTAGATATAAACTGAGCCTGTGCAATAGTTCTAACACATCTAGAATGTTTGAGACTTGCTATGCATATATGAACTGATTTGTACAGGTCCAGGAAGACTGATAGATGATGGGTGTTGAAAATGCAATATGGGAAAAGATCAGGTATGCAGGATGCATACCACGGTGATCTGACACTGTCCGCATAGGACCCACTACTCAGAYAGTGTGAAGAGAATTCGTGAAGGAAGTATGATGAAGCTGATATATCCAAGATGCACTGATCTCCCTGTATCTGCATAACTTGACTACGTTTGAGCCATAGACCAGAGGCTGGTAATTGGCAAGTTTATAATCCTTGTTGACAACTCTAAATCCAATCCCTGATGTATCRTCACACTTAACTTCATGTATGTACATCAATCACCCTAGTAAATTCAGTGAGACCTATTCATGCATAGAGTTTAGCCTGTAGCTTTTTTCAGAACTGTGCCTAAATTTAAACAAGATACATATTTACTCATGAAAAGGACTGGGGCCAACTACTAGAACTACCATTGTGACAGTATATTAGATTTGCTCTGAAATGCTTGCTGGATAGATTTTTAAGAAGGATGAGATACCTTTCCATATCCTGACAAGCTAATTGCTGAGTTATTTTGCCATACTAAGAATGGTGTGTTTCTGGGTATGCGCTAAGGCAGAGTATTACCTGCCAAAGGAAGGAGTATAGTTAGTTAGTCCTTTTCCTGAACAAGGGTGTCTTAAAGACTTAGGCAATTTGGTTTAACTTTAACTTTTGGGGAATCCAAGCTGTTTTTGAATATGACCCTAAATGATTTGCTCAAAGATGCATGTAGGAAAAAAAGTTRTCTGGAGGTTTATATTATATCTCCTAGAAGAGACATACTTTCCAAGAAAGCTAGAGGAAAAAATGGTATCACTGAAATAAAAATCCCATTCACCTTAGAGCCTTTTTGGAACACTGATCTCATACTCAGATATGCTTTAGTTTATGAAAGAACGTAACAGTGATTTCTGTTACCCCCTTGGTATCRCAGGCTGTCACATCCGCTTGCAGAAATGGAAGGTCCTATTGTTTATTCCCAGGTTTCTCAACTGGTGAATACAGAGAACTGGAATTCTTTTTAGGAGTCCGTCTGACAGAGAACCAGGCATCACAACATTTATGTCAGATGACCAAAAGACATCAATGAAATCATTGTGTTTCAGGCTGTTTTGGTACTGTTCCTTCCATGGATTACTGACCTTAGCTGGTGCAAAAGCCAATTTGCCTAATGTACTTTATAGGAAGAACGCAATCAGCTTTTCTTGAGGGAGGAAAAAATCAATTCTTGCTGTTTTCAGTGGAGTTCCTTATCTCTGCATGCATGCCAAGTGGGGATGAGTTGAACACTATTGACTTATATGTCATAGGTAACATTAAACAGAATTGAACCACTACTCAGAGATATTTTGACTTACTGTAAATCAATTCAGACATCCAGGAATGGCTTTGTCAATGAAAAGAATACTTGTTTTTGCAGTGTCACTGTGTGTCAAGGCAATGGATATAGACAGATCTAGCAGTGCTCAGTRCTAGATGCCTTACTAACCATTCCAGTGACCCCAGAACCATGGGAAAGATAGCAACAGGAGAGCAATGACAGTGCTGAACATTCTGCCTGTGAAAACTATAGTTCTCCAATGTCAGTAATGCACCATTGGATCCCTGTATTTCTTTCTCATTATGGAGCCCAGCTACTGTAAAAATCCATAGCATTTAGGCTTATATCTGGATGAGGTGATTTTCTTTTGTATAGATCATACAAATAAATCTGTTTATTGGTTCATTTCATATATAAGAATATTTTATACTTTGGGGATATTTAGCATTACATCTCCTAGCATTAAATTGTTCCTTAGGGCAACAAATCCTTATTCACACCTTGTGTATCATATAACACAGCCTTAGGACCTTATTGTGGTTTTTCTGGAGTTACAATCCTTATTGCTTTTCCTAATAAAATAAGCTTAATGACCTTCAGGTCCAGTAAGATGAGTCTTTTAGGTTGTCAGCTTTCTCTGAAAATAAAAATCGTATTTTTATTTATGATAAGTAACATATTCTAAACTCTTATAGATTAATTTGCAAAATATATACTAGAAATATTCTTCTCTCAGTAAATGCTAGCAGTTGAACTGCTAATAACACTGGAAAGAAAAATGATGTTTCTCGTGCTGAGACCTGTTATGTGACTATGGAATCACCATATAGAAATTCACCAAAGTAATCTAATTGATTGTTTAGACTGTAATCACTACCAATACTTGGCAGAAGTGGCCAGTCTTGGCCTATTCTCCTCAGCCTCGCTGACAGGGCAGTCATTGTGCGTTGCTGATATTTTCTCCACTTTAAAATTTTACAAGTAATATAGCTGCCAACCCTTTTTCCTACGTGGCTGGTTGAGAGTGGAAAACATATTGCTGTAAGAGCACTTTATGCTAAACCCATTTTCCCCTTCCTTATTTTAATCTTTAGTATTCCTGGATGTGTCTCTATTTCTAAATAATTCCCTTCACTCCAGAGTGTTTGCACCTTTCAAACATTTGTATACATATGTCTCCATATTTAAGAGTCCTGGCCCTACAGGCAAGATTTTCTGGTTTTGCTACAGAAATTCAGTGAAGCAAAACCTGGCAGCTTTGCACAGATCTGTACATGTAGAGTACTGTAGGTCTTCTGTAGTGTAACTCTAGGTTATACCTTGTACAATATCATAACTTTCACAGTAACGTTCATTGCTTTTGGCATATTCATGTTCAATATTCTTCACAAACTATTTATCTAACCTACCAAGGAATACTTTGTGTGACAAAGTACATTTTAGACCATATTTCTTCTTATAAACATGTCAAATATGCTGCTTGTTTCTTTTTTAAATACTGTCTCTCTATAAAATCATAAAATAAATTATAGTTATCAGTTTTCCTGAGTTGTTTTTATTCTCTTTAGAGATAAAATTAAAAGTAGAAGGAGAAAAAGCCTTCTTTTATTCTAGTAAAGCATTCCCCCAAAATTGTGTTTAAACATTCAGTTGAAAAAAACTCCCTTCTACTATTTCTGCAATGGAGCTCACAGCAAATGTTAGAGAGCTGTAGAGCCCTAGAGCCTGCCCATCTTAACATGCATGGATTTGAATATGAACAAGCCTAGTTTTTATTTCTCTCTCTCTCTCTCTCTCTCTTTATTTTTATTTTTATTTTTTTTTAAGAGATATACTGGGTTTCTGCCATCTCTGAACAAGAGGAAACTCTTAACTGTTCACCATTGTTGTAGTATTAGTGTCAGCAGGTTTCAGCAGTGACAGGGTAATTTGTACCTACCTAGATATTTTATAGTAACTAATGAAAAAATATTGAAAATTAACTCTGAAACTTTGTACAAAAAAAAAAAAAAAAAAAAAAAAAATCACCCAGCCACTATCTGGAACTCTCTTCTCCTATTATGTTTCAAGGCTTTTTATTCAGATGAGCCTGTTAAAAAAAAAAAAACTAAAAATGTTTGTCACACACAGCAAATCGTTCTCTGATTCAGCTATGTCTTTTTCATAGAAGAAATATTCCTTAGAGTATTTTCTGGACTGAAGAGTATGGTTTTGAGTCGTACTGCTTTCCTGTTGCCTGGGGGTAATCACCCCACCAGCTCTCTGAGATTGCAGCAAAATTCCCAAACAAGCGGATACTTCAGCAGACGTGATACAGGTCTTGCTAGTTTGGGTGCTACACCAAATGAATA
This sequence comes from Rhea americana, assembly GCF_003343005.1. Lineage (NCBI taxonomy): Eukaryota > Metazoa > Chordata > Aves > Rheiformes > Rheidae > Rhea > Rhea americana. The sequence continues at coordinate 14,721,423 of NW_028186423.1, forward strand.
CAGTGAGAATAATTCTGTGACCAAACCAACCAGTGTACAGATTGGGAACAGACTRGAAGACTGATGAACCACATTTCTTAGCATTTCCAGGTCTGGAATTAGCACAGAGTTGCAACTCTATATTTGCCATATAGCCAGATCCCATGGAGATCTCATTCAGTCTTTCTCAGCAATTATCTAAGGAAGGACAAGGAATAAGGCTTATATTCATATTTAAGTGTCTTTAAGGCGGTGCTCAAAGCTTCTAAGACATATGGAGAGTTTTGCAGGAAGAATGCAGCATGTAAGGCACTCAGCAGTGTCTGATGATGAAAATAAAAGCACTCAGTATACACATCTTTCTAGTCTACCTGTTCCCGTTATGCTGTGTTATTTAGCGCAAATTTAGTTTAGCAAAGTATACGTGGAAGATTATTGCTGTTGATGAAGGCCTACAGACAGCTGGACATAGATATTATTTGATTTTATATTTGATTTGATTTGGGTATAAATGTAACCTGTGAGAGTCATGGACTATAAGGGATCAATTCATTTCCCTTTTAACCRTAGGTTCTAGGCCCCAAGTTCATCCTGTGTGTATATACGTAGGCACCAAACTCAAGAGTACAATTGCTCTAGGTTTCCTCCATAAGTGCAGATCAATTCCTTAAGAGAGTGAGTCAAGTTTCGTATTGATTGAATTACACTCTGARGAAATAATTTCTCTCTGCTGACCATATATGGTACCTAGGAAAACTGTAAACCTAACTTAAGCGCTTACGATGTGGTTAAAATAAGATAGGATGAATTTGGAACATAAGTAATAAAGATATTTCAAGATTCTTCAAGGTGAAAGGTGCTACTAATCAAAATATAGAGATTGTTAATATTGCATTTAAAAGAAGAAACAAAGACAAGAAGGAAACATATTATTTATAATGCAAGGGATTTTTTGGTCACATATTTTTAAAGTGTCTGAATCACATCAAGCTGATTATGTCCTTAAAGCACATTGTTTTGTAGATGCTGTCATCAATGTGCCTTATTTGATCTCAGTTTTTAAAGAAGTTTCATCARTTAACCTTCTTTAGCAGTGAAGATCCATTTTATTTTTCAGTATARCAGAGGAGTAATTCCCCTAACGTGACTCTGCTCTGCTGTAACTCAGAAGGGTACACCTTATCCTAGGTGGCTCTCAGAACTCAATCAACTTGAAAAAAGAAAATAAATCCGCTTGCCATGTGTCCATTAACAAGAAAAAAAGAAAGACTTTGGTTATGGGAAAAAAAAAAAAAAAAAAAAAAAAAAGCTTGAAAATTTTGATCTAAAGGAAGGTGCTAAAGAAAAACCTGCAAATGTAATTAATTCAGCAAATGTTGAAATACCGTCTTTTAAGAATATATTCCACTTACTTTTAAAAGAAACCCTCCACCATCAACCTCTGACATACTAAACCAAACKGCACCCTTTGCAAACTAATGTTTCGTCAGTATTGTATTAAACGTAAGTAAGTCAGTGTAGCATTCTGACTCCTTAAAAATTGTCAGGATTAATTAATCAGTCCAGTCCAGTATCCTGTCTTAAACTGTACTATAATCATCCTCCTCAAATGAATGTACAAGAAACTCCACAACAAATAGCTATGGAATAACTTGCCTATAGGGATAAGATGGTACAAAACCTCCAACATAGATGGGATATCTTATGTTTTTCAATATTACAGATTATAGTCCATCTGAATAGTGTAATATCAGATGCTCTATTCCCCAATCATTTTATGAGTAATGCTCTCTTGTTCTGCATGATATCTTGTGGCAATAAAGGCCAYAGCCAGATTACACATATTTTAGAAGGAATTTCCTTTTCTTACTTATAATTTTTGTTTTTCAGGTAGTCACCACTTGTTCTTGTGTTATTAAAAAGAAAGAAAAGAAGTGGCTGATACTATTTCACTCTAATGTTCATTTACATGTCTATCATGTCCTWTCTCATTCATCACCATTCTAAGGCAAATCATTCCAGTATTCTCATTTTAAAATGGTATTTCTGTTTTACCACAGCCTTCTTTTAATTGTCTATATTTCTGATGATAGCTTTTGACTTTTCTGGGTTATGAAAAGTAAGCATCATTTTAAATAATAAGTTTCCAATTAGTGTCTGCATTAGATGACATTTTGACTTCTTTTATTTAAATTTTTATAAGAAAGGAATAAGGATTTCATCTGATACTTTGAATAACAAAGRTTAACCAAGCATCTGCAGAAAATCTGTAGCATTGAAGGAATTTCTTTGTGATCAGTAGGATGAACTCCATAAACATCAAGTTTGCAACTATGTCCTTTAAAGTTTGCTGTACCAGCTCTTTAGGTAACCACATTAAATGAGAACTATGCACACAATGCTCTCTCAGACAGCTAGAGGTCAAAATGACTTCTGTACTGTCTCTCCAGAAGTTCATGAGACCTCTGAGGTGCTTCAGATTATTTTTCGTCTTTTGGTACCTAAATACATAAAAATCAAGTTTGTATTCAGATTCTCATTGTAATCCTGTTCACTGTAATTCTAGGCACTGCTGAGGAATTCCAAGTTTTGTCGGTGTGTGAAGCTGTTTCCTGTTTGAGGTAGGTGGACACAGGAGACAATTTTGAGGTATAAGAACATGACTGTGGTGAGGCAGAATCAACACTGTTGTAGAACACTGGAGTTAGACCAAAATATGTCATCTCTGTGTCTACCTTGGGGGATTGTTTTATTCCTCATGATGAATTTTTACACTCAAATAGTGTAAATGAACTCAAATATTTTCATTTTCTCTAGGCRTAAGAGGACTAACTAACTACTATTGTGATCAGAGGCTGTTTTCAGCAGCTTTTTTTCTAGTATAAAATTCCCTTTTCTCTCGTCAGTGTCTCTCTGGTATTTAAGTTAAATCATACTTTCCTTTTTTTAAGCAAGAAAGAAGAAAATGACAGTCAAAATCAAAATGAGAAAGAAGCATCTCTCATCTTGTTATTTTCCATGTTGTGGAAGCTTGCTTTTCATATGGTTTATTTAATGGTTTTGTTCGTCATCCTRGTCTCCACAGGACAACATGAGGCTGCTGCAGTCTAGTCATGGAGATGAGAATCCTGGAGGCCTCACAGCTTCACAAATAACACCATCACCTAGCTGAAACCACAGTTATGGGCTTTCTTGTCACATAAATGAGGAGAAAGGATAAGAGCAAGGGATCTTTGTTTCTTCTTATGGATGAGCCAATTTGCAGCATGTTGGCATATTGGCAGTATGAAAGCCTCTACTATTGCTGGCATGTGTTCAGCTAAGAGAACTTCAATCTTTCTGAGAATGATTCCCTGATAAATAAGGAAGTAGGATATATTTGCCGAAAGTCTGACCTGCTGTTGACATTTTCATGTACTAAAAGAGAAAAAAAGCCATGTTCATACACCAAGCTGATCAATCAAATTAGCAGGAAGGCACTCAAGAGACACATCTGAGGCCATAGCTCTGCAAGACAGTAGAACACCCTCTTCCTGGGAGCTTCATGTGTGGGTAAGTAAAGTTTGGAACACCTTAATACTTCCATAGAGTTACTTATAAGCTGCAGGGGCGCACCATAATTAGACTGGAAAGATTACATTGCTTCACCCAGGCTCCTGTTTATATCTATTTTCTTTGCCTCCATCTGCTTTTTTCTGGGGTTTATTTTTCTTGTTTCTATGGCTAAGTTTCCCACTCTGTGCTGGATTTCAGCCAAAGCATGTTTTATAGGCTGGGAAGAACTTTTCCCACATTACAGACTGGCACCTAGTGGGTGCATGTTACTTGCCATCCTAGAAGCACAGAGGAAGCCTAACAAAAAAGGACATGTTACTCTATGGGAAATTATTGCAGTCATATAGTTGATGTTCATAAGAAGCTAATTGAGGTAGTTATAATTAATGATGCTTCCCTTCCCTCGTAAGCATTTTGCCTTCCTTTATATAGATGATTGTGTTTTTAATTTTTTATATTGCTTTCTGATAGCTTCTGGATATCAGCTTTTATTTCATTTAGCTATTTCAAACTTACAATTTTCTATTTCTTTCATCACCTTTATGTCTTTTGTTGCTGACACCAGTGTTATAATGTTCCATAAGCCTACTGTTGTAGTTTATATCACCTTCTGTAAAGACATTCATAGAGTATTGGCTTTCTGACAGCTTTTGGAAAGCTAAACTGAGCTAAACTAAAACTGAATCTGTCACCTTGGCTTACTTGGTTCCTCTTGACTTTTAATGAGGTTGAGCTTTTGTCCTATTGCTCAAACCCCAAAGTGAAGTGCAAGTGGACCGCTTTGTGTTCAGTCATCATCCTTTGACCCTTTTGGTTTGAGTAACCCTTCCACAAGTTAAAATTTCCCAACAGCACAACTCCTGAGGTCATTAGTACACAAAAACCTGCCTACTGTATCAAAGTGTTCTCCTTATACAGGAATATAAGTAAAAGTATTCTGGCTTATGCTGTTCTTCCGCTGTGGAGGGTTATCCACTTAGGAGACATTTCAAGATATTTAAAAAGTATTTAGACATTGTTTATTGTTTACTGATATTTCTATTGCTGTCACTGTTTTTCTATGTCAAACTAAAAGAAGACATGAACAAAAGCAACAAAATCAGATGCACATGGTGGACACATGAAAGACACTGGATGTGCTTTGTTTTACCAAAGGTAATAGCATGAAAACTATCAAAACTGCCATTCTCTACATACTAGATAGTTTTTATATTTATGAACTGAGTGTGATTTTTTTTAATATTCCTATAAAAGATTAGGATACAGAATCTTCCCAGTGTTTTTWTTTATTTATTTATTTATTTATAGTGAGTAACTGTATTGTGTGAGCAATAATTTACAATGTTTATAAGTCAGATTTGCACAGTTTAATGTACATTTGTAACTAGCAGGTTCTGTAAGAATTCTGCTTTTGTTTTCCATAACTCTTAGTTTTATGTCACTAAGATCATTAACTTTATAACATGAATTCCATATGTTGAAAGGGTTGGAAGAAAATATACTATGGTAATTCTGATAGAAAAAATACGATACAGTTAATCCATAGACTTATTTTACTTTCATCTTTTATACAGAGGATAAGTCTAATAGTACTCAAAAGTGATTTTGCCAGACGCTGTTTTTATTGCTATTCATACTGCTGATCCAGAGAACTAGTACATACTTCTAGGAAGTACTCATTGCCAGTTTCAAAGAAACATTTTTAGGAAAGCTTTAGGATTTGAGTATTGATTCTGTAGGGAAAAAAGCACCAGCAGTACTGATACAATTAATCCCCTGCTTCTGACAGTTGATAAATTATATGTTAGCAAATAACATTTGCCTCCCGCCCAGCAGCCGTCCCTGTGCAAATGACTATGCTCCTAAGTAGTGGTTTGTTTAAAGTACATTTATTTGACTGTTTCTAAGGTACACATCTTTGGAAAGACATTACTGTTGGTACTTCTTACTTCTAACATTTCAGCGGAAGATCTGGCAAAAGTTTGCTCTTTGCATCCTGGCTTGTGACCTTGTCTGTATGTACATATTCACATACTGCTGGTATTACTGTTGTGTCAAATCAGAGGAAAGGGATGTCATGGGCTTTTAAGCACTTCCCTGCTGCAGTCAGCATGTGGAAGGTTGTACTGAGGAAAATACAGGCTACACCTGTCCAAACAAAATAGTTCAACTCACTGATGAACCTGTTGCCTCCTTTTTCTGGCCAGATCCTTTGGGTGAGAGAGGCAAGAACAGCTTCCATAGGATTTCTGCTGGAGAAGGGCCAACTTAACATGGTCTGCATGTTAAGTCTTGTCTGTTTGAGCTCTGAAGACATGCCTCCCTTCACCGTGGCCTCTTATCTCCTTTGCTCCTCACCACACCCTACAGGCAAAATATGGCTTTCCACAAACACACAGGACAGGACTTTGTGGAAAACAGCATGTGATTTTTACTTCTATTCTGGGCCAAGAGGTCAGATGCTTACATTTTTCCTCAAATTTTTAAAAAAGTTATTTTTCTTCAGGAAGCCTGATCCCCTGAAAAAACGTGTTTGTTTCCGAACAGGCAGACTTTATACAGAAATAATTCAAAATGCACAGGTTTTGAAAAACTGCCAAGGCTTTGCATGATATTAGGCCATCTGTGAGTGGAAAATACGCTGGTTTATACCTTTTCAATGAATACGTTTTCTTAAGGAAAAATAAAAAAAAAAGTGCAAAGTACGGATTTTGAGGTTTTTGAAACTCACTGTGAAAATTTTGCACAGCCTTGTGTAATAGTAACTTTCACTTGACACAGTCCAGTTGTTCTGGTTCTTTATTTCAGGCTTCTTTATTACATGCACCTGTTTCAACTAACTTGTAGCTGTTTCTGAAACTCCTGATTGGCCTGTAGCCAGGAAGCACTGTGTGTTCCCACAGTTAATACGATCTAGGTCTTTAGAGGGTTCATGGGGATGTGTGTAATATGAAAGTCCAGACAGATAAAAGCTTTCCTCTTACTTCTGCTCAACAATAGCTTTGCCTGTTCACTTGTTCTGGTCTCACTACAGAAAATCTGGGAAAAGAGGTTGTGCTTTTTGGATGTCTCCTGTGGAGGCTGAGCTTCAAGTTCACAAGTTCAGAAGAGTTTTGCACGGTTTTGGATTTCATTACGACCAGTTCATGCAACCCTGGACTAATCCTGTCTGTCCAGTTCCATAGTAAAAATGTGGGCCTCTAATGACATCAACAAATAAAAATAACCAGCTAATTTAACAATAAGTACATTATGCAGTTGAATATGAATACAGAGATGCATTTTCTCTTTGTACACTCATTTGGCTCTGGGAGAGATTTGATAAAATAAAGCTTTTAATAACTAAAAATGATATATTCTCTTATTTCTGAAAAAAATATATGAGGCTTTCTGTGAGAGTGTGGGGCTGAAATGATGAATATGATGATAAACTCTCTGGTGAAGAGTTTGTCCACTGAGCTCCAAAGTACTCAACGTCCACAGCTGGTTATCAAATTTTTGTTTGAAACAGCTACATGCAAAAACACAACTCCTTCACAGCGACAACCCACTTTTACGGTTCTCCTCAAAATGTAAAAAAGGACAGATCTGTGCTAAACTCACTGTTTACATTTCTTGACACAAGTCTTTTTTGACAGTAAAACTTCAAGAATCTGTTTTACCACTTCCTAGATTTTTTTTCCTCCCCAAAGGGTCAAGAAAAGCGTGTATTTTTATGTGGCTTGAAAATATTTGTCAGAAAATTACCTCATTGGAAGATGGCTGCACACAATTATATCATTTTTTAGAAGATTTGCTCTTTGATTTCTATGGAGATATCAGTCAGGAAGAGACAGACGGACTTTAACTGTAAGCATGAAGGGAAGCATTTTACAGGGTATTTTTTCCATTTTGGAGCACTGTGGTTGTATGAAAGCAAAATGTGATACTTCATGAGATCAGAAAATCAGAACCTGAATCAATAACACTGCAGTTGTTTTGAGGAGGGTCAGTTTAAGGAAACAGCAGCAAATTGTGATTTAATAGAGTTAAAGGAGAAACATTGCATTTTACTTATGAAAATAGTTTATTTTAATGTATTTATGAAAAGAGTAATACTATTTTATAAAATGTTTGCCTGGAAAAAATAAATTTCTCCAAAGTCTATAGGGTAAATTTGCTTATTAAAGTCTGTGTGCAATCAGGAATCCATATGGCCAGAATCTGAGGGGGCAGGAGGAGGAAGAGAACAAAAGTTTCCAGAAGTGAAATTCTTTTTTATTTTTTTCTTTTCGTTAAAAGCCTTATCTAAATCTTTGACTGGCTTTACCTTGAAATCAGGCTAATGGGAAAGGAAAGAGCTATATTTTGAACTGTACAAGCAATCAACCTGAGAGTTGTCTGCTCAGACTGATGGAAATATTTGATTCATTTAGGGTTTAAATAGTCTTTGACAGAATCAGCCTGGTGAACTGTGCACTCATGGTTTAGGACACTGCCTCCTCAGCAGTCTCCTTGCTGTAGGTTGCCTTCTCCTAGCAGACCTGGTAGAACAGAGTTTGCTTTCCTTCCTGTTCTGGTCACAGTTTACAATGTTTTAAATTGGAAGGTGTATTTTATAGTAAGATGCTGAAAAGTGGAGTAGCTGTGGTGTTTCGATCTGCCAACTTTGGCTTCAGGAGACTAATAACAGCTTTAGGKTAGAGCATCTTTTCAGTGAGTCACTGCTTTTATAGGATTGGTAAGACCAGCCAAACCAGCCAGTGGACTACTACTGGTGGTCAGTGGTTTCTGCCCAAGATTTGCTGAGATTTTGGGACCTTAAACTCTGTTCCAGACTGTGGGTAGGAATGTGTGCAATGGACAGATTTTCCTGTTCCATCCCTTCCATCCTCTTGCTCTCCCTGTGATCATTTTATCCTTGCAATCGTTGTAGCAGTTCTTTCTGCCCTGCTTAGATAGAATCATARGTTGGAATGGACCTCTGGAGATCATCTAGTCCAACCCCAGTGCTCCAGCAGGGTCACCTAGAGCATGTTAGACAGGATTATATCCATAGATGCATAGATAGATTTAATCTCTCCTCCCATAGTCTYCCTGACCACTTAGAATTCTTGTCTTCTCCCTCTGATACTGGAATTCCATCACTTACTCAAACTTTTTTTGGTTTCCTTTCCAAGCTGACATTACCCATCCTGATTCTGTTACATGTTTGAGGTTCTCTGTGATGCCTTTGTCTCACATCTTTCCCACTTTCATTCAGTCTCTTGATGGCCCCATGGAGTCTTGCATGCACCTCAGTGTAGCCACTTCCTCTCTATTTTTGTCGTACCTTTCACACAGTCACTCCCTGAACTTCTTTAAAACCATCTTCTTCTTTTAGATGTCTTTTTGCAGTTTTGCCTAGTGATGCCATCTTTTCATCGCTGTCTTACCTAATCACTAGGTCTGAGTGACCACATTTCTCTCCTCAGTTTCCCAGTCTAATCTCTACCCAACCAACCTGTTTCTACAACCAAGACTAACAGTTCCAATCTGTTTCTCCATGCTTTTTGTAATATTCAYCTGTATTTTAATCACACTCCTACCTCCACAGTAGGCACCAGAAGAGGAGTCTTCCTGCTTTTGTTCTTAATGTACTGGAATAATCAAAAGCAGCTATTTTAGGAAAATCTAAATTCATCCTAGAAGCTTTGAACTGAAGAGAAARTATTCCGACAGTCTCCTTGCAGTGCAGTCGTATGTAGTGCAGCCAATACYTGTTGCTGTGGGTGGGTCAGCTGTGATTATTTTATCTGTTCAACTCTGGTAATATCCACAGRAAAAATGCAAATTATTTTTTCCCACACCAGTTTTTAATCAATTTGCATTATGGATGGATCCTCCTTTGCATGAGATCTACCCATCACTGAGAGACCATATTTTTGTGGGCCATATTTAAGATTATCCTGAAAAACTGCTGCTTTTGCCTGTATTTTAGAAGTTGGTCTTTTGCATGGGATRTTAAAGAAATGCAAGAACTGTGGGTTCTTTCTTCTAAATTTATTTGAGAATCACATTTATTTGTTTGTTTGTTTGCTTTTTTGCCATCCCCTAGTGGCTTTTTTTTCAGAAAAGTTCTTAAAAGCTCAGTATTAGAAGGCTTCCCAAGGAAAGGGAATGTGAATGTTGTTTACCTACATTCATCCAAAGGATACTGGGCATGGTTACCTCAGTGCTTACTCAGAATTGAAATTCTAATTCTGTGTCTAATGACAGTCAGTGTGTTGAATCTAGTACCTAAATATTTCTACCATTTATCACATTAGTGAAATATCTTGACCTGAAAGAATTAAGGATTAAGAATCAATAAAGAGCTAAGATTTAATATAYCTCCCCAAAAGGTGGTGAGATGGCTAGATTGAAATCTGTAGAAAATAATTTCTGAAAATAGCAAAGTATTTCTGAAAATAACAGGCTATTAGAATTAGAAAGAGGGATACCTTTCTAATTATAATTTTATCTTTTCAAATATTTTGGATGAAATTTGAGGTGATGATTCTGATTTAATGCTTAGCCTTATGATAATGATGAGGTACTGTTAAGTTTTAAGTTGTGAAGAAAAGGAGGTATTTGACTTAAATTCTCCACAATAAACTACTAAATTATATTCCAAAGGACTTTAAATATAAAATGGCTGTTTTGCTAGCAGAAATAAGAGTCTTTATTTAAGAATAGGATTGGCTGTTCCAGAAGGTCAGACAATCATTTTATGTTCCAGATGTCTAATGATCTAATAGCATAGGCCTTTATTCAGCTAAGAATTTATTTTTTTCCAAGTGTCTTCAGCTTTCTGTGGTCGTTTTTATATCTTCAGCTGCAATTCCCAGTAAGTTCAGGAAAGTAGTAAAATCTGCAGGTAACTCAGTGTTATTTGAGTTATGTAACACAGGAGAGTTGTGTGTAGAGGAACCTCCTGAGGTTCAACAAGGGCAAGGCCTAGGGAAAAATAACCCTAGGCACMAGTACAAGCTGGGGGCTTGTACTGGTGCCTTCTGTACCTTCTGGAGAGCAGCTCTGCGGAGAAGGACCTGGGAGTGCTGGTGCATGACGAGCCAGCAATGTACCCCTGTGGCCAAGAAGGCCAACGATCTCCTGGGGTGCATGAGGAAGAGTGTTGCCAGCAGGTTGAGGGAGGTGATCCTGCCCCTCTCCTCAGCCCTGGGGAGGCCTCATCTCGAGTCCTGTGTCCAGTTCTGGGCTCCCCAGGACAAGAGAGACATGGAGCTACTGGTGAGAGTCCAGCGTAGGGCTATGAAGATGATCAGAGGGCTGGAGCACCTGCCCTGTGAGGAACGGCTGATTCTTACTTATTTTATGATTCTAAGATACTGCACAGAACTACAGAAAACTATAGAAATTGCTAAAGCTCTAATCAATATAGCATAAGAACTACAGTAGCAAGTTAAGTGCCATACTAAAAAAACAAAACAATACAAAACAGTAGTGCACTTTATGGAGAAGAAATAGAGCATTCTTAAGACCTTCAGGTCTTTATACATCYGGAAAATAACTTAGGTGTCATAGTAGGCCACTTATATGCACAATGTGAAATGTCTGTCTTTTTTAAGTAAAAGTAAAAGAAGTTGTGACATTAGGATGAAAAAATAGCATAGAAAGAATTTAGAAACTAGAATATGTCAAATTCCTGAGTAGATTGCTAGCTTGTAATCTCAATTTCAGTTGTCAAAGTTATGCTGTCTGTTGTAAACTACCGGTGCAGTTCGAGTCACTGCTTGTTTGAATGATAGTTTGGAGTATTTTTTGGTTTTTGTTTTGTTTTGTTTATCCAGGAACTGTTTAAGGTAAAATATAACATAAACAGTAATGTATCAACAGGAGCTAGGTAACTTGGGACCTCCTCTAAACTTTTCTTCCCAGAGTGTTCCAAAGTCGTGCTCCTTCCTGCCTCTTCCCTTTCGGTCTTTATGACTTGGGCTCTCCTGGGAGTATAGACCAGCTTCAAGATATGAAGGATGCTCTTGCATAAAATATTGTTAGGATTCTCAGGGTGCCTGGAGAATAGCTAATTTGAAATGCCTCTGGTTGCAGATCTCTCCTTTTCATGAGCAGTTATTCAAACCATTAAAATATTATATATACTAATTCTTCCATCTACATGTAAGATAAGAGTCTGTTTCTATATCCCAGTTTGGAAAAGGTKCCTAAATATATCCCTAGAATAAACTCTTATCTTCCTGGGTGATAGGAGGGGCTTGAAACACATTCTTCTATTGCCTTGCTCAGTCCCAGCAGTCAGTGCTGGCCCTTGTGAATACYTGGTGCATCCAAAGTCTGTGGGCTGGAGACTATGATACCTAATTCAGTGGGCTGATTTCCATTGTGGGTGCTAGGTGGCTAGGTTTTTGGCTCACGATATTCAGGATCCCTTACTACATCACAGCTGAACTTCCATGCAAGGGAAAAAAAACAAAAAGAGTTTCTACAGATGCTCAATTTTGTAAGTAATGAATTATACCTCTTCTTTATACAGTTCAGCTTTCTCTTGCATTTTTAAGAGTTCAGAAATATGTGCAATTAAACCTTTCTCTTACTTACTTCCAAACAGTAAATTCACATAAGCTTTCCTTTCCTTTCCTTTCCTTTCCTTTCCTTTCCTTTCCTTTCCTTTCCTTTCCTTTCCTTTCCTTTCCTTTCCTTTCCTTTCCTTTCCTTTCNAGTTCAGCTTTCTCTTGCATTTTTAAGAGTTCAGAAATATGTGCAATTAAACCTTTCTCTTACTTACTTCCAAACAGTAAATTCACATAAGCTTTTCTTCTCTTCTCTTCTCTTCTCTTCTCTTCTCTTCTCTTCTCTTCTCTTCTCTTCTCTTCTCTTCTCTTCTCTTCTCTTCTCTTCTCTTTTCTTTTCTTTTCTTTTCTTTTCTTTTCTTTTTTTCAACTAGCAAAATGCTACATGGAAATTTTGTTAAAAACAGCAAAGTGCACAGGGCCTTTTTTTTGTTTGTACAAATTTCAAATGTTATGTAGTCATGAAAATGAGAAAGAATACATCTTTTTCTCTCTTTAACTGTCCAACGTGCTCAGAGAGCTCAGTGACATGAAGTATACATAATTAATTAATTATCACTCTCTGAGTACTTTTTCAGCATTGCCAATAGAAGTCCGCAACCTGCTACTAAGCAATTTTTCATTGCAAGGTCAGGAATCAAATAACAGGCTACATAAATGATCCAACAGACAGAATAGATAAAAAGTGGAAGGCTTGCCCCCAAAGGACATGTTACTTCTGCTTCTTGTATCTCCACCTTTGATGATAAAACATTTTCTCACTCCATAAGGAAAGGTTAATAAAGGCAGTACAATGAAAAATTTGATTAAATAATCTTTTGGCAGGCAAGAGCTCTATCTGAACAGACATCCTATTAATTTTATATAAGAGCAATGTGAAGGTATTTTTTTATATATATGTGATGAGTTGGTGATGTTTTTCTTCCCTTTTTTATGTGAATGTTATGTTTGTTTATTAACAAAACATAGCCAAAGAAAATGAAAATTCTTTATCTAACCCTATCTAACCTAATCTTTGTAACATCTAACCATATTACAAAGATTATTTATTGATATAAAAAGCACTTTCAGTCCAATATCATGTCTTCAACCATGGCCAGTATGTGGGATTTTCAATGACCTTCTAGGAATTCCTTCACAGGGTGTGCCTTTCTTTCAGCTCRTGTTTGGTAGCAGATGCATCAGGATCTGGTGATGCAGCTGCACCAAAGGGACAACTGGCAGAATGCTGCAATAAAAATGCTGGAGCAGGAGGTCATAGTAYTGGAGAGGTGTCCAACTGTCTTCCTGGTAACCCAGCCCTCAAGGTGAGCATCATGAAAAATGCAATGAGATCTGTGTCCTAGAYGACCATTGCATCCAGTGTTGCCTTCACTGGGTAGTATATCTAGTTTCTGTGAGAGGTGAGTCATGTCATACAAAGAAGAAAGGTGCTGAGAAACACGTCACTGCTGCCCAACAGACCATGGCATTCCTCTAACGGAGCTGGAGCAGACCTTCACAGAGAACTTCTTCATGATCACCACTAATGAAGGCACTTGTCAGACCCTGTGGGACAGGCTCCCAGGTGGTGACGCAGCCCTCTTTTTGTGACTCCGTTCTCCAATGGCTGGTATCAAACTTCTGCATTGACAGTGGGTTTTATCACACATCCTGCAACCTTGACACTGCCTGWGTGGAGCCCTCAGGCAGGTAGGGTAGCCCTCTCTGTAAAGAAAGCTAGATAGTCCCTCTATCTTTAGCCCAGTGGCTCCTTAGCCTAGATTAAAAGAGCATGGCAAAGGCAGTCTTGTGTAGCTAGGTCCATGCTGGAGGACAGCCAGACTATGCAACTCTGAGCCAAAACTTCTGATTACTTCTATGAGGCCTGGGATTTTCTCCACTTGGCTCATAGGTGCAGTCAGGCACTTTGATGCAATGAATGTCCTGTGTACCCGTCTATGAATGGAGAACCAGCAGGAACAGTGCCCGGTAGAGGATGCTTGGGGGAAAGAATATAAGGAAACAGGCCAATTATGCARTAATGGTATTCCCATTCTACAATTTAGAGATTTCCTGAATCAGAGGACAAAACCAGTTATCCACATCTTTGTGTCCCTTAGTTCCACTAGAGAAAATAATAAATAATTAATATTCGTTCTCTTTCTCTATAGTATTTATGATTATAGAAGCCTCTGTTACTTACCTCTGTTCCAAGCTAAAGGACCTACTCAGTTTGATCTCTCTTTACCAAAAAGYTATTCTATAGCTTCAATTCTTTGTCATTTCTTAGTTTACTTTTCTAGTTCTGCTACAGCTTTTTAGAGACAAGTGACCAGAACTGAACACAATATTCAGATTGGATTATGATGTAAATTTATACCACAGCATAAGGATAYTTTTGTTCCACTGCTTATTATTTTCCTTTTTTTTTCTATCATTCAGTTTATTTTTAAACAGCTACTTAGCATTTAACTATTTTCAGAGAACTATGTGTAATAACTCCTATGCCCCTCTCCTGGATCRTTTAAAGCCCATCAAAGTGTGTATATAGTTAAGTTTCTTTTTCTCTTATTCAGATTGAATTTCACCTGCTGTTTTATTACCCAGTCACTTAGTTATCATGTGATCCTGCTACATTTCTACTCGGTCAGCTTTGACTGTCCTCAGCATTTTTGTGTCATTGGCATGTTCTATCATGCCATTTTTTGTGTCAATTTTGAATGTATTGAACACAACAGCCTTCTTTTGCTGTGGAAGCTGATCATATATTTACACCACACGTTTCCAAATTTCTGAGCAGTTAGTTGTCCGTTAGAGGCCCTCTTCTCCAGGAGTGCCTCAGAAAATTTATGCATTCATTGACTTAGGAAAAGTCAAAATCATCTGAAGGTTTAAATGCTCAASTCTCCCATCATCAGTCTCCCGAAAACTCTGGAGGCTTCTCACCTTTTGTCTGGCAATGGTGACAATTTGGGGGGCATTTTCTGTGCCCTCAATCATGTAAACACCATTTTTATGGTGAACACTATCTTCACTGACAGCTTTCTCAAGTAGAAAATCCCAGTATGTATTCTGGGGACATAAGGAGCCATCTCTCAGTGCAACTGCCAAAAGTCTAAAGAATTTAAAAAAAATATAAGAATTTGAATGTGCATATATGCCCAGGTATATTTGTTCTTAGCTGTACTTTTTTTTTCTCAAAGCATATGGTTCACCTTTCGAAGTGATAAGTTTACAGACTGGGATGACTCTGTCCCCTAGTCCCAAAGGTGTAGATATTGTCCACAATCATTCCTCTTTGGATTTCTAACAGTTAAAAAATGGGAATGGAAATGTGCCTTAAACCACTCCACAACATTATTCCCTAGTGAGGAAGAAAAGGCTATTCAGAGGTGGTTGGGCTGCAGTTAAGCAAATTATAGTCACTTTTTTTCAAGATACAGCAGCTTTAGCTTATTCTTAAAGTCAGTCTTTAATTTGTGGAAGTAGGCATAAGTGATAATCTACCTCAGAACTTGCAGTATTTGTCCCTCATATAATCAGGCCCATAAGAAATAGAGAAGGATTTATTTTCAAAAACATTTAAAGGCACTTTATTTTCAGAAAGTGCTCAGAACAAACTATAATCTTCACAGAACATACACATTGTAGATACAGGCTTTCCTGAAAGGAAATATTCTACAATAATTATTACCAAAAATGTAATTCTATGCTTTCTTGGAACACAAGAGTGCTGGAAAGAAATCAGTTATGTATTTAGATATTTTACATATACAACAAAGCTGATATTTTTATTTATTTAAGTGTATATCTATTAATCTTGAACACTAACTTGTGAGAAGGTAAGAACCTTCCCTGCCTTTATAACTTAACTAAATTTGAGGTTGCTTAGCAATTCGCAGGTTTGGATTCCAGTTATATAGAGTATTGCATAGCCAGCTACTGAGCTGAAAAGACTTGTTTAGCTAAAAGMCTGAACTGAAAGAAAAGGCTTGTTTAGAGTATGCCAAAGAGGTAAAATGAGGAGAGGCATTTGGGAAGAGATTACAGATGAGTATAATTGGGTGAACTATCAGAAAAACACTTTCTAATCATGAGGATTATTAATCTACAGAACAGTCTCCCAAGAGAACAAATTCAGAGGCAAAGGAATCTACCAGCTGAAATGCAAACTTCGGTCTTTGCCTTCCCAATGATTCATATTCCTTATCCTTTCATAGTATGCTCTTTGGAGTACATGTATTTTCTGTTTAAAATACATATAGATTTTTATCCCTCTGCCCCTGCAAGGAACGTAGTAACTACAATATTTAATTTTAATTTACTTTGGTTGTGATAAGTTCAATCCTGCAGACATTTACTCATGTAACCTATCTTGCTCTTGGCCATAACCCTATTATTCTGCGTTGAAAGCAGGATTATGTATGTATAGAAGTAGACTTCTATGACAGTGACTGTTAAGAGGCCTGGGCTCTGATACTGTGTTCATACTAATAACTTAACAAATCTGGGAGCTTTGCACACACACTGTTACGTTTGTAGAACAGTTCCGATCAGTTTTTTCCTGTGCCAATTAGCATCCTCCAACTCATCTTCTGGGCACAAGTTTGRGAATTAGCAAGCTCACGATAGGTAAGGGAATGAATTTTAGGGAGTAGGAGAGTTCAATAATATAGCTGTGGGATCTTCCATGTTGGCCTCAGAGACAGGGAATGGTCTTGATGCACACAAATTATTGAGTTAGCTTTTGAAAATGTTTATCAGCAGTTCAATTCCACAACTCCTTTAGTATACCAAAAAAAGTTTATTTACTAGCCATCTCCTCAAGGAGATTTTGTTCTCTTGGCTATTGAAGGTAGTATCTGGAAAAAAGATTACTCTCCACTAAAATTCTGCACCCTTTTTCAATACTAAGTAAATTTTCGGAGATGGAATTTTTTATAATGCTAACCTGTTTTCTCACCATCCAGTTGATGACCTTCAGAAATTGCCAGACTATAAGACTATAGATTGTGTTTTGTGTTAATCTCTTCCGACCAAAACAGGAGCTATGAGTTTTTTCAAGTCCAGTAGCTGTATTATGAAAACCATTAAATCTAGAGTTTAAATGTTACATATTGCAAGTTTTTGTAAACTTTGCCTCAATGACTAATTACCTCTGCTGTTACAAGCTGTGGTTTGATTCAAAGCTATATTTTCTCAACCTTCCACTTTCGTACAATGCGTGTATGCTAGACTGGAAATCCCTTTGATACTCACCTAAGCTCATTACATCTTTAACAACAATACGCATTTTCCAATTCTTCCTTCCCCAGTATTTGTCTTATCTCCAATGTACATTTTCTCCACTGTAGCAACACATTCTCTAGCTGTAGATACTGGATCTGTATTCAGTGTTGCCATAATAGTTATTCCAGAAATAGTATGATCCCCTCACACCTACTTCATATTTCCCTGTTCATAAATCCTAGAGTCACACTGGGTCTTTTTAATAACAGAATAATAGTATGASCTTGACAGGCATTTTTATTTCCTATCAGTGTCCTTTCCTAGACAGCAGTGACTGAAAAGGTTCCTCATCCTTAAAGGGTGGTCCATGTTGTATGCCCTTACATTTTCAAAATATGTATTATTTGTGTTTAGTTCATCAAACGGTGCAGCTCACTCTTTCAGTGAACTGTATTGTCATAATTTACCATTCTCATCAGTGTTTTTATCGCTTGAAAGCTTCATTAGAAATCATTCAATGCTTTCTTACAAATAATTATCAAAATATTTAATGATAGAATATACAGAGGTAGTTGCTGTGAAACCTTATTTAAAAACATCTACTTACTGATGACTGTCCATTACACTACATTTAATTGTGGAAGAAATTATGGCAAACTTTTCAAATTGGCAGGGAACTTCCAACTATTTGAAGTAATGACTTCAGAAAACTTGAGCTTACATGAAATAAACACCAAATAATTAATACTAACAGACCAGTTAACATAAGTATCTTTTTTTCCTTCATTTGATTTGCTAGTTTTACCTGCAATTTGACATATAAAAATGATGATACATCTGAATGACTAAAGCATAAACTATGCTCATTTACAGAACATTTATCTGTTAAGTGAGCTCATGACTGGTGCTTGTTTTGTCTGGATCTCAGAATAATTACTCTATGCATTTTCTGCAGTACATATAGAGTAAAAATATGCAGCAGTGAAAGAAAAGCCCTGCCAACATATAGATGCTGATACTAGGGGGAAGCATCACTACAGCTAAGCAGACTCCTCTTAAGAAAACTAAGAATAAACAAAAATAGTATTGAACACATCCCTAAGGCCCTGTTACAAAATATTTTGTTTGAAAAAAATACTGTTTCTTGACACTACTGCATTTTCCCACAGAACTGTGTTGAATATGTAGCATTCAGTTGTAAGTACAAGCTAAGAAATATTCTTCTTCTAAAGTGGGTAAATAAAACTCGAACTTTATAGGCAGAAAGTTGATGTATTGAGTAAAGGTTCCATTTTTATATAATTGCAATTAAGAGAGTGGAGCTGCACTTTAAATTTCACAGATGCTGCTGGCCATAAAGGTTGATAGAATAGATACAGTGATAGCAATTCATTTACTTTTGCTTTAGATATAAACTTCTCTGAATTCTGAATTCAAAATCTGGTCTCTGGCTTCTTTACTTGAAAGAGGTCTCTCTGTTCTCCTCCTCTCTAAATATATAGACATAGTATACACTACACAACAGCACTTGCACAAGATGCACATTCATCTTAAAATGATATTACTTTTCTGTGATGGCATCCAGAAACAAATTTACCTTATTAGAAATTCTGTAAATTGCCCACTTTGATCTAACTGTTCTGTATTAAGCATTCCAAAGGAGGGGGGGAAGGAAGAAAATGAGCTTTTCTAGTGTTCATAACATAATCCTCCAAGAACGCAAACAAAACAACACAGAACACAGGTCGCATAAACAAAACATTAAAAAAGTAACATCGTGCTAGAAGCTCATATGAATCATTCGTTTGGAAGCTCCTAGGGATTTCCACAGTATAAATACTGTGGTTTTAGTCTAAACTTAAAGTAAGTAAGAAATCTGAGTGATGCCAAACTTGACTACAAAAGATCTCTTCTTCTTGGAAAAATAATTATTCACATTTACTATCTCTCCCTTCTTAAAAGAGGAAGAAAAAACAAACAAACAAACAAACAAAAACCTTGTGAGAAGTCCAAGGCAGAAGGCCAAAACCAGCATTCAAAATTAGAATTGGTTGAAAATGAGAGGGACAGGATTTGTACAAGTAGAGATTTAGCAGCACGACAGGTCACCCTACAGGCACATGTGCCTCTTTTTTGTCTAAATATAGAAAAGGAATAAGGAAAGAACTTGTGGTCTTGTGGGTTGAGTATTGACCTGGGTTTGGTTCCTTTTCTGCTTCCAGTCTTACTTTGAAGAAATCACTAAGGGTCAGACCACATTTGATGTTAATGCAGCACAGTCAATAAAGTCATGCTGCTTTAATCCTTCTGAAAATCCATTTGGTAATATTTCTGTGCCTCAATTCCCTACTTGTAAAATTATAGCTAATGCTATTTCCTTTCTCCTGCTATTTCTCATTCTTGCCTATTTATATACACACACACAGACACACACAGACATACAAAACCTGTGTATTCTTAATTGTCTTAAAATATGCCTGTTCAACACAGACTGAGCTCTGGACACTCTCATGTCCATGCAGTAAATGAAGGAGTATGCTCAAGGACACAGGAGAGTTTATGCTCAGATTTCTAGTGTGTGAAAAAGCTGCTGTTTCTGTGCTTTTGCTGTTGCTGGCAGCGCTCAGGCTAGCAATGTTAGGCTAGTGCATATATGGGAATACGTTATGGCTTCACTTATGCAGATTTAGCCTATATCCCAAAAGTCGTGGAATTTTAGTAGAGACTCTTTGCTTTCACGTATCCCACGGTGCGGATCAGACATCCAGCTGATCTATGCAGTCACGATTTGCAGTTCTGAGGGTGGTCTGAGGTACCTTGCTCTCTCCTGAGCCTCGCTTAGATTTATAGATAACCACTCTGTGGTTCTGGTCCAGYGTTTCTCCAGTTGTATTGTAATTCAGCATCCAGGGTATTTGATGTTGTTTTTCTCCACTGAAGTGCGTGCTGGTGATACACAAATCTAATGATGCAGAAGTAGGACCATCTGCTATGAATGTGTTGATGGTGTAAGCAAACCCAGAAATTGTTAGACCCTGCCTTCATGTTAGGTTAATACAATATCCAGGTTAGTTCCTAAAAAAAGCCTTCTGTAGAAGCGAATGGGTCCACTCCTGCCACTAGTTCCAAGCTGTCAATCATTACTGCTTACAAAAGTCCCGCTGGGTTTACATGTATAAGGACCGTTTCTATACATTTTTGAGATAAGACYAACAGTGTGAAATTTCTGCCCTCTGTAGTATTTCTAGTTTGTCAAATCCCCRTTGGATACACTAAAAGAACAATCACCTCACAATATTTAGTTTTGCCTGTGGCTAGAGAATGGATATGCAAAGATAATGGAAATGAGATGCAGAGTTTAATTAGGAGAGTTTCATCAATGTATACCATTTTCAGAAGAATGAATATCACTCTAACTAAGCAGAACTGATGAAGACARAGGGTGTAGAAATGTATTCAAAGAGTTCTTATGGGATTTGAGTAGTTTTCCTTAGCTAAAACTCTTCGCAGCTTTTCCGAAGCACAAAAGAACAGATGGATTATTTTTTTCAAATGTAATTTCATAGGATGTAACATAGAAAATTATCTTGTCTGAAAAATAAAGATTTTACAGTTGCCAGTCTGTTTTTTGATTGCTTTTGGTTTTGTTTTATTTTGTTTTGGTCTTTTTATTGCAATACATTTGAAGTTGTTCACCTAGAGAAGGAACAGTGATATTTAAACTTAGTTAGTCCATAAGAAATGACAAATGAACATATGGGGTAAAACAGATCTCTGTTCATTAGAAAAACTATAGACTGCACTGCAACATACTAGTCAGCTGTGCCAGTAATTTTGACATTCCTTTGCAAATTAGCCAGGCACTGTGAGTACAGGTCTACTTTACTGCACAGGGGGGCTTTCAGCTTTTGGAATCTGGCAGGGGTTCAAGATCAAAGTGTTGCTTTGAACCCACTTGTTAGCCATGCAAAATAAACACAATTCACCTTGCAATGAAAAGCATCAGTGAGGAATAAATAAATAAATAAGTAAAACCCCTTTCAAATGCAAATTTATACTTAAACTATTGCTACTAAATTAGACTAAGAATTAAAAAATGATTAAAATGAAGTGAAAATGATCTACAAGTAAAAATCTTACCTGTGTAAATGAATTAGCTATTTTTTTCATGATCACAATTGCAGACAATGCTTTAAAGCACAGGGAGCATCCTGATGTTGCCATAAAAAGTTCCCTGGCTAATTATTTGCCAGTACAACTGTTCACTTCCTGTGGTGGATTTATGCTAAATCCTGTTATTAGTCTTGTTCTGCAATTGCCATTGTCTGTGACTGGAAGCAAGGCTCAAAGGCTACAGTCAGCCTTTTATTACAAAACATGTGAATGGAGATTTGACCCAATGTTCGACCACTTCCCCTTTTGGTTTTATGTAAGCTGCTGAGCCTTTCCCTATAAATCACTATGTTGAAATGAACTTTTACTCTTTTTCTTCCCCTCTTGCAACCCTGTAGGTTTTTTTTTCCTGAATAAGGCATCTAGTTGTTTTTTTCTTTCCTTTTTTTTTTTTTTTTAAATAAAAGCTTTTCAGAACCCTTTAATTACAAACTATCACCAAAGACTCCTACACCATGGGAAGCATAAAAGAGATGCTTTAAGTCTTGACAACAGTGCAATGGTTGAATTTTTGTATTTAAAAAATAAACAAATACCCCCTCCCCCAATATAATTATACTTTATCTGAAGTATAATTAACATTAAATACAGTTTACTGGCAGGCAAAACTTAAAACTAGTTATTGTACAAACTAAAAGTTTCCTGTCATACTCAACCTGATCTTGCATTTCTCTGGAGTATTTTATCCTTTAAGTGAGTTAGCCAAGATTGTTCTTACTTTTTTATTG
This sequence comes from Rhea americana, assembly GCF_003343005.1. Classification (NCBI taxonomy): domain Eukaryota; kingdom Metazoa; phylum Chordata; class Aves; order Rheiformes; family Rheidae; genus Rhea; species Rhea americana. The sequence goes on from NW_028186423.1 coordinate 14,743,618, forward strand.
CTTTATTTTGTTATTGGACAACAAAAACCTGCTAATGTAAATATGTAGAGAAATAAGAGTGAAAAAAATCTATAATGCTGAAATACTTCTGAAAGACTTAGTCATTACAGATGGAGGACCTAGTAATGCAGTCATTAAACTGAATAAAATTCTCATTAGAGTGATAGAGCCAAATACTGAGYAAGGGCAAAAGGAGATTTACTTGGATAATAACGCCCAAGCTAGGTACCTGTTTTTGTTGGCACTTGAATCACATGCCTGCTGGGTTTTTTCAGGTTAAATTTAAATTAAATTATTTAAATTAAATAAGCTTTTGGAACTAAAACTGATTATTGAAGTATTCATTGTAATCTTTTTCCTCCTCATAGTAATATAAATTGGAATACTTGAACTTAAACTGGTGTGGCTAAAATCCCTTTTTCTCCTGTTAAATTCACTGAGATTTTCCAGTGACTACAAAAAGAATAACAATAAAAAAAATTGAGCTTGTAAATAAGTGAAATAGAGGGGACTGTAAAGAATTTTAAGACCAAGTCTTTTTACATTTTCAAATGAGAAAGAGAATGCATCTAAGCTTATATACTGTCCTGTTAATTGTTTGCTAACAAATAACAGTGTAATAGATTTTAAAGACTGGCATTTCAATATCAGTGAATTGACATTGAATAGACAGTGCATAAAGACTGTCCAGTGGAAAACCACTAATAGCTGGCAGCTACATAGGTCAGAACAGAAAAAGTGGCAGGCAGCAAGTGCCTCCCTCCAGCTCATTCCCACCATCATGTTTAGAGAGAGCCAAATCTGTTGTTTAGAGAAAGTGGGATTGAAGAGTAGCCAAAATAGCTTCCAGATCTCATTTTTGGATCTGAGTAAGTGCCTTGTTCCGGTCACATATGAAGGTCACAGGATGGACTAATCTATATTTGTTCACCTAGCTGACCATTACGTCTTCCACTAGACAGGCGACTAATTCAGACTCTCCACTCAAACACAAAACACCCTGGGAGCAAAGAGTTCAAACTGCTAAGAGCAGTGTCCTTGCACGGTTTATTAACATTCAGCTGCTACCTGGATTAACAGTGAATTTGTCATGTTAATACACTCATACATCCTGTTGGGACAAATCCTGTCTTCCCTGAACCAAATCTAAACAACTGGGCTTTGATCAGGGGCATTCCACAGGGAGTGAGACAGTTTGCTTTCTCTTTTCTTTCTTTCCTTTTCTTTCATTTTTTTCCCCTTCACTGCCACAGATTGGTGAAGATGCTGTGGCCGCCACAATAATATCCTCATTAGTTTTACTGCGGGCAGAATATCTTCCCCCTGCGGAAGGAGGAGGATTTTTCTCTTTATAGCATATGTTTTTAAACAGCTCATGTGTTAAGATCTTTTTTCCCCCCCTTTCTTTGTTTTTTGGCTTTATTTACTTTCTTTCTAAAACATCTTTTACCCATAGTTTTTCAGCTATTTGCAAAGAAACAATGCCCAAATCAAGAATTATATTGTGTAAACTGCTGATCTAATTTGAGGAGAATGTATTTAAGGAGAATGTTTTACATATGACCTTTTCGAGGAAGTCACAATTTCGTCGTGTAATCTGAAGCGCCCATCATAATTTCTATAGACTTTGTTGACATCTCCTGCTGAGCATGGAGCTGATCAGCTTCTGACTTCCTGGGAAAGAGCTCCGCTAACAAGGCTGCCCCTATTCCATCATGTTAGCAAATGTTTCTGCTTTCTGGGTTGAATCTCCTCACGCTGAAGACAACAGCAACAGTCTCGGTTGACATCAGCGGGATGAGGATCTGTGCGCCTTTGTCTGTGAGAAGCTCGGAAAGAGTCTGTGCCTCCTAATTCCAAAAGAAACGAGGCTCTGTGTGATCTGACAGCTTGGTAAATTTGGTAAATCTGACAAATTTGTTTTGCTACTCTATCACCAAAATGCAACACCTATTTACGTCCAGATTAGTTTGCCTATTTTAGATTTAAAATGGGATGTCAAGCCACTGTGAAAAGGAAGTTTGGTTCCTAATTAACCATATATGTCACACAGTTGTTTTATTAAATGCAGAACATATTGAATTTTAGTGTGCGCAGATAGTGAAGAAAAGAAAATACTTGCAAGTCAAGTAATCCTACAAATTCATACTTTCCTGAGATTTAATATTTTGTTTTGYTAGTTTAATGTGATCATTTACAATGCTATTAAAAATAAAATGAGTCTTCATTTGGTATGAAATTATTCTGAAAGTTCACCATGTTTTCTGCAGCAACAATGCTATATATAATAAAAGCTATTAAAAATCAGCATTTGCGCATAGCTGCTACACAGTATTTCCATGTATTTTGAAAGAAGTGTTATAARTGGTAATTAATAACTGTGTAATATGGAATTTACAATAGTTGTATAGAACATATTTTAAATTAACATTTATTATGTTTATATCAAAGGAAACTTTTTTTAGATTTCTTCTTTTCTCTGCTTTTTATTTAAGAAAAAAAGTTATTGATTGCAGTTCATTGTTGGGGAGGTATAGTGAAGAAAAACTAACAGAAATTTTTTGAGAGTCTGATTTTTATCTGGCAGTTGCAAAAGACGATAAATTATATAGCCTCTCCAATTGTAACTTGTGAGAGAAAAGAGAAAGGACTCTGCCAATAGCTACTACACAGAAAATGATGATGGAAGCGGTTCTTATCCAGTGATGTTTAGGATAAGATTGCCTCTTCTAAAGTCAGACATTTGACATGTTGCTAATGCACCCAGATGCGAAAGAGAAAGATGAAATTTGATGAGCCATCTCACACTGTACAGTTCATCATCTGGGCACTGTTTAGATCAGAGTTCATGCAGTGCCAAGGGGAACAATTCATGAACACAGTGTCAGGTCTTAGGGCTGTGTGAGACTTACCTGAAAAAAGAAGCTAAAATAGCTAAGTTAGCATTGGAGGTTGGACTGATTTGTTGCTGAAATGAGTCATCACTAAAGTGTTTTAACCTGAAAACAAACTGGATGCTAGAGATAGCAAAGCAACATGAATCTTATACGATATCTTTCCATTCAGAAGGAGAATGTGTGACTGGTAGTCTTACTAAATGTAAATTAAAATTAGTGAATGAGGAGAATAATAAAGTAATTTGCATCAATAATGAAGAGTCAAATAAGGCCCCAGATAATAATAATTTAAATTTGAAACTTTGGAATGGACGAAGTGATTTGATGAACTTGGCAAAACTAGTACCAAAGTAAAATATCACAGTAGAAGGACCAATAACTGAAAGGAACAGAAACCGAACTATCTTTACCTTTTTATGGGAATCTCATCAAAGCAAAAGAAAAAAATCCACAGGAAGTAGCACTATCWGGAAAAAATACATTTTCTACCAAGTTACTCAAAGTAACTATGAGAATATTTCCATTTATATGACAGTTTATTTCATATTTTCCATATTTTACTGTCATAYATGTCTATTTGCAACTCCATGTCTCACTACTCTTTAAAACCAAGTCCTTGATATAGCTTCATGTCTTCTGTGATACTAGAGATGTGAATAATCAAAGGCCTGCAAAATGAAACTTTTTCCTGCTGAACTTTCAAGTTCATGCTAAGTATACTGTTTTATCCTCCAGGTTGAAGGGTCTTAGGTTGGAATATATCTTTAGTTTGCTAAAGTGTAGACTTCCTCATCTCTACAATCAGTTGCCCTGGACTCCGTCTCTGGTCAATGGAGAAAAAAATAGATACCTCTAGAATGTGATTCATCTCATCCCAGATATCTATATCCCAGATATCATATTTTAGATATGCAGATATCTAAAATAAGTGAGAATCATGTCTTAAAAGCACATCTCTTCARATGTGCATGTTCCTCCCTGCATGAATGCAAAGGGATCCTGAGGCAGCTAAATCAGATATATACCTGCCAAAATTTGTTTCAGTGAATCCCACTCTTGAGAAAGAAGGTTTGATATAAGTTTGGACCATAATTTTTTAAAAAAGTAGAGGGTTCAATAGCTTCAATTGTTTACCGTATTCTGCTGAGATCAATGGGAAGTGTTAACAACTTGATTCTTTGTAGCATAAATATGTTTGCAGTATATATTCTGAGTACACACAAGCAAGTTCTGCTTGTGTTCTAAGCCATAAAAAGCCATGTGACAAAGGTAGCACAGTGCCAAACCCCAGCTAACATATCCTGGAAAGGTTTTCTAATTTAATACACAAGCTATATAATATCTAAAGAAAGAATAAAAGAAAWAGACTTTATGCACTTGAAAATCAGAGTAGGATTTGGTAGTTTCTTTCCATTTCTATGTTGCAACAATGTTCTAGCACTCAATAGCTCAATTAGGATACTTACATTTGTTTCGTAATTGATTTAATGAGGAGGATGATTTAAATGCAATATGTTGAGACAAATAATTAACTACTGTATTTTTTTTTTTGGGGGGGAATGATGATTAATGATGCTGTCCTAGATCCAAGTGTGTGTTCACAATGATGCATTCATAGGGATGTGGCAGGTGATAATAAATGTGTTAACATTCAGGTATTGTGCTCCAGTATGATCCAAGTAGGATTTCCTCCTATTACCTRGTTTACAATAAACTTTACTGCAAAGCTGAAACAAGAAAGACTTCTCCAGTGATTTCTAGTGCTGTAATTTTTGCTGTCTTAAAACTCATACTTTTATAAATTCAATTTTCCACTAAAATGAGCTTTGAGCTAATGTACAGAGAACTAAAAGGAGATTTGCCCTGCAGGTTTTCAGCTGAAGAATGGCACAATATGCATTTGTTAGGCTGGCTTTAGGTGTATTTAGTGCTCCTTGTCACACAGCCTAGACCATTACTAATACTATACTCAATGGAGTCTCTTCCTGTCTTCTGCCTAAAGTCAGTGTTTTCAAGGCTTACATGGGCAAATTTGAATTACAAGGGAGCCAATGTGTTATCTTGGCTGGATCAGTGGCTCCCACTAGTCTTGTCTTGAGGAAAAACTCTCAAATTGATTTGGGAATGACATTGCGATCCAACTCAGGTAAAATGGCTGGAAGTTTTCTTGTTTCAGAACTGCAGCAGCAGCAGATCCAGGCCAAACTTTTGGGGCTGTGTAGTCATCTGCACTGTAGGAGATGGGAGATGAGGGTGATTGTGYAGGCTAAGAAAGACAAAAAGTTTGGAGAGTAAAATAGATATAAAGAATCATCTATTTAATGCCCACTTGCTGTAAACAAAGGGGTGATTCTGTGGTCTTCTAAGCAATTATATTGATTAATAAAATGTGAGGTTTGTGAAGATGCAAACTATTGATAATTTTCTGTAGCATATAAAAGAGATCAGCCCAAAAGAGTTTTAGTAAGTTAATATGTAATGATCTTCCTGGTCTTGTGTAGGTTTGGTTTTCACAATAAAATTCACTCTTTCTTTTTTTATTAACATTTCTACACATTATTCATTAGATATACTCACAGAAATTTTGTGTATTTTTGGGAGGCAGGCTCAGGACCCAGCTTTTTAAAGAATGCGTAATACCCCTGTGACTGCAGTTGAATTGTATAATAATACCTATATACTTTAAAGACTTGCACTGTAGCCAAAACATGTCTGCTTGCATTCCTCATTTCACTTAAGTGGCTTTTCTTATGAAAAGGTTTTGTTTGTATTCCTGCAATTGGTAAAAAAAAGGAGCTGCATGCCAAAAAAAAGCCCCTAAAACGCAGTGGAAAATGTCCTGAAAAGACCACTGCCACCTGTTTTAGTTCAGATATTAAACTAATGTTTAAAATACTTAACTAGCCGCTAGAATTTAACATCACTAGTTCACAGCTCAGAAGCYTGTGAGTCCAATGGGGGAACTCTCTTTGTGCAAGTGCAGTGATTCCAGAAAGTAATTGCATATACTAACCATTTAAAGAATACACATGTAAAAATGACATTATATATCTTCATTCATGAATTCTGCGTAGTGTAACTGAAGCAATATTTTCCTCCAGAATGTACTTGCTTTATTTACTCTACTTACTTTATTTCTCTACTGTGAAATTCATTGTAGAGTTCTTGTTGGATTTCCTCAGGAATGCAGAGTTCAAATAAATTGGAGTTGCACAAACACAGTTGTAAGTATAAGTATTCAGTCAGTTTGCTAAGAATTTCTTTTTTAAATAACTTGAGTCAGTTGATTTTTTTCTGTAATTCTAAACATGCTGATTTCAGTTTAGCTGTGTTAACTTTTTGCATTCCTTCTCCTCTGAAATCTCACATACACATCACAATCACTGTAAATGTTTTCACATTGAAATTGAAGATGTAAATGAAGTACTGCAGTTGCTGTCTGGTTTTAGTTACAATGTCTGTTTGTTGACATCTCACATGAAGGCCTGCTGTGTCTCTGGCTCTGTCTACTTCATTTCCCCTCTAATTAGGCTTTGCCCTCAATTAAGTTAATGATGCAACTTTTCCTATAGATCATTTGCCCCTTCAATCAATTAGCAGAATATGAAGGGTGCATCCCTCTTTGGCTTTGGATTTGCTGGCCTCAGGGCAGACTGTTCAGTTCACAGAAGTACTTAGGCAAAGCACGCTGTTTACTCTGAAATATATAATCTGAATAAATTAGGGCTCAGAAGTCTACTCTCGATAAAAAAAAAAAAAAAAAAAAAAATCTAATTATTTATATGATAGCATAGAAATAGCTGCAGCATTCTGGTGTACCAGAGAAGTTATAGAAATGCCACAAATACTATACGGCAAACATTTTGCTGTTTACGTGCAACCACAGCCAAGGGCAGGACAAGGCTAAACCGTGGCWCCCCACGTGCTCCTTCTTCCAGATTGCTGCATTCATGACGCCCCAGCACCGATTCTCGTTATCCTCCTTTCCTTGAGTCCTCTGACCTCCTTCGCGTGGGAAACAGCCCCGTCAGCCAAACATCCCCGGGCCAGACCGCCGCTGGCAGGGCTCGGCCACGCCGGCGGGGAGCTCGCAGGCAGCCCTCCGGCGTGCCTCCGAACGCGGCTGATCCTCCAGGTCTCCAGCTCCCCCGTTCCCCTCACGGCAATGTTTGTGTCTGCCCTGGCACTCGCTCTCTGTCAGTGCTCCTTGCTTTCCTGCCTCGTTTCTCCTCCTTCCATTACTTGGCATTGCTGCAAAGTAGTTATACTTACCACTTTTCTACCATATCTGCTGCCTCGTCTCATTTCTAAATTTCCTTTTTCCTCTTAAAGAATCTAATCAAATCCTATATCCCTTCCTTGGATGTCAATGTCCTCTATATCAGCTCTAATTTCTTCTTACTCCCAACCTGTTTGCTTCGTGGGCTTAGTTTTGGTGATAAAACAAGGTGCAATTCTTAACTTCAGGTAACTAGCAAGCAGGAGCGGTCCCAAGGTGAAAACAAAGTAAAAACCAAAACCGTGGCCAGGGGCTAACGTCAGCAAGTTCACCTCATGGTGAAGCTAAGGAGCTTGCTCTTCACTGTGCTTCTGCACTGCAGTCTCTCATGGCTTTAAACTATTTAGGGTCCTTTTTAACAGGAATGAGAAGCCGTAACGCTCCCTTTCGCTTTACTTAGACTATATTTCTTGAACTTCATATGATACCCTCTCTTTTTTCCCATTTCTATTTTTACTTTCTTTTCTTAAACTGGGTGCTTCCTTTTTCCTAACTAACCTTAGCTTCTTTTTGTGAGCTGTTGACTTCTAATTTGTTTGGATTCTTTGCCTGGTTTGGAAAGTGTAATCTCAGGGTGAAGCGATCTGTGTTATTCCGTGCTTGTTTGTAGATGTGTATACTCTCTACCRCATGCACAAGCGATCCTTAGAACAATGAAACAAAATAGTTCTTCCTTAATAGCCTCCCTTACATTTAGCACTAACGAAAACAAACTAAAATCAACGTTATTTAAGGTTTGCTATAAAATATTTACCTTGAAAAAACAAAAAAGCCCAACCTTTCTGTTACTGTAAGAATGCGGCATATGTGCATTGAAGAATCTTCAAATTTCAGGACCGTAGGGACCACCAAGACAGCTCCGGTGAGGTGACCCTGGCCGGAACAGGGAAATCTCTTACCTTGGAGCTGGTGGGATCCACATCCTCCAGAAATTTTTAGCCCTCTGGAAAATCTTCCTCAGTCTTATTTTGCCCTTGTGTTAGGTGCTAGCACAAAGCCCAGCACTGCAGCGCACCAGAGCAGAAAGCATCCCACAGCTGCCAACAGCCCTCAGTGGGAAGCCCCACTAGCTAAAAAAAAACATTAGGGCTGCCACAGGGCTAGAATACCTCATCCTGACAGGTGGCAGGCTCATGTTTTATGCTTAATTGTACAGTCTTAACATGAAGAACCTGAAGYTGCGTTTCAGACTGATAAATCAAAAAAGTGTTAGTATAGCATCCACRGTAAGCTAGTTTTTCCCTTATGTCTTCACACTTTCCCTACACAGGCATGCGTCTGTTTTCTAAGTTTGAGTCCTGTATGGATGACTTGCTTTCAGTGCTTGAATGACATTCATGTCTTGCAACACTATGCAAATAGATAAATCTAAATTTACTTATTTTTCTATTCTTCTATTTTACTTATTAATCTAAAAATATCCATTTTACTAATAGAAGAAGAAAAAGAGAATATACATGCTAACTTGCTTGAGGCCACAAAGYGTGCTGTTGTCAGATTCCGAATGAACTCACAGCCCCTTCTTCTGTCCTCTGTATCCGTTCTCCATACAGGTCATAWGCAAGTAGATTTTCAAATATGTTAAGTGCTCATCATTTTTAACTCTATTTTCAAATATGTTAAGTGCTCAAAATTTTTAACTCTATTTACTTTAGAAATAAAATAAAAACTTTGTTCTCTTTCTTCTGTGAAAAATATTTGAACCTTTCTTGAGGGCTGTATATGCCCTTTTGAGTAGTTTCAAGTAATGTAAATGCTGATTTCTCTGAACTGTTTAATTGTATTCACTTGCTAGTTTTACGGTATACATTTCAGTGTACTTCTAAACATACAAGGTGTGTGTAAAGTTCAGTCTGATCTAGCTTAACATTGTTCCAGTGGTAAGAGTGTTATCACTCTGTTAGTTTAAATCTAATTTGCACATCATAAGACAAGCAAAGGCAGACAATATTTTACTATATTTTGAATAAGCAGATAACCAAAGGCTTTTTCCAGACGGATAAGACCTCATTTGTTCATTTGATATACTTATTCAAACAAAGTCTTTATTTTTAATAAAGGAAGGGTATCTTACAATGATTCCAAACATCCAGTATTTGTTTTATCATAGCTCATATTATAGCTTTTTAAAGAATGACAAAGATGTGTTCTTAGTACACATATACTACCCTTTGTAAGTYGGGGATGTCATCAGGGAAACTGAACAAAACACAGGACAGTGTAAAACTGGATGTCTTCAATCAGCTGTTCAAAGGGAAAAGGAGAAAAAGAAGCACAGCTGAAAGTGACACTGGAAATATCATGCAACACATTTTTGATATATCATGTCCTTAGAAAAGCAATATTTTAAATAACATATTTACCATGGTTGTCATGTTAATTAGTTTGGTAAACAGTAAAGCAAAGATAAGAMAATCACAGTAACCTATAAACATTGAAAGCAACAGAGCCAGAATGATAAAGGGTAGAATTCAACTAAAATGAGCTATCAAGTCTAAGCTGTTTTTTTTAGGCTCCATCTGTCTACAAAGGATGATAGATATCTGTAAAGGACAACTCATCCCTTCTTAAGACCAGTTCTTTTTTGAGTGACAAAACAGGTAGGAAGAACTGTGCACTGGAGGTACCTATTTTTCTCGGTTGACAATTGAGGACATCTGTGTGACTAAGTCAGTCTAGATCCTTCCTTTTACATGACTTTCTTAAATTTCAGCATCAGAAATTCAACTCTTATCCTGCAAACACTAAACAAATGTAACTTTGAACACATGGCTCATCCCAGCAACATGGAAGTCTCTCTCATGGCTACAGCCAAGTGTGCATGAACTTTGATAGGACACTCCAAGATTATAAGATAATGTCTATTGGAGATAAATTATATGATGCTTAGCTGCATAGATCTGGTCCTTTTAATGATCAGTAATACAAAAACCTTTGGTGTGCATGAGAATTWGTATGTGAAAATAATTTCACAGTTGGATTTTTTTTTCCTCTCGTCTACTTAGGAAAAATAACAGCAAAATGAGTTCCTACAGGTAGGCAAGCATTCTGCTTATAGTATGAGATAGCTCTTTGCRGAAAGGGAATATATGGACACATTGGGAAAAAATCAACAGCAAATCTTTAGATTAGTTATATTGTGTCAAAAGACAAAAACAGTCAGTAATACTATGAATTTTTGACTAGATAGACTACTGTCAATGTGGCACCACATTTTCTTATACCTCGTCTAATGCCCTATGGTAATATGTGGTAATGACAGAGCATACACTTCTTAATGGAGAAAATTTTATTGATTATACTTGGTGACATTTTGTGTCATTGCATTGTACTGGTTTCAGGTTACATCAGGAAATCAAAATTTCATGTCTCATTACAGTTAGCAAATGTGAATAGTAACAAATCTCTTATTATCAAATTTGGTGAAGAAAGAATGCTGAAGTCACTGAAAAAAAAATCCTATTTCAGCCAATCTCTCAAGTTTTTCATCTTTTAAATTTTCCCTTCCTCTTTCAACAATGAAAGAGAAAGAAAAACAATATAGGAGCACTTGTATGAGCAAGAAACAGGTGAAGTCCTCTAGCATCTGTCTATATCTGTGTAACAGTTTCATAATTAAGATGGGAAAAGAAATTGCCTCTATTCCATCAAAATAATTCAATGATATATCATTAAAYATAAATAAATAAACAAAAAATAAATTTGTTTTGATCCATTGGAATTTGCAGTTTTGTCAACTCAAATCAGTTCAAYACCTTCAAAGGGTTAGGAATGTGATAGCTGATTTCTGGTCTCAGGACAAAGACCTAAGGTTGAAATAGCTTTCCTCCTCCTAAGTTATTCTTTCATTTGTGTAATCAGTTCAGTTTTCTGTAGCTGGTTCTGTTTTCCTTCGCTCGWATATCATGTGACTGCCTCTACTTTTTTCTTTTGCTCCCTGTGCAAGAACGCACTGAAGAGACATGTTTTCTCTGTCACCTAGACCAGCCGCAGTTTTTAACCTGTTTTTCTTCTTTGCTAATACTTCAAAAAGGGCGCATGAAATAATGAGTAATTATTTTCCTGTGGGACAGGGAGCTGGGAGAAAACAACATGTTTTTGAAAACTGAGCTTTGATTATATTTGAGATGGGTGTGGACTTGAAGTTGTTTTCATCATCATCTGTTTCTTTAGCTATACAGAACTAATCCTGCACCAATTATGTTCATAAATGCAACACCTCCTAGCTGCAATGAGCTCAGGGGTCAGAAAGATATTCCACAACTACAGATCATTGATGTGGATGGGTGCAGTTTTCTTGGCAGGACGTCCCTGCAGAGCCGCAGGCATTTCCTACGGTGCGCCTGGACACAGGATGCTGAATACTGAATATCAAGGTCACCGGTGAACTGGGTGTCTTGTTTTGTATTGCCTAACAGTGCACCACATATCAGAAAACCATCATCCTTCATCTTCTCCAGGTAGAATTTACTGAAGAAAAGGTGCTAGTAGGTTACTGAGTACATGGCTCACAACAGCAAAAAAGAGGCCCTGTCTAGAAAAGCACTGCCTAATAATGGGTATCTGGAAACAATAATGAGTACAAAAGCAAACAAAAGTTGAAAACCACTTTGATGTCATGAAGAGGTAATGTTTGTGGCTTTTTTTTTTAAAAAAATTTCCTCTTCCCACTACATCCGCATGTGTCTTGTCCGGATTTCTTTTCAGCCAGCTGCTCTGCACCCATGTGTTCATTTCAAGGAGACAACAAAGCAGCTGGCTTGTGTTACAGCTGTATTCCCTTCTGCAGYCGTGCTCTGCAGGCCTGAAGTTCAGGTCGCAAGTTGTCCAAGCATTCTCATGTCGGTGATTCTGAACTGTCTTTTGGTGCAGGGACCAGGCTAGGAGCCAACATAATTTAAAAGGACCTAATAGCTTTTTAGCTGGCGACTAGACCCCGCAGCTGAAGTCAGAAAGACTCTAAAAGAATATTTAATTAAACATCATTAGAGGCTCCAAAAATTATGCCCTTCTTTATAGCACCAAAAATTCAGAGTAGCGTCTTTTTTAAATGGAAATGAATGACACATCCCAGAAGCTCCAAGTAGATACCAGAAAATTATTCTTTCCCACATATGTGAGATTTAGCAAAAGGYTGGCTGCAATAAGACCAAAGTCAGGAATAAGCGGTACAGCATCAGAACCTCAGTGGAGAGCTCTTCTGCAGCACCACTGTTCTATAAGAGGATCCATGTCCAAACTAATGCAATTTATAGTACCTATTTTACAAAAGACTGTAAGATAGTAGGTCTGCATGTTCACTTGTTCACTTTTTTCAAGGTGTATGGCTGGTAAACAAGGACAGAGTGTAACAGTTCTCTTGAACAGTAGTTAGTGATTTTTATAAACTATTCATTTGGAGATTTGAAAGAATATTTTATCTGTTTGAGATAGCAAAGGCCATTTACAAGGACAAATTGGCTTTTATTTATGAATTTTGAAACAGTCTATTGCAAAATGTATTAAATATATGGTATTTAGTATTGGTTGAATATATATTTTTTAATTCTGACATTTAAACAAATATTTTTCTCATGAAGCAAAAATAAATACATATATATTTTTAAATTGTCAGATTGCCATGACTCCAGTTCCACTTGTATAATTTCTGATCATGTGTACTACAAAGGCATAAGGCATATTCAACGTAATAGAAAAAGASACTTCTCTATATAGATCTGTTTCATTTCTTGTCTTCTATACTCTTACAAAAAATGACACTAGAATAGATGTAACATACAGCTTTTGAGTTAAAAGCATGCAAACTTGATTGCTGCTTTGACAAATAAAATAACCAACTCTAAGCTGTATAGACAATGTAATATTTCGAATACTTCATTTAGAAATTATTTAAGCACTTGCTGATGGAAATTCTTTTATTTAAGTTTATGCAGAACTATTAAAGAGAAACCAGTGCCAATATAAATATCACCTTAAGTATTGTTCATTACATTTCAGGACAGCTGAGGTATCACTTTGAGGCAAAGCACAGTTTTAGTGCAGGAAGAGTCTGATGGTAACCTTTGATCTTTATTTCCTACAGTTAATACCATAATAATTCTTTTTATCTCATCATGTATATACACATTCCAAGGACTTAAAGCCAGTGGTTGTGCAAGAAGTTATTTGTAGTTTAAATGAAGTACTTGGATGATAAATCAAGAGGTTTTATACAATACTAACTTGTGATAAATCATTTTTATGCTGTTTTACTCTCTCCAGTACTTCACCACCTCCAGCTCATACCAGCGCATAACAGACTATGTATGAACTTGTCTGTTTTTTTCCATTTAAATAAATTGAAGACTTCTGCAAGAAGAAGAAAATTTCTTCTATATTTGTATGGTACTAAGCAAAATCAAAATTAACCAGATTAAAATAAATAAATGTGAAATGAAAGAAACATAGATCATTCTTGTTTTGTTTTGTTTTGTTTTGTTCAAAAAAAATTGTTAAGTTGGAAAATTACAGATAGAATTAACCTCACCTAATTTTCATTTTACCGTAATATAAATGTCTAGAGAAGGTCAGAAGGATCAGCATCTAGAAATGTTTGGTTGTTGACGATAAAGGGAGCCTAAAATGACTAGGTTAGATGTAGATGTCTGAGGAGAGGTTTCTTATTCAGTGCTATTACTTGTAAACCCCATGAGAGTTCTACTTGTGCACTGCTGAAATTAAATTCATCACCTCCTGGTGACTGTAGCCATCAAGCATGATTATGAGAAATGACAAATGTTCACAATTCTTGCCCATTTCAAGCATTAACTGCATGAACTTGTGTAAAAATCAGGCTCTTTGTGGCCCTGTTTAGATGAGGTGTTTGCTGGTGGCCAGGAGTAGTCTGAAGCCTCCCATACGGACACTCAGCCTGCAATCAGGATGATCCAGATCAGAAGAGGAGCTTCTTACAACCCTGATGAGGAGAAAGGGTAGGGAGGTGGAGAATTTCTACCATTACTCGTTTAAATAGTCCTAATCTACAGCATTTGCCCTTTTGAAAAGGACATAGAGAAAGCCCTTGGAACATGAGCAACATATAATCTCAGTTCATGCACATAATTTATCTTCCTTGTACTCTGATAACTTGTTATAGTCAGTAAGGCCATTATGCCCTTCTGTGAATATGAGTCTTGTTGTTTAGGAAAGTTTGATGTGTAACACTGAATTATCCTTCCAGAATAAGAATGTAATCAAAATCAATGTAATGATTAATACTACAAAAAGTTGTCCAGCATCCAAAAAAGTCTCAATGAATTCATATATTAATATGTATGTATATATAAAAAGATATATGTATACCCACATATGTACCTATGACTCTTATCATATTTGTTCCTGTTAAAAATTTTATGAGTCAGTACAGGAACAAATAGACAAGCGGAACAGATAATTCAAATAAAAACATGAAATGCTTTTGTACAGCTAACTATTCACAGTTAGGAATTACATATATTTCTCATAAGGGACCAATTCTGTGATTCACAACTTACTTCCTGTACAACAGCTTCTATTTATATCTGTTTGAGTTTTGAACAAAAAAGTAGGAGTAGATGACAATAACTGTGAACCACATTTGTTCTTGGTTATATCTGTGATGCCATTTTGATTCAACCCTCAATATAAACTGTATGTAAGGGATTGTTTTAAATAACTGTGGACTAAAGGTCAAATCTTGCAAACTTACACACACTAGAGTACTGCTACTGATAAGCATCTGATCTTGGTTAACTCAAAGTACATGAGTAGTTCTATGTCCACAGGAGCTTTCTTCAAACAGTAGATTTAAGCATCCTAAATTTAAATCAAGAGTAAAGAGGTGCTTAAGAAAAATTCTTCMCCTAATGTGTTTCTCCCTGATGTCAAGGAAATGTTAAATGTAAGACTAATTTTTTGTGATGTTACACTGTAATATTTCCCTTGGCTTGTATCCTTTATTATTTTATTAAATGTCATCAAACATTTCATTGTCAAACTAAAACATTTGTATTCTATTTTTTAATGTCTTAATGGAGCCAGTGAAGAAATAAGAACTAGAAATAAGGACTAGAAATACCATAAAGAGTACTTTCTTCAGAATATTTTATGACTGTGGGCTGTCTGTAGATAATTTAATATACTCCTTACTTTTCTCAATATGTTATATACTAAAATGTCATCAAGATCATTTTAGACTCAAATGAAACTTTGGATCCTAAACCATTTTTAGTTTTCAATTTCCATTCTTTATGCTGCGTTATGACATTGTGCATTACTGATTCACATGTCAGCCAAAGCATTTTAAGTGAATTCCACTGTCTTCACAGAGGCAGAAGGGAGGAGCCTTTCATTCAGCTGCACAATACGGTTTTCTTTTAGCTCATTCAGGATTCACAGGAGATATGCAATTGCAGCAAAACAATCTTTGCAAACGCAGCATAAAGCAAAGCAAAGGTATGCTTCTTCATGTTACCCTGTCAGCATATCTTAACCCTGGGCAAACATGTGTAGTGTTGAGATCTTTATTCCTGTGGCTGTCTGCTGGGATTGCCACTCAGTGTGCCAAGCAGCATTGGTTGTCCCATGATGTAGACACTGGCTCACTAACAACCAGTGTGATGCTTCCTCCTTTCACCACTTCATAACACCTGCTAAACAGCTGYCTTACGACATTCATGTTCAGCCCAGGCTGGATTTGAACTGGCTACCTAGGAATAAAATGCTTCTTATGTACCGTTACTGATCTGACAGTATCATCCGTTCTACATACTGCGTTACATACATGCACATACCATTACTTGTTAGTAAATTGTTTAAAATTTGTCATATGAGTATCATGGGAAGAAAGTTTCTAACTGTTGCAGTCAGCTGAGACCACAGGATACTCTCTAAAACATCYGATGGAACAACTGTGCCCTTGTGATATAAGGACTTGCCAGTAATGTAGGAAGGGGGAGCAGAAATCTGGGTTTATAGAGATTAGTTTCATAAATTTAGATTTATAAATTTAGATTTATGAATCTAACACTACTTTTAGCCCATGTTCATGTTGATGGATATGATGCTTTGCTGACTTCAGATGAGCTTCTCTTAGTTTAGATGGGTTCAAGAAGGAAAAAGAAAGCAACCTTCCTTACATTTGAATAAAGATGATCAAAGCCATGGTGAGATGTACTATTTCTCAAGCAACAAAATCCTAACCTACTCCTGGACACTTTTCARCTGTCTGATGGGCCTTCTTCCCACTGCCACCTCATAGGTGACATCACCTCCGTTTGAGCTGAAGTGCCTGCAGCCTCACGTGCTAAAGAAATAGAGAAGGGTCCGTAGTCACGGAGCATGGGCAAAGAAGCAAACTGTGGGAGTATGTGGAAACCTTGTGTAGGGTAAAAGTGTAGATGTGTATGGGAGGGAAGTTGAAACAGAGTGAGAAAGAGGCACCACTGGCCACAAAGGTTTATAATTGGCAAGTAAAAGTATTTGGATGCTTTATTTTCAAAAAAGAAAAGTAAAATGAAAGACAAGTAAAAATATTTAAACTGTGTCAGCTGGATTAAATGTCAGTCAGAGTAGGTGAACACTGGCCTAGCAAGTTTTACGTGCTGCTGATTCAATTCAGCTGAGGCTCTTGTTTAAAGGAACTTAAAAATAATCTAAACTGAGAAACAAAATCTACTGAATATTGCTTAAAATCTGAACATTCTTGAAATATGAAAATGAACATATCCACAGACTATGTTTTTTATTTTGCCTGAAATGTTGTATGTCCAGATCAATGACACAACATAAAGTGACATAGTTAACGGAAGGTTTAATGTGAGCAGTTTCTAAATTTATCTTTTTAACCAATAGATTGCAAGACATTAAGGATTGTGTCAACATGAGAGGAGTCAGCCTGGCCTATGCCTTTCTATATCTGTCACATTATTCATGAGCACAGTCTCACAGACTATTTACTTGAGTAAATATTCCTATGTGCAAAGCATTTAGAGGACAGAAGCCATTACCATGTACCATCAAAGTTTCCAGCAAGAGGATTTTTATACTTCTAGAGAAACTAACTCAAACACAACATCGTGCTTTGATGGTTTGGTTCAGACAGACCAGTGATTCAGAGCATCTTTTATTTATTTATTTTCTTCTTTTAGCTATAGCTCAGCAATTTGCAACAGTTAAATAGTTGCAACATTACCAGCATTTGAATAATTTACTAATTGGCAGAACAGTTCCATCTCCTCTACTTGACCGGATATTTGTTTTATGTGTTTGCCTGATATGAAATACTTGCTCTTGATAAATTAGGAGAGGCAAGTGTATTTGCTTTTGCAAATTCAGGAGCAGTGAGACTTGTGGTTAAAGCTATGATTATTATGAATATGACATTGAAAATGGGAGTCGAAATATACTTGCATACTTGTTTTTTGTGAGGGTAATGCATCATTAGTGCTCTGTACTTTTTAATCATGACTGTTAGCATTTGAGTAAAAGAAGATTAAGTATTAYGGATCTCAAAAAGTTCTTCAAATCTTTTTATGCATCTGCTGACTTCTGTAGAAATTTTTTTACTAAGCAAATCTGAAACATTTTAGTATTTTTACCCATCTTTTGTTTTCTTTTAAATAGGGATAAAAATTAAAATGTCAAATTATGAAAAAGAGGTAAAAATATGAGGTCTTTATTGTTATATTGTTATAATGCAACTCCTGCTGTTTTCGTAATGGGGGCAACCTATATTCTGCTTATGTGGTTTCCAGAGAGGAAACTTTTAGTTTCCTCATTTGGTAAGAAAAGAGTATCAAAATATATATGGTTTGTTCTCCATTTCTTTGCACTATCTGATCCTTGTAAGTTATCTATAAAGACTTAAAGCATAGGACACTCAGGATACTCAAATTACAAGTGCCCCCAGGACATGAAAGATCTTGTCTGTACCACAGTTAATAGTTGGAAGGAATTATTACTCTAAAACAGCAAGTGAGTGAAACTTAATGATTTAAAACTTTAAATACTGGCATGTTTTAAAACATGGGAGTGTCACTACAGGCAGRTCCAATATATCATCTGCCTTTTTATGCCCATATTTATTTGCCATCGCAATCTATATCCTCCACTGCTAAGCACACTGAAAATGCCAGAAATAGATAGAATTCCATGCAATTTAATGCCTGATGGAGTTCTATCTGAATAAATGCACCTCTGTTCTTTTTCAATACGTTTAAAACACAATATCAACAATCAAGAAAAAGTTTATTTTTTTTTTTTTTAGTATAAGTGAAAGAAAATTAATCAACAGTAAAAAAGAGCTAATGGTATATTTCTGAGAGAAGGAGTTGTTGCTTTTTTTCAAACTAATACCTTGGAAATTAGGGGGGAGGGTGTCAGTAGAAAAAAAAAAAACAAATCAGAAGCCCGGTCTTTTTCTCCAGTTGTAGATATACGTTGCTGAGAAGCTTGTGAATGGAAGTGCCAGAGCAGAGGCTCTGCTGGTACAAAGCAGCGTGGTTACCGAAGCCAGTGGACCGGCAGCGGGGTCCCACCTTCTCGGCGCCTGACCCTCGCGCCGTGCGGACAGCCGACGTTCCAAAAGGTGAAGTCCGCACGTACTAGCGAAAGAGATGTGCTGAATCTTCCGTGTATGTCTTGTTAAAAGTTTTGTGGCTTTGGTTAAAGTGAATCCAATGCCTGCTTGACAGGCGAGATGATTGGCAGAACAGGAAACCGCTGTCTTCCATCACCCCGGAGTAGATAAAAGCGGAGACAGGCAGATGTGCTGCAAACAGCAGCTCCCCCCATCAGGAAGGGTCTCCTCCAGGACTGGCGGGAGGCACTTTRCTTTCAAAGCCTTTCGCTCCTTGCCATGAGAGCACTGAATATCCAAACAGCTATACATGAATGTCCGTTTAGCCCAGTACTCTGCTTATTTTGTCAGTAGGAGGTGTTTAAAAAAAGAGACAAGAAATATAAGTAGAGAGAGAGCCTTCCGCTGATGCCCTCCTGGCAATCAGCAGTTTARAGACTTGCTTTGCTAGATGTTGCAGCAAGGCTGCCGGTGATGTACGGGACTATCCGGCGTTTGGAACACATCCATCTTGTAAATACATGARTTTAGAATATCTCAGAGTATTACTTGAACTATAAACAAACAGCACTACATCAACCATCAATTTAGAGCTTATGAATGATTAAGCCTTTTAGCAAGAAATTATTCCTGCTATTACTCAATTCTTGAATGTATTAAAAAAGTCTGTTGCAAGTGTATTCTTGCCAGTGAGGAATTCTGGTTATCTAGGGAATTTGGGGATGTAAAAGTCTTCTATAGACAGAAATCTTATTGGTCTTCAAATTAGGAGACTGGGCCTTGGCTCTGCCTGATTTCTTAAATCCAGTTTTCCAGGGTATGTGCAAGATAGCAGAGGTAAGCCAAACTATTCTGAAATATTGTGTATACTTCCGAAATTAAGAAAGAGAGAAAATTTTATTTTGAAATACTCTTTACTATCATTTTTTTTATGAGTAACAAGAATTTGGGAGAAAAATGTGAAAGCCTGTGAACAGCAATAAGAGTTCATGATTGCTTTTTAGACATTTAGAAGCAAACAAACCTAATTTTACTCAGAGCTTTTCCAGACTGTACTGTGTTTTAGGTTATTTCTTTTTCCTTTTCTTTTTTTTTCTTTTCTCTTTCAACTGGCCTAATGGATTAAATGATAACACATGCCATTTTAAAGAGACATTATGAATGTGAAAGCTAATAGATTTCAAAAAGGAGTTTAACAGTCATTTTAGTGACTATATCTGCTTCTGAGTCCTTGGGTCAATTTTTGCGGTTTTACTACTACTTTTATCTAAAATATTCTCTGTGGTTTTTCTTCCCCTGCTCTTTGTCAGAGTATGCTACACTAGCACAAACAACAACGGCAAAGAAACAAAGTCTTTTGCCCGTTAAATGTAGTCTAAGTTAGACACAGTATCATAAATAAATAGAGCAGGACCAGTAAATGAGGAACAGAGGAAATCAATGACAGAAAAGGGAAAACAGCCCTTTTCTTCTTGCATGTACACTGTAAATATTTATTTTGGTCTTTTTTCCCCTGATACAATCGCAGGTGTGAGAAGAAGTGGTTTGTGCCAACCTAGAGATTATTGACAGAAAGCTGGCTGCTCAAAGTGGTGTTTTAAGGAGGAGTTTTAAGGAGGAGAGCCAGCGTCGCCTGGGCTGTTTACTGATTTATAACGTTAACCACAAGAGTCAAAACAAAGGCAGTGTCACTGCTGTTGAAACTGCGCTGAAGTCACCGGGCCAAGAAGTGAAGTTTCTTGTCACTGGCCACCCTCTGTCAGTGCCTCATGATGCTCCCTCYGTTTCACTGGTCATTTCTCCCTATACAGCCACTGGCACCAAAATACCTTTGAGGAGGAAATTGTAAAAGTGCTAGGAGGGACTATACCCGCTCTGTGGCTAAGTGGTGGTCAGGATGAGGGACCAAGAGAGGGTGAAACACCTGAAGGCATGTGCTGATCCAGAGCCYGCCTAAGGTATGCTCTACCAGTAGGACCCCATGGAGCCCCCAAGGAAAATGGAAGTTGCCTTCTTTCCATGTGGCTGTAAACAAACTCACTTTTTGGCATGCTTGGATACCAACTTCTCCCTGCAGACCAGAAGGTACCTCTGGTCCTGCCTGCTAGAGGAAGGAAGGAGCTTAACRTGCCTGGCTTAGCACCTCTATAATACTTAGATGTCTCAGGCATTTGTTTTTAGAATGCTATGTTGCTAATAATACAATGATGCTAACAATATACTATTAATCCAAACAAAGTCGAAAGGTTCATATTCTCACTGATATATGAAAGCTATAGATGATAAAAATGTAAGGTATAAATGTCAATGCCGAAAGACAAGTATGGAAGACTAAYTGAATGTATGCATGTGGGAAGCTTTCCAAGAATTTCAGATGATGAAAAGGGAAGTGGGTTGTAGTAGTAAGTTATTTATTCTTTGTGTCTTTTGAAGAGCATTTTACAAAATAAACATAAAAAAAAATTTCTCCTGCCAAAGCATTAAACAAATAATGCTTACATTTGTCTGCATTTTTTCCTAACTTTTCTTTCAAACTTGAGAATGATTATCAGCAACATGGGAGGTAATAACTCTTYTTTTTTGTTCTCTTTAATTTCATATATATATACATATACATACCACTGCATACACACACTCTTATAATAGCAATGCTCCTGATGTGTAGCCACCTGCTACAAAACAGTAGTTTTAAGAAAGGAATTGAAACTGAGACTCTTCACATCTTAATTGTTAGATCCGTCTGGCTTGTTTCATTTATATATCATCATTTATCTCTAAATATATCTCAGATGCCACATTAAAAACTTCCTCTAGTTACCGTAATAAAAATGTAAAATATGAATTTTCTTGCAGCCATCAAATCATTTTTATTTTCAAATTAGGCAATGTCAGGGGAGCTAGAAGAACTTCTTCCTCTATATCCCCAGATAAATTTAGTCTGTAGAAAGATACGGCCTAAGTTTTAGCAAGCAGATCCTCTTTCTCCTTTTTTTCTTCCTTTCTTTCTTTCTCTTTTTTCTCTTTCTGTCTCTCTGTCATTCCCTCCCCTTCCTTCCCCTCCTTTTCACTCCCCTTCCTTAAAGATGAGTGTTTTTTCCCAAGTATGCGCTTTTCTTCCCTCAAAAAAAAAAAGTATCCTATCCACTCTTTCTGTCCCTATAAGCAATTAAATCATTCATTCTCATGTAATCATATCTCTCTGTTGAAGGAAAGTGTTGCTTCACTAGTGGAAGAAAATGCCATCAAACTTACTGCCAGTATATTTCAAATGATCCAACCTATTACTCTGCATGTAACCTATAATAGTTACCCTTAGTCTCATTCGCTTCCTATTGCTCACATTACCTTTTGGGTAGGAGGCAACAGGTTTCCCTAAATTAACTAGAGCTTAGTTAAAAACTCACAAAAGTCAATGTATTTGGCATTCATTCGACCAAACAGAAACAACTGTCATAATCACTCTTAATCATAACGTAGATGTTAACTCTGTACTCTCATTTATGCTCAATGAAATGAAAGAGGCACTTCTACAGTATGAGTCATCTCATCCTAAAATGGATGATGAAAATAGGTCACATGAATCTTATCCTGCATGCACCTATATCACTCTATTGACTATTAAGGGAATCTTAAGTGGCTGCCTGAGATATAGACATCTGAAGTCAATGAATCCCACCAGGTCAAACTTGCCATTGATTTTTACAGCTCTGAATAAGGTTCATTACTTTATTTAAATCCTGAAAGTTTTGAAAAGACTTATATTCCTGCAGGATGTCTAGGTACTTGTATATCTGTGTCTCTTAGTGTAATTTATTTATGATCTTCATATTGTGCTTGGATTCCTCTGAGCTCTTTATATTTATAGCTCTGCAGTGAAAATGGTTCTCTAGAAAGTAAGAAAGAGGCAGGTCTGTGCTATATCTTGTATAATGTCTCAGACAGAATGTTTCAGAAGCAACTTGGCTAAAAATAAGACAAGGTGTAATCCTTTTTCTTTTCTATGGTAATTGTACAAAATTTCTTATGAATTTATGGTCATTACTATGACCTATAAACTGTTTTACACTTTCAAGGGCAAAGAATAAAAATCTTTAACAACATTAAAATGTGTTTCTACTGTAATACCGGTGAACTTACATAGGTGGCTTACATTATTTTAGTAAAGGATTAACTCTTTAATAATGTTCAGTGCATGATCACCTCTGCCCTCACAAGTCACATCCTATTAAGTGTATGGAAATTTTGTCCAGTCGGGGGATGATACTTACATTTCTTACTGTATTTGTTTGTCCTAGCATGTTTAGGGAAAAGGCCTTGCATCTTCTGCAACAGATAAATCTGAATTCCTCTTCAAGGCTGTAGTCTTCAGCCCATTCTTGTTTCCAGAAGGCTGGCCGTTTGGAAGTGCTTTACAGCTTTCATTAATAGAGAGATTTATTGAATACAGTAATATAAAATACAAATAATTGAATCAGGGAAGCATTCTCTGTTACTAACATTGACATTAAATTCAAACAACTGTATATTTTCATACTTTCTATTTGACTTTCCATATTTTTGCAGTGACAACACATTTATCAGCCTCTTTTGCTTAATATGTGAGGCTCCATACAATGTGTCATGTAAAGGACAAGGACAGGCATCCTTTGCAGGATGTTAAGTGAGGAGGCTACACCCCCTGGATGTGGCTGAGGAGCATCAAGGCCATAGGATAGGGCTGTTTGAYAACATATGCTCTACCCTGTGGCTGCCTAACAGTGCTGCAATCCCTCTCTGGACTTTGTGACTTGCAGACARCCTTCTCAGAGAGAAAATCGGTGTATCCCAGGAGCAAAAGAGAAAGTCTGTTGTTGCACCTAGCAGAGAGTTGCCCGACATAYAGTGCTAGACCTGAGTTTGCACGCTGGGGATCTGACAGGCCTGATTATAATGATCTCTCATAACTGCCCTGTGGAAGTTCTTGGGGAAAGTAGGTGGATTTAGGGAGCGGGACAGTGGGCAGTTGGAGTATTAGCATTTTTGAAAGGGAATATTCTTTTTATTTTCTTTCACCTATGAGAAGGACCTGAGGCAACTTAAATGTCTGAAAGCTCTTCCTGCCAACATTCTTGATAAAATAGGCTCCTTTCTGGATTTACCTCATTGCCTGCTATGATGGGTAAGGACAAAACCTTTTTATTCCTGACAAAATGATCAACAATGTGAGATCCAGTTCATATAATTTAGAGACCTAATTTGAGCCTAAGTTTTAGATCCCTAGTGGTGAAGTCTTGCTAATGCCTAGGTTCCTTGTATCAGAGAAGCTTACCGCATGACAGAAGTGCTTTGCAGATGCTTGAACTGTAGGTACAGGTTAGAAGCCTAAAGCAGGTGCAGGAGATTTCACCTTGTACTGACATTTACACTGCTGTCTTAACTACCCTGTTAAAATGATTAGAAACACATCATTAAGCGGCTATGTCTGCTTGGCTGTAATGCATGCTTTAGGTCTGTGAAAGTAAAACTGTATTAGCTTGCATTCATTTTAGTTTGGAAGCTTTTTCCCTGCTGAATGATCAAGAGTCCAATTGATGCTAATGCAGCTCACAAGCTAACGCATTAATRTAATTGAATTTCTTTTGATGTGCAGTGTAATTATCTGTGAGATCAATATAGGAGCTAAATTAATTTTCCCTCAATGATAGCACTAGCATATTACTCACTCTTT
The DNA here is from genome assembly GCF_003343005.1 of Rhea americana. Classification (NCBI taxonomy): domain Eukaryota; kingdom Metazoa; phylum Chordata; class Aves; order Rheiformes; family Rheidae; genus Rhea; species Rhea americana. The sequence goes on from NW_028186423.1 coordinate 14,768,097, forward strand.
TTACTATTGATCTATGGTAGATATAAACCTGTTTCCATTTTTATTATCTAAGACACTATTATAACATTGCCTCTCTGACACATATCGTCTGAGACAGGTGAGTACCAGTGCTTGTTACCACTATCAACAGTAACCACATGAGAGATTTTATGATTACTTTTTACTCCATTAATTCTCAATCAAATCTCTCAGTTGCYTTGGACTATGAAAGATGTTCCTCCTTTCATTCCCACATTCTACATCAAATCTCATTTGTATTTATTTATCTTATTTCAAATTCTTCACATTTAAAATGTGAGAAGTATGATGATAAAAGTAGTAGGAGAGATAAGAGGATCAGGTTCAAAGCGACTCTTATTTTTAGTTATATTTTCTCATTTCTTCTGAGTATTCTGTCCTACAGTTAGATTTCATGGAGTTCAGTTCTTCAGCATTAAAAACAGTCTGWTTTTTGAGACTATTTGTGAGAAACTTGGATGAATTTTAGTGTAATCTATCCAAAAGTTATACCACTGCAGGATTTGGCACTCAATATATGCCTACTTTGTTCATTACAGCTACAAAGCTATGTTCAAGAAAGCTRTAAGAGATTCAGATCTGCCCTATTTTGGATCCGTTCTTTGGAGACACATAAACACAATGTCTTTCCTAGATCCCTCCAGCAGGTCTGTGTGTTGAGCACAACACACCTAGGCTTGATACAAAGGACTCAAATACTTCTCTCAGCATAGCAAGTAGCAGAGTGTAAAGTATTCTCTTTGGGCTCTATGGGTTGAAGAGCGAGTGAGTTGTTTGGGAGGAGAAAATTCTCACTCTCTGAATCAGGTCATATTCATTTCCACATTCTCTTAGCATATCGTCATTCCCAAGAAATAAATGGCAGTCCAAGTCTGTGCTAAAACAGGGAGTGTCTGTCTATGAACTCTCTCACCAGGCCTAGTTTTAACTAGCTCTCCCCAATGCCTGAACATCCTCTCGTCGTGATAGTGYGGCGCCAACTGCCCGAACACAGTTTTTCTGCAGATGTCAAACAGAGCTTTCTACTGCGGGCCAAGAGCAAATTAGGTTGATAAACACGCACGTCTGTCTGGCCCTGCAACTCTGGACAGGATAGATGTTTTCTTTAAGCTGACATTGCTATTCTGTATGGTAATATTCTGCATTTTACTTGATTCACAAGTGTAAGCTAAAGAAGTGCAGGAATGATCAATAACAGATGCTAAGGGATCTAATTACAGAAACTGACATAGTCACATTTTTAAATGCAAACACACTAGTTTATTTAGAGACACACATGCACTTTATATTCATTAGCCTTGAATGTGCACCAACATGGATTAGAAAAATAAAACAGTGTGTCCCTTGTGATCTGATTTCACTAGTACTGTCTTATATTGTGTTTTGGCCAGCCAGCTCCATAAGGAAGTTTTCTGTAGGAAAACTTTGTTCATGTCCACTTGGTAAAGCTTTCAGCATTATATGTGGATTCAGTTTTATAGGGCCATGAACTGTGTTTATACTTAAGTCACCTTCTCYCTTTTGTCTACTGCTTAGAGAGAAAGAGAGAAAAAAATAAAGAGTTATGACCTCATGGCACYTTCAGGAGGTTTTAAAAGATCTTCCTTATGATGTCGCTGTGAAAGCTTGTCTGGTAGAGAGWYTGGGAGAGGTTCTAGTTTATGCAACTCAAGYGTGCAGCCGATCATTTTAACTGTCTGTTGGCGCACTCCTCTAAACGATAAGTGCCAAAGTCACTATATATCAATGAAAAGGCAAGTATATTTGAAGATGCCCAAATTGAGAACCTGTCCAGTCCTAAATTRAGTGCCCCAATTAGAGAGCTAAACTTAGGCAGATGTCTTCAGAAGCATCTACTCCTTCATGTTGCCTATGTCTTTACAATGCACATATTAACTTTTCTGGAACTRTTCCACTGGATAAAGAAAGAAAAGTGACAACTCAGATGTCTCAATTATTAGACAGCTAGGTTAGACCAGCTAGAAAGAAAATATTTCTACCCTGGTAAGTCTAACATATTAGAGTTTAATATATATTTTTATACTAGACATATATAAATGTTTTTTAAATGCTTCTGGGAAATATCTACAAGAGAGCTAGTGATTTTGGACTGTCCTTTCTTTTATGTGCACAACTGGAAATACTTTGAAGGAGCTGAACTTTCCAAGGATGAATTGTCACTTCTTCTGTGTTCAGGATTTTACAATTTCTCAGGCTTACCTTTGTGATGATGACACACTGAAAGCGCAGACCAAGAGCATTGTCTAGTCTCATCTTGTCTTGTCTCGTCTCTCTTCTCACATGAACATCTTAACCAGTAGACCATATTTTATTTAGCTAAAAGTAGGATTTTATTGCCACATATGTCATAGGGAAATAATGAGTTCATCATCAGCTGTCAAATGGATAGAATCAGACAYATCCAGTGTGTGCTGTAAAACATGTATTGTTAAGAGCCCTCCTAATTCAAGTGAAAGGATTCGCAACTTTTGGAGTAGAAATTAAACTCCCTCCTGCTGTTATTATAAAAACCTAATTATAGGTTTTTATATAGGTATTTTATATAGGTATTATAAAAACCCTAACGGTAACAGAGAGAATCTGATAAATGCAATAAAGTTCCATAGAGTTTACAGAAGAATTTTCACATTCATAGGCACCTCCTGTCATTTTCAGGCTTGTTCCTTCTCTATATTCTTTAACTGATTTTATGCTTAATCTTCCTGACAACATGTTTGAATATAATTTGCTAGCAGTGTTGATCAACCTCTCTCCATCCTGTTCCCTTACAAAGAAGAAAAAAGTTTGTCAAYAAAAAATTTCTTGTTTTCTGCAGTCAAGCACTCCATCCTTTTAAAATTTCTGTTGTTAATAGAAATTAATATTACAGGCTGAAAAAACTACTATAGCAATAAAATTTAAATCTGTGTAGGATGAAAATCAGCAAAAAATAGTACACAGTATATGAAATTGACAAGATAACAAAGCTTTGATTTGAACAAAGCTTTGGACAAGAATTCAGTAATATACTTACTGTAAGAAAAAATGTTTCCTGAAAGAAGTAACTGAAAGTAACATATCAGCATTGAATCTTSTTGTCAATTCACAGAACTTCTTTGCTGAAAAAATGACACTTTTGCTAGTTCACTTGCTTACACTATCATGCGAAAAAAATCTGGTTCATGGTCTACTTAATCCCCTCTTGCTCAAATTGCGACACTTTTTTTTTTTTTTCCTCTCTCTCCCAGGGAAACAAGCTTGCAATGTAAYTGTGATAAAGTTTCACTTTATGCCCATAAAATGTGTTCTGTAGCAGAAACAGGATATTCCAAGGTATCCTGCCCTGCAAGTATTTGTAAAGATGCTGATTCCTGAATGAAAGTAGACAGGAAGTAAAAATAGGTAGCTTTGCATAACATTGATTTATAAGAGCTGACCATACTTCAAAAGTAGATTTTCCTACCATTTAGATTAGATTCATCAGTAGYCATTCTAAATGTCTAATTGAAGAGTGGCTTTCTGAAGAGTCTGTAACTGTCGCTTGGCTTCATCCTTCTCTGTTTGTTCCTAAGGTTTCTTTCCTCTCTTGTTTTCCTTCTGAAACAACAATGCGCTCTATTTTGGGGTTGCTAGTCATGATTCCAGGAATGGGAATCCAACTCTTGAGTACAACAGGCTTTACATAGTAACTTCTTGGCAGAAATTCAGAAATGCTTTGACCAAAGGGAAGAAAAAAAAAGGACCCAGAATAAGGGTAAAAAAAAAAAAAAAAAAAAAAAAAAAAAAAAAAAAAAAAAAAAAAAAAAAAAAAAAAAAAAAAAAAAGTGAAAAAACATAAAAAATACCTTTAGAACATGAAAGACTGAAGAATCAAGATAAATTGTGATATTTGTTTTTCATACCTAATTGAAAGCTTTTTGTTACTCTGTCACCAAGTATCATGAATACTAAGATACTTCTAAATGTGTATGTGTATATGGGAACATTCTAACCCCAGGCTTGCCAAACATCAAGTCCTTCTGTTTKCTCTCTTTTTAAAATTAACTCTTGATAGAGGAATGGTTCAATTCTGAATGGGAAGGAGCTGAAGGTTTCCCTAAGTCTGGGAAATTAGCATAACAATGGTCCTGGAAATGATGAACTGTCTAAAAGATTATACTGCTCACAAACAAATGGTCCACTGTTTGATGGTACCTGCGTGGACACTGCTTCCCTTGCCTCTACTTCTCTGCCGAGAAAGCTACAGAGAAATTCTTTGGATGCAGAGCCACAAAGTGAGATTTGAGATTTTGGTACTTGTCTCCTGATTTTTCTTTTTTCTTTCACAAATTCCTTCCTCTCTTTCCAGTTGCTTCTGCTTTTGCACTATTCAGCCCCTCTTTCGGGGAGTGACTATCCCAACTGGCAGGACTTGGACACCTAATATGGTGCTTCTCTCACACCTTAAGAAGCTTCATGAGCTGGGTGTTCTCCTCAGTTCAGTCTTGTTAGAGTCCTTCTGGATTAAAAAAACAAACAAACAAACAAACAAACAAAAGACACTCTGCTAGTTTGCTCTGCCTTCTGTCTTTCATCCTTTTCTTTCTTACCTCCCTCCACCCTCAAATTGGCTAAGAGAGAAATAAGAGAAACAAGAGGAATGCACAGGTAACAATAAAAGACACTTTTCTGAAGAACTGATGCACCCAGCGCCTGCCAAGGTGAACTGTCTCTCCTCTTTCAACATACACTTATCTGCTGCTAAACACACGAGAACAGCTATCATATTTTTAAAACAGCCTTTTTCAAGCTATTTAATAAAGTATACTGTGCATTTATGACTCCTTAACCAGAAAACCATACCCTAATGGATATATTTCAAGTTCCTGACCCAAAACCCTTAATTAACTGTAAAACCAACATTCTCATTCTTCTTCAGAGAAGTATTATGTTAGCAGATTTGGAAGTTAGTTCTGAAGGGGACTGTTTTTATAGTACCACAGATCCTGAGGGGGGGGAAGTCATTTTCTATTCCAAGAAAACATCCACCACTAGCAGTGAGAAGCAGACCTCTGGATTTTTTTTAAGCCCTAATGACTAGTTTTTATTCCATAATCACAGAGCACTCCTTTCACCTGATGATTTTTATTCGGTCTTCAACATACTTCCTTTCCTGCTTCATCATTCATCAGCTATGAGGTCATTAATTTTAAATGAGAAACTTTCAGTAACCAACAGAGAATTTCATTGTAAATCAAAACTTCTCCAGCTGATAAGTCAATTTGTCAGTACGGCGGCTCGGCAGTCCTTTTGTTTTGTGTGGAATTTTCCAGACAGTTCCCTCAGCTGATACTACAGAAATAAGGATCAGTATTTGCTAGGGGCCTTCAGTCTTGAGGGAGGTCCTAAAAGAAAACCAAGATGACATATTTTTCCCTGTGCCCCCAAGGTCTCTGTACCTACAACTATCATGGTTCTACTGTCTGCTGGAATACATTTGATCATCCTGCCAATGTATGGATGTGTGCCAAAAAAATGTGTATGGCCATTAAGGAACACTTGTTCTCTGGTTGAAAGGGCCCCTTTACACATGTCTGTCTTGAAAAACTTGCACAAAAGCTTAATCTCCAAGATATGACAGCTAACAAACTCATTACAATCCATACAGGGGAGGGAGTATGTGGGATATACCAAGGAGACCAAACAGTTTGGATGTCCGCTGAATTTTCGCATTAAACCCGCAACTAAGGGGAAAAAGAAAAAAAAGAAAAAAAAAGAAAAAAAAAAAAAAAGCTTTGCATCTAGCAATTAAACTAGCTTTAAACCAAGTGTAGATAGTTGTGCTGAGGAAATTACAAAATATAAGACAGTGCAAAATCTAGGATGTGGAACTTCTGTCAAAAATCGTGCAGAGCCCTACGAAGCTCAACAAATTGAAATATGCTGAATTAGCATGAACTTCTCTATCCAAAGAAATGTTCTGGTCAGATTGTTTCCTCTGGTATGGCCTGATTTTGACCTACAGAAATTGTAAGATCAAGGAAAGGGAATGGAGTAAGCACAAACTTCCTTCAGCAGTCCTCTAATAGCATATGCACTATGCCATTAGAGGAACCCGACTTAGTCTAAGTTGACCTAGGCGTAACCTGAGGAATAAAGAACATGATGCTTTCTTCATCCTTCTTATGCTAAGCAGACCTTTAGTACAGCAAGTTGCTTAACCTAGCATGGATTTGCCAGAATCATGACTCTAACAGTGAGTGTTCTCTCTCATACCAATGTATATGGACAAAAAAAATGGAAAGTTACTTTTCTCTTTTTGATGCTGTCAAAYGTAGTCTCCTCCAACATTGCTCTAATGGTCATAAAACTAACCCTTACTCTTATTCATATTCCTCTTATATTCAAGGACTAGTAGGACTTTCCAGAAGGAAGAATGGATAGAGATAGAATTTGGACAGCTTCTGTATGCTTGTTTTTTCACTCTGAGCTTCTGAAACAAAGAAAAGCAGAGTATCTGCCCATGCATTTATTCCTGGGAGAAGACACTGGTGACAGCAAAGTGCTTAGAAGAGCAGCAAGGACTATTCTGTAAATGTACATCTGCTCCCTCTTCTGCTACCTCACTGCTTCTCTCTTCCTCTTTGCTTTTGACCATGGCATTCCCACAGCTGTCCCTTTTCCATCTCCTCTTCATGTCAGAAGCAAACCTCAATTCTCGTTTCCTGACAATGTTTGCAGCTGCTGCTTCATACCTTCATTCTGACTGCTTCTTCTTGGCCCCAGACAGTCAGTCAGGATCATAACTCAGGCAACTGAAGATTAATTACAGAGCTGTGCAAGAAACAAGGCCTTGGGTACTAGAATTATTGCTGAATATTTTGTCTGTTTTTAACCACAGGTCCCGATCCCATCACAAGCAAGCCACACGCAGACTTCCCATAGCTCAATGGGTGTTCCACAGGCAGAGGGATTGAGACTACCAGCTYCTTTCAGCAGTGTCCAACAGATCTGCACAGGGCTATGAATGACGCACACCAACATGTGATTCTCTACATGTAATGAAAATTCAATCTTACTGCTGAACTGTTGCAGTAGTTGGAGAAACACACTTCCCGGATCTTTTCCCAGACTTTTATGATTCAGTATAGTTAACTGGAAATGCAAAAGCCAGYCGAGTTGCTGGGTGGTTGCTCATATGGAATTCTGATGCATCTGTGAAGTGGGAAAAGACGGCTTGTAGCATATTTTCAGCTATCAAAGGCGTGCTGGGCAGTAAAGCTAATTGTGTTACTCTGCATTCAAACCAAAAAGCCCCAGAGCAGTTCTGTCTAGCTATGTGGATGTGTGCATAGAGCTCATGTGTGACTTACAGTAAAGTGAAAATATTATCTGACAAAAACAAGAAAAAAAAAGAAAGCTATCAATACTATGTCATGGGAAATTTTCCTTTTGGTTTCTAACCAGTAATATCCTCCGTTCATTTGTCCTTTAAGACATTTTCAAAGAAATGGTTTCTTGATCATAAAACCAACCAMGGCACACACAGAAAAAGAAAAAACTCTACCAAAGCAAGACACTTCATTGCACATGCCACATCTCAAGGGAAAGGATGAGACCATAAACAGCATATAACAGATGTTATTCATGTTGCTTTATGCACTGTTGGAAGGCACTCAGACACTACAATTCTGAGAACAGCAAGAGAGCCTAAAGACATAAATAGGATCAGTAATGACAAATCTTATTAGGGTAAAATAATAAAAATCATGTTAGTTACTTAAATAATCTTAGACAAAATATTTAAAAAGTAATAATCTTGAATCTTTTCTACTTCTCTATAGCACAAGATTTCAAATTATTTTAAATTTCTGACAAAAAAGTACCTATGCAAAATATCAATCTTGGTAACAGCTTATAACGAATATCTGGAGCTGTGTTAGCTTTGAATCATGTAGTTCCAAGGGAATTTTTTGTTACAGTTTTGGCTCCAGTGCACTCTCACCATGTGGGTTTTTGCTTTGAGTTTTAGGTTTGAATGGACCAAGTACTTCAAAGTAAAACTCTAAATCAGGAAAATACACCAAGTTTCATATGCTTTCCACTCAAAACCATACCTTGGCCCAGATTCCCTCACAACTGAGCCCAGCCTTGCTTGAAACTCAGCCCACGTTTGTTGAAAAGGTTTACAAATCCCATCAAAACTGGCCGGAGTTTCAAATTTGTAATAAAATCCAAAACCAAGAGTTCTGCTTGGCTTTAAATGGCTCTCTGTTCTAGTAATTTCCACTTGTTTCCGTTGAAAAGGAGCGGGGGGGGGGGGAAGAGGTATAGTGTGCACTGATTTCTGCCTGTTGTACTGGTAAATCTGGAATAACTCTACAATCAAAGTTATTCTGGATTTGCACAAGGACAACTGTGAACAGGTTCAGTAGAGGTTATATTAAGACAAAAGGTGGGAAACTAGGTATATTCCAAGGCCTCAAACTCCAAAACATTATGTATGTGTTTCTKTTGAAGTTAACAAAATGCAATTACTCAGTGTAAATGCCATTGTATGCATTTACACTGTATGTATCCAGATTTGCATGCGGCACCTGAAGCATCTCCATGCTGTGCCATGCCAGTCGGTAGTGTAAGGYCCTTCAGACCCAAGTTCAGCTCAGCTCCTTCCTTCCTTTTCTGCCCGTGTTAGTGCCTCGATTGCTACTTGGTGACGAAGTTTAGGGACTGCGATTCGTTTTCAGGTGGGTCAGCCCTTGGAAGGGGCTAACTATGCAGCACCCAAAGTGATAATGTTGAGTAAGGGAAATGGAGAACATGCAGCTGGRGACACCAGAAGGGATGGGAGTGCATAGCCTTCATTTAGAGTGCCTTCAACTACCGCAGAGCCACCTCCAGGCTGGCAGAATTCAGATTGCGTGAATGCCACAACGTCTGCACTCACCAAGGGAGCTCTGCTACTACACTACTAATATTGCAGATTTGCTGGGACATAATCTAGCACGTGACATTAAGAGTGATATCACATTTATTACATGGTCCACCACAGGGTCATATTGTCTGAGGCAAGCCCTCCATGGTCATATAAAAAAGCCTGCAGCTTTTGCACACGGCAAATTCATCAGCCAAATCATGGAATGGGTCTAAGCCAAGGAAAGATTTTARTAAGAACAAGAGAGAAGACATGTAAAATACACAAAGTGACTTCATGGTTGCAACCTGATTTTAGCTTGAAAGTGCTCAGAAATTACAGGGATGTTCTGCGGCAGGTTAAAATTCAAAGGCAGATAGATTTTCGTTCTGGACTGCCTTAGACTGGTTATTCCTTTTGTAGTCCCATCACCACAAATCTTCAAAACGAAGACTCACTTTGATGAGCGACAGACACAATTACATTATAAATATAGGCCAGACTCTGCAATTCTGTCTTCCAAAACCAGCCCTTTGGGCTCTGTTTTTTTATTCTCTGCTTTCCTCTGGGGAGAAAAGGGAGCGAACTGAACTTCGGTCTACAAAATCAGGTCTGAGGGGTTATATTTGCATCCTTTTTCAAAGAACCTGCCTACAAAAGACAGGTTTACTCTGACTCACACCCTTTCCCACCTGAATTATAAATGTGTCGTGAAGTAGAGCACAACTTTGCAAAGTGCCTTCTGAACATAGCAAAAGTAGCTCCTAGCGTCGGGGTCTCTGCGAGTGGCTCAGGCAGTTTTAGTGGAAATCTAGAAGCGCCTTTGAACGGCGCGATCCCGGGCTGCTCTCACCCCCTCCCTCCCCAGGGCCCTTTTCCCTGGAGCGATGCAAAGTGCTGGAGAACGGCTACCTGAGGCCGCGAGCCGTGAAGAGATGCAATGGGGTGCACCAAAAACAGAGTAAAAGGCAGGCGGAGGGAGCTCTGCCGCCGCCGCCGCCCCCCCGGGGCCCCCTCCGGCCGCCGCGGGCCCACCAGAAGAGGCCGGACGGCGAGTGCCGCGGCCGCAGAGCCGTTTGATTGCTTAAGCCGGGCGGTGGGACAATAGGAGCAGAAAGAATGGCCGCTTCCTTCCTTCCTTCCTTCCTGTCCAGCGTTCTGCCCGAGCGAGCAAACTCAATAGGGCTCCGCTTCGCGGCAGCGCTCGGCTCCCTCGCGCAGGCGAAAGCCAACAAAGAGCCATTCTAGGGCACTTCCAACGGCACCGCCGCCAAGGCACTGAGCTGTGGAGCCATCCGGCCCCGGGGACGGGGACGGGGACGGGGACGGGGACGGGGCGGGGGGGCGGCGCGGACGGCCGCGCGCGAGGCGCTGCGCAAAGGCGCGGTAAACGTCCAGGTTACCGTCCGCGGCGAGGGGGCCGCGCTTCGGGCGCCGGGCACCGGGCGGTTTCAGTCCCCACCCCGCCCCTCCCCAGCGTTTCGTTTCATTTCATTTATTATCTATTTTGTTTTATTTTATTTCATTTTATATTTTTTATTTATTCTGTTTCATTTCTTTTTCTGTTGCGGGTTTTTTTGGAAGTGCTTCTGCCCAGTCCGCGGTTTGAAGCCCCACCACGCAGGCTGCTGGAAGGGTGCTGCGCGGTATTCAAGCATAACTAAACTAGGAGAAGGTGGCACAAGAGCCGCCGCGTGTAAAATTTAAGCCTGCTCTGTTCTTCACGTCCAAGTAGTCATGCATTTAAATCGCAGGCAACAGTGGAAATAAAGTGGGTGTCAGTCAAGGGAAATGTCAAAGAAAAGCAGGTAAGCAGATGAAAGGATTGTGCTTGAGCGAGTATAAATTAAAACATTGTTCCACATAAGCTCCATAGGAAGGTAAGATAATAATTATGGATTATACTTTTATTCGTATCAGGCCCTTTCTGTCCTCCAGATCCCTCTCTTCAGTTCAGTGCTCTGCCAGGCTACGAAGGAACATTGTGTAGCTAAAAGGGCAAGGACGCTGGACACACATGCTCAGAGMTGCCAACAAGAAGTCACAGTTTTTGCAAGCACTGAGTTTCTAGATCTTTAGGACTGCCGAATAGGATTCAGTCTGTGTAGCTTTTCCTGTACAGAAATAAAGTGTGTRCTGCATTTCCTTGATCTCCCTTCCAGCATAATTTGTACATCRCTTTGCAGAACAACTGTTGGGCCTGYGGGAGTCCAGGACATCTGCAGTGAGCATCTCCTCTTGTACAAGCACGGCAYAGGACAYGACTGTACCAAGGGACAYATTCTCGYGAACGTCTGGGTTTCTTGATTCAGTGTGCAAGRGAAGAAGGGGAAAATGCAGAAAGTATCTCAAAAAATACAAGCTTACATGGGATCCTTGGAATGAACTCTACCTCTTTTTCTCTCTTGTAAAAAATCTAGATTTTTGCTTTTTGTGTTTGAAAGGAACGAAGTAAGATTTTGCACTTGCCTGCTGCATCTGTTTTCTCAAGCAAAGACCTGTTTGTTTTTCCCATTGTGTCCAAACCATATTTGAAAYAAACCATTGGGCCAAGTTACCTCTAGCCTGTTTCTTTTCTTTTCTACTTCTGAACTATGACAGATTATCCTAGCCCATCTGCAGGCATGATTAAAAATATGAAAATCATTTTACTTTTCTTTTGAACTGCCTTTGATATAGTATTTGCTGTCAGATAATCTGTAGAGTTTTAACATCTGGTAACGTAAAATGGTATGTTATTGCAGCTGAAGAAAGAACCATTTAGATATTTTTATAGCAAGTTTTTTGTGGCATCCAATATTGCAATTGTGGCTTCAGTTTACAATAAACTTGTGGTGGTATAGTTATAGCTAAATTATTCATTTTTATGCATCAGAACACAGTATATAAACCAGAGGAGGAAAAAGTCTCAGCACAGAGGATCTTTATTAAGATATACGTACTGCTTACATGATTACAATAAGTGACATTCAGATATGTCATCACCTAATCTTAGGAAACTAGCTCAGACAACTTTCTATTAAGCAATAACCTGTAAATGACAAAGTAATATCTATTTCAGTCATTGCATAGTGAAGGCTAGATTACTGCAGTTGAAAGATTTTTCTCTTTCTCCAAGATCATTCAAGAGCAGCATGCAGAGAAAAAAAAAACTTCAAAGTAGGACAGCTGTGTAGATTTTAATCTTTCATAATTTGACATCAATAAAAAGTCACACAGTCTCTAAATACACCTGATCTAGATATATCCACTGATGTTTGGTATCAGCTTCCCTACAGAAAGTTAGTAGCAGCTAACTCTATGTGAGGCCCCATTCTGCTTTGGTTTGCTTTGATTTGCTTTCATTGTTTTAATCAGTGGAAAAAGCGCATGATATCCTGCAGTTGGTTTACTTCTAGTAAAAGTATTAACCTAAGATGATGGAGCATGCCAAAAAACTAATTTTTATCTAAATTTAAGACCAGACAAAGCTATAAGTGCCAATAAGCTGCAAATGCTAGGAAGAATTCCATTACCACTTGACTGTGGAAAAAAAAAGATGCTTTGCAAAAAGATGAACAGACAGATTTAGATCAAAGAAAAACATCTCCATCACATACTCTGGCTGCCCAAAACGTGGTACTTTTAAGAATTTTGTTTATGTTGTTCTTTACTTGACTTACTCTCTGGAAGTGACATCCAGGTACCCTCCTCACTCATTTCAGCCAGAAACATGCATAACCGTGAAGAGGTTTCCAGTCTCAGTTTTGAAGTTTCCACACATTCAACTACATCACACTGTCTCCAAGGGTACAGACAAACTATCTGCCTGTGGCTCCTAGAAAGGTGGTTGTTCACTACAATGCAACCCCCTTCCTTTTAGCATCTTCAACTCTTTTAAAATTGCCTTACGCTTTTTCCCTTTTTTTTTCTTGCTCTGTAGCAGGCCAAAGAGAAGTCAGATGAGTCAGATGTTAGTTAAACCATCAGAACTGAGATAATTTTTGACACTTATATAACCTCCCATCTTCATTTTAGTAGTTTGTTCATTCCCCTAGCAGTACCCACAAAAACTTCCCATATGGGTCTAGGAAAGGTTAAGAAGGTAACTATCCAGTATATTTTAGACTATGTATTAAATACTCTAATTAATCATATGCAGTCTGCATTCCTCACATCCTTTTGCTACATTTCCATTCAGATCACACTTGTGAGGTAGGCAAATACTTCTATAGATGAAGAGCTGAGGTATAGTCTACACTGCAGCTGGAAAGTCTGGCTGCAGCAAGGACAGACCCATATGAGCTAGCGGCCACCAGACTAGCCAGACTAGGTACTCGTGGAAATAYAGACAAAAAAAAATCTGCCTAAGACTCTAGGGATTTAACCAATGCTGAGTCAATGCCATTGCAACGATTCTGATCTGCATTTCCTAGTCTGTAGTAAGTGGTTTGTAGAACCACATAAAATAAAGTTTTCAATGGTATTTTTGATTAAAAGTTTTATAAGGGCGCGTATTGGTCTTTGAAAACAGTGGGGGTCGACAGTGGTCTGCTGGTGCTGCTAAAAAGTTAAGGAATGCTGAACTTTAAGGTTAAGTTGTCTGATTGCAGTGCAAATATATGCTAAGTGACTTGCCCAAGGTCATTTGTATTATGATATCTATAGTAGAGCAGGCGCTGAACACTGATTTTCCGTCGCTGTGGTTAGTGCTCTAATCTCTGCTATGAAAAGAAAAAAAAATATTTTCTAATCTGACTAACGATGTTGAATTGTATCTTAGACAAAGTTTAACTGGCAATACAATATACATAAGTAGGCTAATAGGCATATCAGGAATCTCCATCTTTACTTCTTCCCTACCTGAACAATTGGATTGAAATAGCAGTTCACTTGAATTTACACCTTCTGCTATTTTTGGTGCAGACTCTAACCTAAGAACTGAAATGAGACGCACTTCTCAAGTAAGAGCAATCACAAASAGTTTTGCACTAGAACAATGAATTATCTGATTTGAATCACTTTTTCTTCTTCCTACATGAAAAAGTTGCACTGCTTAACTAAAGTAGGGTTTAAACTAATTAGTTAGACTAGATTAAATGGTGCGTGGAAGTCTGTTATGCATATTCAGACTAAACAGAGCTTACTACAGTTTAACTGGGTCATTTTTGAAAAACTATGCATAAGTTTCTTCCACAGACAAAGACTTCCATTGTTATGGCGCACATTTATGTATAACCTCAATGTCAGAATTCAGAGGAAGCTCTTCTCCTCCAGGTTTGTTTACTGGCATAGCTCACGAAATTGTCACTCTGTTGCTTTGTACAGATTAATAAATCATGGGGCAGATTGCTCTTCTCTGAGTGCTTGATGGCCTGTCCATATTGCTAATCTGCAAATATTGCTTAATCATTTATGATTGCTGTGATCAATATTCAGTCCCTTTTCCAAAAAAGCTGACTGTACTGATTGTAGAGGATTTTCAGTCTTCCAGTACCAGAGAAACTGTGGATGTGTATGTGTGTGTGTATATGTATATATATATATATATATATATATTTAAATGAGAGAGAAGAGAGAGGAATTATCTATCTTTACATGGTTGTGTTTTGATTGGGTCTTATTGAAACTGAATTTGGACATTTAGAATAAATAAAACTTACAGAAATTTTAGCTAAAGAAAAAAAAAAAGTAATAGGAGCAGAACAGGCAGTGATGTATGGAACTTCACTCATGGGATGTGGGAGTCCGAAGGAGCAGCCTTTTACATCCAAGAGACTGCAGTGAAGTCACTACTGCAAGAGCGTCCACAATGAATGGATGGAGCATTAAACTGCAGCACCGTTCTCTAACGTGTGCCGTAAGCTCAGGGAGCAGGAAGACGTTAGCAGGTAGGCTCCCTTTCATTTTTCCGCTCACAGAATGAATCACGAGCACGGATTTGAAGACTTAATACTTTTGTGCTTAATTGTATTAAGAGCAAATTACACCTGCAAAAGAAAAATGCCCCTTTCGCGCATTCACTTTTTGGGTGTGGAGCTGGGGTGAGAGCCATTGTCACGCAGTAGTTCGTGAAATGGAAAATGACTGCCTACACGCTTTGTTGCATCAGGTGCTTTGCGCAGATGGCTGKTTTACCATGTGGCAAAGTGCAACAAGCTGATATACCCAGCAGCATGAAATGAAAGAGCGTCATATATATATAAAAAAAAAAAAAAGGCGCAAACTACCGAACCGTTTTTAAATATAGGCAGAATCTATAATAAGCAGTAAAACACCCATGCCTCTCACCGCTAATGAGTATTCCCATCTGTAATGGTCTGCCACATCCCTGGTTAATTAGAAACTAAATTACAAACATCTCTAATTATTCATAATGACATTCTTTTACGTCTGTTAAATTAGTTATAAAAATGATTAGCATAAGAAATGCTCAGCTTTGAAATACTAGTCAATAAGTCAAAAAGCCTGTTTGCCTATTTAATCTAATGAAAGGTATTTTATCTCACATGGCATCTAAATGCACAGGCAAAATTAAGCTCGTGAAAGTAAATGGCTTTATCAAACAAAACAGAGCTGGGGTGCACTGCTGCCACTTACATGTATGGACTGTTTCCTTTAATAAGTGTATTGCAGATTACTATACATACTTGGAATACATAATTTTCAGGACAATATGAAAAAAAAAAGCTTTGCAAAATGTATGTCATGTTCTGATGTATTAATAAAATGATGATCCAACTGTCTCCCAGGCTTTTCAGACATTTGTCTAACCTATTTGCTTAAAAGGTGTATATGAACAGGCAAGTTTTCACAGGGTGTCATTTTCCATATAATCAGGAGGGCTTTGTGCTAAATTGTATAAGAAAGCATTCAGGGTTAAAATTCAGCATGACTCTCCCCCAAACAACCCTTCCTGCACCTTCACCCCCACTCCCACTTAAACCCTTTTGGAGGTTCCTGCCCTCCCCTCCCTGTTCTCCTCTTAGAAGCAAACTCATCACCATTAGCACACAAATGCAAAATAACCAGCCTAGGCCTCTTCCCAGGAATACAAATTAGGGGCAGGTAGTTGAAGAGCTTAGAAAGCTGAAATAGCGAAGTTCACAATGAAAAGGATGAATAGATGAGAGACTGAAAGTGGGGTAAAGTGTTCAGCTTTTGTCATTTAAAGTGACGTCTTTAACTCTTTGCCTTCATGAGGCTGCTCTTCACAAAAATAATAATGAATTGCAATTAAGACCTGAAGGACAAAAGGGAATTATGTGGGAGGAAAAAAAGAAAAGGAAAAGAAAAAAGGAAAAATTATGATGACAAGAAGAAGATTTTTTTCCCTCCTGCAGTATATGAATATCTGTCTGGAAAGCAGAGAGGACAGTTTTAGAACTGTCATTGTTTAATGTGACAATGGTGCCACTGTAGATAGTGAAACCAATGATGTCATCAGAGCAGCTGGAGAGAAGTTTGTAGATGSTTTATCAGATCTTCTAAATTTATATCTATTCATAAAGCCCTGTAGCTGCTTCATAATCTATGCTGATTTGGGGAGAGATATAACTGCTTCTTACCAAAACGGGGGACATTTTAGGTATAAGGTGCGGTTAAGTTTGAAACAATTTGGCCTTTATTTATGTAAAGCCCTTGAGAAATTAAGTCTTATCTGTTCCTCAGATCCGGCTGTACCTCTGGACTTAGCTACTATCTATTTGTTCGTAGTTAGAACAAAGATACATTTTGTAGCRTAGACCTATGCTCAAGTTATGGTAAGACTTAGCGCTTTAAAAACTTTCTTTAAGACGTATTATTCATGGATAGGGTATGCTGTTAGTGTAAAATGGAATAGTTCTTTGTTCACACTGAGGACAAGCAGTTTTTTAAACAAGTCTTCTGATCCCTCTGAATGTGTAGCTTGGATAGGGACCCAAGTTAAGTGCAAAAGCTTTGGTCCATATTTTCTCTCTACCTCTCAAATTATTAGAGCTCCTTGGAAAACCTGGGAGAGTCCTGTACRTCTTTCTACCAGTCATTACTGCAACTGTATTTCAAAAGAGAAATTACTCCCTGGTTCTCCATCCTAAGTCACAAAAAGTGCAACACTAGGGGTAAGCCAGCACTACAAAAACTTCCAGCAGGTCATGTTGGATGGATCTGTAGACTAAGGACTACAATATTTGCATATGATTGCACCTGTACTTAAATGGCACTGCTACCAGTAGAATCTGGAAAAGACAGCTTTTAAAAACGGAAAGGGAAGAACTAAGCTGCAAAAATAATCAACATTCAAATACTTATGATGAAAAGAYAGGTGAATAATATCATATGGCATTGCCTTAAATGACTAATGAATATTTAACAAGTGTCACCCTGACACCTGTCAATCTGAAGACTGACAGATTATACATCCATCTCTGATTTTATCCCAGATGTTCTTTTGTATGTTTGTTGGTACAGTACTGGAGAAATTAATGGTTCTTCATACACCGTAATGGACATTTTTACCTTGCTACCTTACTGAATTTAATAACAAATATACTTGGGGAAAATTTCTCCAAAAGATATACTAATYCAACACTTCTGACTTCGAAGTGCAAAAGCTTATCCAAAGTTTACCTGGATGTTTAAGTTTATGAAAGAAGATATAAAGTATCCCTGCCTTGTACTTCCTGTGCAAAGAGCCAATGTTTCTTACTTACATTTTGGAAATATCAGAAGTCAAGCTCTTCTTAAAATCATAAGAAAAAWTTTAAAATGGGATAATAATGAGTAAAATAAAAGATGATTGAACAGTACTAAAAATGCTTTTCAAAAAAAGTTTACATCAAATGCRGCTATTGCACTTACATGACAGTTTATGGGTGTGGGAGGAAAAAATAATTTTATTTGCATCGTTTTGCCCATTCTCTTTGTTGAGGATTTTTTYGGTTCCATGATGATTACTTGACATTCCATATTCATTGTTTACTGTGACATTAAAAAAAAAGAAAAAAAAATTAAAAGCTATTTAACAGCTTCAGGGTATGTCTACAGGGACAGGTACAGACAGATGCAAGCTTGCCTGTCTGTTCTTCAAAATGGCCAGACATGAGCCAGCTCTGATCCAAGTCGTATACAGACATATTAACATGGCACTTGCATTTGAGGTAACAAGCAAAGTTGAGCAATTTGAGTGCAATTGCCTGACTTTGGACAAGATCTGGCTTTGTCTGACCAGGTCAGGGCGTAGCCAGGGGGACTTGAGTCTTCTGGTGCTTGGCTGAGTAGTCAGACTGAGAAAACCTTCCAGAACGAATAAAAGCACAACAGTGACAGCCGAAAACAGCTCTTTCAACATCCTAATAATGTAAAGGATAAAATCTTAAAACATATTTTCTTTATGGTAATAAGAATTTGGATGCTTTTCAACAWTCTCACTGCTATAAAAATGAATTAAAGCTTTATCCTTTATTTACATGTTAGAGATGATACATCTGTTGGGAGATATTGTGACTTAAAAAACCTCCTGACAAGAAGTTTTTGCTGCTTTCTTCATTTTACCATTCCTTTGATTTCTTCAACATGTTTTAGTGCTTTCTTTCCTTCTTACATTAAAAGAAATTAAAACTAAGGTGATTAAATTTTGTTATAGTTGACGGAAATATTAATATTTATTCAGAACTATTCATGTGCCTAAATAAATGTTTCCAACACTGTGGTCTATCCTGCCTTGAAAACCCCCACTGAAGTCAACAGGAACTGAACATATGTATCAGAAGTCAAATTTTGCTTCTTTATGATTTCTAGAGCATTTTTTAAAAGTCTRTAAAGGAATACTCATATAAAACACATTCTGAGGTAAGCCCCGTAAGGGGAGCAAAAGAGGGTATTTTTTAACTGCCTTACCAAAATGCAGTGGATCTGGAATAAATCAGGAAGAGTTTGGAATGGATTTATTGGAAGAGTGATGCCTCTATTTAGCTTTCCATTTTTAACGGGAAGAATTAGAAATGTCATTTGGCAGATGCCTATAATGTTTTTGGAACTGGAAGGAAATTTGGCTTTTCCATTTGGTGTGGGTGGATGTTCCTCTAGGCCACATTTATCATGTAAAATGAGAGAGGTGGGTTTGAAACCCTTCCTAAAGGGAGACCTGYAGCTGCATGTTTTGCAAACTTACCTTAGAAAATCCTCTGCCAGCAACCTGCATACCTGATCCATATGTTATTCTAGGGAGATGGCCTTAAGCATCAGTTTCACCCTTTTTGCAGCATAAAGATTTAAGTAAAAAAAAAAAATCAAAGTATCAGGATTCAGAGCAACAAGAAAGAAATCAATAGACCAGATAAACTGGTTTATCCTCCTTGCTTTTTGTTGCTGTGCAAAGGAGTTATAAACATGGTTTACCCAGCCGGATTCCACCAGTGCACCTAACCTTATCTGCCTTCCGTGCTACTAACTGTATCTTGGGTTTATCCCTGACGTTATACTTGATGGCTGTCCTATCYATCCAGCCCTGAGCAGGATGCTATTTTAATCTTTCTGGATTTTGGGGGCTGCTGCTGTAGCCCTGCTAATAACTGTCAAAGAAAAAGTTATGTATGTTTTCAGAGACTCYACAAAGCTTCAAGCCCTACTGCAGACTGCTTAATGCAAAGTTATTGTAGTGAATAAGATACAGAGCCTTGAACACTCCACCAAACATACAGATGAAAAGTCTAAATTTGTTATATCCCAAGAGTGACATAGGTCTCCCTCACAGTGAGAAGGAACACTAAAAACTTAACTTTGCTGCTATTCACGTGCTTATCTCACAGCAAAAAAAGATGACTTTGGTTTGACTCCTGTATCTTGCATCATTCTTGAAAATTCTTGCAGAAGTTTGAACTTGGAAGCCAAGGAAACCAATCCGGTTAATGTGTCKTTTTTGCCACTTGACAAAAATACAAGTAGCAGCAGCAGAATAATAAATGTCTACAGAAAACAGTGAAGTTTGGTGCAGAGATCCTAGGAATACATGCATCCAGTTAGATGAATTTCCTTCAGGCTGCACCTGAGTTAACAACCCGTGTTTGGGAGGTGCATGTACGGAGCTGCTGCAGCACAATCAAGGAATTAAAGATCAAAGTTTAGAACAGTCAATGGACCTTCAATCCTCATAAAGATACTGAAATGCAACTATAGCAATCAGTTTGCGAGCATGCAGAGTGAAATCTTACCTTCTTCAGCCAGCTAGAAGTTAGATTTACAATCTAACTATGGAACTCCTTGCTGAAGGATACTGTAGACACCAATTTTAGAATAGTTTTAAAAAAAAGTGAGCTTTGCAAGTTAACTGAAGAAAAAGGATAATCTAAAGCTAYTAAAACATATACTAGAGGCAGTTCAGGAAATTCCTGAGTTGAAAATTGCTCAATTCTGGGAGAATCTTCCCAGGGTAATACCTGTATCAACTAGCATGTTTTGATGTAACTCCTCCTTCTGTACGGAGTAATGTACATGGCCACATGGACCTTTTGTCTGACCAACACTGGCTAGTCTTGTGTTTTTGTGGTGASACAAGGTTGTGTTCTAGGAGACAAGGATGTGCTAGATGTAATCACCATAAAATTCAGCTTAATGGAAAAAATGTTTTTTGTTTTGTTTTCTAAAAAGCAGAAGCCTGTAGACAGGGACAATAACAAGCTTCACATATATAGTGAGTAAAGTATTGGAACAGGSACCTGGTGGGAAATCCTTCATTAGGATTCTTTAGGACCAATTTAGACAATTATCGAATGGTTGCAGTACATTTAATCTTTCTCACTGTAGATGAYTACACTAAATGACCTTTAGTGATTCTTTACAGCCCTTCATTTTTTCTCTACATCTAGGAAAATTTCACAGAYGTGGTTATTGGACAATGTGTATTATAAACCATAAAACAGCTTTCTATTGAAGCTCTCTGTTATGCTCTACGAAAGCTGTGCTCAGAAAGGTTTTTTTGACAATAATGAGATTGTTCAGCCCAGAGGCAAAACTGTGGGAAGGTGTGACATATGTAGTCCTCCTGTATTTTTAGTATATTATACTAAATATAGTGGGAAAAAGTTCAAGGAAAAATGTCATAATCATCGGAACCATAAATTGATTATACTTTTATCAGCTTAAAAATGTCAACACTATTTAAAAACAGATAAAGTGTTCAAATTCTATCTCTGAATTAGTATACCATATAATCATTYGAGAGGATTATGCAGTAGTTAAGCAAGTAAGAATCGGATGCAGTTGTTCATAACTTGGATTCTAGTCCAGATTCCAACACGTGCATTTAGGAAGCAGGAAATGTAGGTGTCTGAGCTCCCATTAGAGTAAGCAGAGACCTAGTCAGTACAGTCAACGGAGCCTACAGAGCTCTTTAGCTGGTCAGACTTGAACATTTGCTTTAGGATGAGCTAAACAGTACACTACTCTCTTGATATTATCGATTCTCTGACTATTTACTTTACTCAYTTGTACCTTGTGCCATGCCAGGCCTCCAGCTGTCACTCCTGATGGCCATGAGAAGTCATGTTTATATACCAGAGACCCATGAGCAATTCTACTGGTATGAAACACACAAATGTGAATAACTAAGTAAAGTGCCCATTGACTGTAATGGGAGCTTAGATAACTTTTTCACATACAGACACCTGCATTTAAATAAAGAATCTTACACTTTGTGTGTGAGTGTAAACTGCTGAATTTAGAAATAGTCATCTTTTCATTTTGTTTTCCAAAAAATTAAATTTATTTCAATTTTGGTAATTATTTTGTTATGAYAAAGCTAATGGGTAAAAGATCTAAAAAGACAAAAATAGCATATTCAAATAATACACAGATCTGTAAAATAGTTTGGATGTAGTTTTTATATATCTGAATGTGGAGAAAAAAATCTTATAATAGTAAAAAGAAATAAAGAATTAGGTTTGTTTTACTCAGTATTAAAATTAAAAGCATAAATGTCTCTATCCGAGCTATTCCTCAGATACTCTTTTCATAGTTTAGTTCACCCTAATGTAGATGACTAATAGGCCATATGGATTGTACCCTATAAGTGCATCTATATTAGTTATTCAGTGCAGTGGAGAGGTGCTTTTTGATGCAGATTTACCTTGAGTTTGTATATGCAGTCTACCAAATGGTGTGCTTGGATTAGGGTTTTTTTGGCCTGGTAGAGGCAAGGGAGAAGTTGTGCCATGTAATGTCATCCACAGCAGTTAGTTTTCTGCATAAAATAGGGGTGCACTGTGAGTCAGCAATTAGCACAAACGTCACTGCCGATAAAGAAGCAATGTGAATTTGCAGGCCTAGAATCACATCAGATCACAGCAAATCAGGCCCTGCCCTTCACTTTTTGCTGTGTACCAGTGGGTAATGTAGATGTACTCTAAGATTTCTCATGTATATTCAGTAAAGATAAAGGGATCCCGAGGGTGACTAGAATAGATGTAGATTGCGTAARCTGTAGACGTCTGAAGTGAGACGAATTTCACTCACTGTGCCCTGACCTCTTTAAAAAAATATACTTGTGATGAAAGCAAGAAAAGGCAAGGCAATGACAGGAATGGAGAAGAGAAGAGAAACCTTATACTGTGCAAGTATTTAATATTTCAAAAAGGTTTAGCTTTTGAAAGATTCTACATCTAAAATGGAGACTTTTATATTCTGATTGAGGGGTGAAAAGGAAAAATCTAGTCTCAAACCGTTTTAGTTCTCATCAATTTAGCCAAYGGTCCAGTAGATCTGAGGACTATTTACTCATTAAAATTTACTACTGAAGGGGAAGATTAGGCTTAAGGCCAGTCTTATAGGCACTGTAAGACAGTACTGGCTGATCAAATCAAAGTCCATCCTAGATCTTGGCGTTCCTTTCACAACACACGTGATTCTGACCTAAACAAAACAAGACCTTGGGAAACCATCATTTTCTTTCCTGTTATGTTTGCACATTAACCTTGTCTCATATCACATTAGCACTTTTCTGCCTGGGGAAGCTAATATGTAGCAGAGTAGCCTTTAAATCACTATGACTGTGTTGCTATAGTGCCCAACATTGTACTTTCACGCTTGGACAATATCAGCCCCCTAGACAGGTTTTTATATTAAAACTAGAGCTAAAATATAATATTTTTTATCATTTAGCAAAGTAGCTAAGACGTATTTTCCTAATGCTATAATTAATGACCTATTATAGTTTATATCTGCCTGGATGTCACAGAGCTGATTTCCTGGGCATGAATTCTCAGAGTCATCTCATCAGCTTGCTAACCTTCAGAATCATCCATAATCTATAAATAAGTAGCTGTGTTCACATTGCCGGGCTTTCTGCGGCATTGGTTGCAATGTCTAATTCACTTAAGCAGTTTGGAAAGCTGGTTTGCATTTTACTGGAAAATCCCCTCTAAGACCACTGTAGAAAATTACTTTATCAACATATTGAGCAGAAGAATTTTCAGCTTTACCACTGTTAGCTAGGTCCATTCACATTGGAACAAAATCAGAGATCCAGCACAAATTCAGCTAGTTGTTTCTCTTTACTAATTTTCCAGCTGAATGCAGAGAGAGATTATGGGCAGGATGGACAATCTCTGAGCCTCGACACGTGGCAGTAAATTGCATCARAGTGACACACAGTCAGTGGCTGTGATTCCCCTGCACTCCTAACACAGGACAAATCAGGACAGCTCAGATGTGGGGTGGATTATTCTATCTCCAAAAAAGATTTCAGAAAATAGGGAATTGCTACTACATCAGACAAGCAGCGCGTATAGCCCAGGCTCGGTTTCCAACTGTTACAACAGAGATGCTATTTAGGGAAAACACAGACTCGGCCACTGTCTGCAGTCCATTCCCCTCATACTCCTCCCACAGCCATAGCTGTTGTGCTGGGATATTGGAGAACCCCTTCCTACTCCCTGTAATTCAGGGGAGTTGTTGCCTATAAAGGAAACAGATTACACACAGATATGCACCAGGTGCACATCTCACTTCTTGGCATCAAATTTACAAAAATGAAGGATATTTTGTAAGCTCAGAAACTTTTCATAGCTGGCCTCTTGAAGCTGTTTATCATTACAGGTGTTGATGGGACAGTGTCTGGTTGTTCAGGCTGTTTGTCCCTGGAGAGTTCTCTATGCAACTTTGCAACTAGTTCCTGTGGGGGGGGTGTATCTCAGCTTGGCTGCTACTGTTTGAAACTCTTCTGACAGATTCCTAGATAAACYCATCAGCAAGTTCTTCCTTCACCAAATGCCCTCCCCTTTCTAGTCCTTGCTAGCAGGGAAATACAAACATTACAGTCCATTGTAGCCCCTACAAACATATCATCTCTAAAAAAATCRCTGTTACAGATCCTCTAAATTCAAGGAGGTTGAATCTAGGATTGAACCATGGTCAAGATTCCCAGCTGTGCACTACGAAGAGGATCTGAAAGTAGAGACAGGTCTTTCATAATAATACTAAAAAAATAAGAATAAAAATGTAATTAATCAAACATATTTGTAGTTCTGTGGTAAAGATGACACTATTGCATTCCTCACCAAAAGAAAGTTCATGCCTCCTTGTCTTCAGGACCTGCAGAGAGGTATGTTCCTGCTACTTCTTCTTCTCTGAGGTCGGGAGGAGGGGGTTCCTACAACAGTCTCTCTAGTCCAGAAATCAGACCAATCCTGCTCAAAGTCCTGTCGTGTGAGACCATGGACTCCGTACTCAGGCAGTGAGTAGTGAGCACCTGGCAAATCTCCTTGTAGCTGGGCAGGAAGAAAGAAAATTTTTCGATTTATGAAAAGCAAAGCCTCTTGCACTTTAAGGCACAGATCTGAAATACAAGAGGTTTAGTAACATCACATGTGTTAAACAGTCGTATCTTCACTAAGAAAATCAGTTGGGTAATGGTATCTGTTTGCTTGTGCTTTTTAAATAAACATTTGCTACTTATCAGATACTAAAATCACAGCATTAAGAGTGTGACAGTATTTTTTACCATATGCTGGTAAAGAAGGTAAACGTTTTCTCGGTAGCATGAGTGACCAAACCACATACACAGAAATTCCAGTAGCTTTGACCACATTAAGATTCTACCTTATGCTAATGATTGTGTGTTAGCTAGCAGTTGGTAAAAACACACACCTTTTTTTTTCTTGCTAGAGTGGAAACAAAACCATTAAGAAGACTTCTTCAACAGATATAAATTAATGTCCTTGAACGAACAGACCTAAACAATCTAGCTGTTCTCTCTTTCTCTCTTTTTTATTATTATTATTATTATTCTGTGAAGAAAGGGGCACTGTGGACTTCTGACACATCATAAACGTGAAGGAGGAACTCATTTTTTCTCAGTCAAGGAAATGCACAAATTATTTTAAAACTTTTTTAAAGCTGTGGAAATGTGGTGACAACCTGAAGCTGGGAAGGGTCAGTGGGTTCTCTGACTGGAACAGTGAAACTTGGTGGAACAGTGGCCAAAACCCACAAAATCAGCAGTTAGCTGAAGGCCCTAGTATTCTATGGAAACCAGGCTCTCATTGAAGGCTTGAGGGCCAACCTTTGCTCTTAAAATGAGCTGAACTGTAGATACAAGATAGAAAGTCTCCTAGTTTTCAAACGGTGTTACATTCCTGTTCCCTACATTATCTTCTTGATTTTAACTGTGTTATAGGTGAGGCTTAGTTGCAAAAAAATTATAAAACAAAGATAAGTATAGCAGTGTCAGGATTTTGAGCTTTGCTACTTCATCTAATCTCTGTTGTTGTTGTCCTTGTATTGAATAATAGCTTTCGTAACTCTGGATCTAATCATTCACGTAATCTTATTTAATTTAGGAGATTACTCGAAAAGTCATGTAATGCATGAAGTTCACAGTCTGCCTCTTAGCAATTACCTCTGAGATTAACATGCCCAAGGCCTAATAGGTTTCTATATGTTTCTATCACGGTTAATCCATTGACTTTCATGAAGCCCAGCTGATACTTCCCTGAATTATGGTTCCCTCCTATCCCTGAGTCTTAGAGAAACTGCAAATTTACCCCCAAATTCTCCAGCCCAAGAAATAAATAAAAATATCTCACGCCAAACTGCACCAAACCCTCCTTATTTGTGCTGAAGTTGTCATGGATGTATAGCTTTTAAAGCCACAGCTTTTGAGAGGTGCTGAATCTGTCACGTATCACAAAACAGGCCTGCCCACGAACCTCCTTCCTGACTGCCCAAGGGCCCAGGTTTTTCATCTCTTTTTTTCATTTAGATTTGTCAACATACCACTATGTCTGTCTACAAGGTACAGGAGCTCCCTTTTGTTTGATGTAAGCTGAACGCCTGRGGGCACTGAAGGGGTTAAGTGGAGGAAATTCTTGTCAACTTCAATAGAGAATCAGGCATTTTAAAGGATTTTCTGTAAGAAGAACCCAGTATGTCTGACATCAGAGCCACAGCACATCATAGCGAAAGAGTAAAATTTTTACTTAAAGGGTTTTTTATACTTTCAGAGTGGAAAATATTCACATTGTGGTTTTGCACTAAAAATATTTTTTTCCATTCACAGCCAGCAACAGGTAGCTGAGGTTAGATCAGACCGTCAGCTTACTAATGACTATGAATTGCAGTATCTATAGAAATGACCAGAACTCAAAGCAGCCTCTAAAATAAGCTTGATGAATCATTCTTGAAAAAAACTGTTTACTCTTTAATAAATAGGTTCAGCATAAATGTCTGCCGCACAAAGSATACTTCAAGTATTTTCTAAAATGTAAAGTAGTTTTCCTTTCTAATTGGTAAGTTGAAATGATCAATTTTCTTTCCTTTTTCAGAAGTTTTGTTTTTTTCATAAAAAGTCTGGGAATACTCAAATGATCCCAGGATCCTAAAATTAAGTGACTAAGCTGAAAGCATTCCTTTTGCACAATCTTGAAAGTAATAAATAATAGCTCTTAAAGTACATTAAATAAGGAATCTGAACTGTTTTGAGTTATAATGAAAGCTATTGTTCAACAAAGATGCAGTAAGAAACAAAAGCTGATAAAATCTTTAGATTCTTATTCTACTGTGAAACACAAGTTTTTAATAGTAACTTAGTAGGTCAGATGCTCTGCTAGTTTAAATCATTAGACCATCACTACCGCTAATGGAGCCAGACAGATTTACCCAATTTAAGAATCTGGGCAGTTTAAAACAGTTTAATTATTAAAAAAAAAAAAACGAACAAATATTTTCCTCTTTCACAAATTAATGCAACAGCAACTACTTCCCGTAGTGCAGTTACACAATTTTCTGCAGGAATATGTTTTTGTATTGCAAATCCTATGTCATTTTGTTAAGACAGTGGGATGATTTTATGATCTCAGGACTGGCAGACCTCATGAAATCTGAAGGAAAGTAGGACTATTAAGAGAGAAAGAAAGACAAAAAGAAACACAAAAGCAAAATAAAACAAAAAACCTCCATAAAGTAAACACCAAAACAGCAAAAATGTTTCACTTCCACAGTTTCTTTGGTTCCTGATGTTTCCTTGTCCCAGTAAGACTTTTTGTAGGACTCTGGAATGCGTACCAAAGATGCATTTTTCTCGTTGCTGTACATAGAGTAGCCCGCCTTCATCAGACTCTATCCCTTACCAGAAAAGCAGAAGAAAAACAGTATCTTTCATGCTGTCTACATGAGATATCTAATTTATATGCATACAATTGAAGTGTAAGCCTTAAATTTAGAAACATTTGTTTATTTATTTATTGTCTATTCACTACCTGTAATGCAGTGGGACTCAATTTCTTTGTCATCAGAACAGTAACAGAAAACCCAACAGTCATTGCTTAGCCGATGCTGCTCAGGCCATTTTTCCTACAGCCCTCTCCCATCTAGATGAAGATTTTTTGTTTTCTTCTGAAAAGCAGGATACAACCTACTTTTAACCCAATCATTTTATATGTAGCGTAATTGAAGCTATAGTGGGGAACTGGTAGAACAACTTAGGCCTATCAAAAAAAAAGTTAATTTGCTGGGATCTTCTGCCTCTCTGCATATATTAAAAATCTTTTCACCTCTCAAAAGACCCTAGAACTCAAAAAATAAAGAAATAAAGATTTGGAAATGTCAAGATATGCACATACCTGGTTTATAAAACCACATCATACCTATGCGCTCATCCTCCCTTTCACCACTCACTCTCTGACAAAGTCTTCTCACAAAGCGACCTGTACATCCTAAGGGGCCAGGAATCTGCTTTTCTGTGGTTTTGCATGACAGCTTACATCAACACACTTCACAGACTGACGAGGGACTCTGAAAGTTGTCGTATTATGATTAGCAGTAAGAAAATTAGCATCTTCATCACTCATTTCTCAGTGAAAGCAAAAAGGTGGATAAACACTATTCTCTTTACTGGATCAATATTCACACTTGGAGATTTCAATATACAGTACAGGGTAGACAGACGGCTTGAGAAGTGCCTTTCACATCCTTCTATGAAACTATGGGAGAATGAAAAAAATGACAGTGAAGCATGGTAACAAAAAAGAGTTTCTTTCCTTCCATTCTTGATTTTCCCTAAAGAAGATATAATTGTTTTATATATATATATATATATGCATACATAAAATATGTGTAGTATAGAAATATAATTGTAAAACTGTTTTGTCCATCTTAATGGGTGTCTTAGATCAAAGCAATACTACTGTGCGTAGACACTTCATTCCGAGAAGCAGCTCACTGCAGTTTACTTTAAGCATGCTTTCACTCATTGTACTTATGGCTGGTTTAGTAATACTGTCACAAAACACTGTGCAGATACTCCTATTTTGGAAGAACTTATGTCAATTAACCAAACTGTCAGCTATACCAAATTAATTTCCTGCATTTTTTTTTGCCACAGCTGAGCTAAACTGAATTCAGCCAAACTGCTACAACATCTGTATGCAAAAGGGTTGAGTAACACTAAATGGAAATAAAGGACRGAGAGTCCACACACAGGCTTGTATCAGTATGAATCTGTCAGCAAAAAGTATAACTGGAATCTGCAGCACCGTTAATGGAATTACCCCCAAGACAGAATCCCTAAGCAAAAACTTCAAAATTGGTGCCCAAAGGAGGTAACTGCATATGCACTGCAGCAGTGGCAGGAATAAATTATCTTAGTCTTAGAATGACTTAAGTAGGATCAGAAATGAGGTTAAAAATCCTAAAGTAAGGTAGCTATTCCTTGATTCAAAAGTGCATCTCATGCAATTATAAACTTTTTTTAATCCCTTAGGCAGCTGGGATTTTCCCAGGATACCCATTCAAGTGTACGTTCAATCAGTACATATTCAGGAATTCACCTCTTGTCTATACAAAGTTTCAAGGAGGTCAAGGAGAATTTTGTCATTGCCTCCAGTGAGGCCAGGCATTTCACCCATGAATCTTGCAACTGAAGTGAGGTCTTTGGCTAAAACCTGTGTGAAATGTAAACAACACAAGTCTTGGTCACATTTAATAAACTGAACCTGATGTCTCTCCATCTAATATTTTGCTTAGTTTGATTTATCAAGTTAAAAAAAAAATCACCATTTTCCATTTTTTTCTACAATAGAGATTTAAAGGGWATGAACTGTGACAGTCCTTGTCTCTCTATTCACATCCCTCAGACTGCAAGGATATAGAAATATATTTTGTGAACGCTTAAAATGCTTTAGCGGGACCTGTTCTCCCAGATGCAAAGCTCAAGTGCAACCCTTTACACATTAGTTTTTCTCTGTGAAAGCCTGCAAAATCACTCAACAATCACAAGGTTCCAAGAGCCACCCACTCTATAACCTAGGGGCTAAGGGAGCATGGGGCTGTAAGGAAAAAGAGCGAATACTTTCCGTATCTTGTCGAAAGATGAGATTTTAGAGATTTCCTTGGAGGAAACTGCTTTTGCGACTGTTTCCTTCAAGAAGTGTGCAATATCCAACAGTAAGGCATACTTTCTTCATCTTTTCTTAAAAATTAAGTGAGAATTATGACATACAAAAGCTTGCAATTTAATAAAAGATAAACAGAGAAAAATAAAGTCTGATTTTATGATTTATGCCAGTAGCTATTTAAAGAATAATTTTGTAAAAAAAAAA
Source organism: Rhea americana (assembly GCF_003343005.1). Taxonomy (NCBI): domain Eukaryota; kingdom Metazoa; phylum Chordata; class Aves; order Rheiformes; family Rheidae; genus Rhea; species Rhea americana. The sequence continues at coordinate 14,798,058 of NW_028186423.1, forward strand.
ATCCCTTCAAATTTTTTCCACTTCCCAACTCAAACCAAAAAAAAATACAGCTTCAGCTTCAATATAAAATTAGGGTGGAGCTTACCTGTGTACTTTTACTTTACATTGCAACAAGAGCCCCTATTACTTAAGCTTTGCAAAAATCTAACGTGTACATTGCCAGTTGTGTTATTCCTCTGACGAAAATTGTAATATGTTACTACTATGGAATTAAGTATTTATTTGGGGTACATCCTCATTCAGGAGATCAGCTCTTCAGAGTGAGTTTCCCCTGGGATGAGCTTTGTGGAAGGGATCTGCTCCCTCTGGGACTTCGGACCAGCCAGCCTTGCCTGCGAAGGCTCCTGGGCACCACGTTCCYGCTGGCACAGGGGGACTGCTGCCTACCCTAGTCAACAACCTGAACCTCTGAAGGAGGGCAGTTGCAGGTAARCCTACTTTGGGGGATGGTCCCAGGAATGTTTTCACGCCTGAGCTGCACTCGGGAATAGCTTGGGAGAGCACTTTTGGGCACATACCAAACTCATGTCAAGAATCGTCCTGACGATGTCCAGGAACATTTCCACCTCCTGTCTGATTTACTAGTATAGACGTGGCCAGGGACACTGTCTCATGCTTTCAAACTTTGTACTGCAGTTGTACATGTGCAGGAGAGAACCGTTCAGGCATAGCCCTGATATGCAGTTGACTTTTTATGGCATTACATCCTCCCCCAACCATATACCTTTCCAGGTAACTTATAGTCTTTTTCTGCCTCTTAACACAAAAGGTTTGGGGAGGGGAAGGCAGAACAACCCTGGCACCCCAACAGCATTATTGGGATGAGCAGGCAGTGTGCATTTACATAGCCTTCAGATATAGCTGCAACGTTATGAGATCTCATGCACTTGTTCCAAAGCATGAACCCAGTGCTTTTCCAAGGAGAAAGCTACTAAGTGATGAGGACATGCACACTCTGGACAACTGCATAATCTCCTATAGTTTTCTGTCTCCATCTGCAGAGTAGCATAGGTGGAAAAAATGTACTTGCTGGTAAAACACTATGCAATCAATGAGTTCTGCTACAAGGCAACGACTCTCCTGTTTTTCTTTACTATGCAATACAGCTGCAGTTYGGCAAGCTTGAAAAGTGCAGTCCTGGTTTTGTTAACAGGGTTACTTACATACATCATTGTGCTAAATGCATCAGAGAACAAAACAAAACAAAACATACACACAAATCCCAAACCTAATACTCTCTTAAATTATTACTCTCTACTGCAATTAAACAAAATATATCAATGAAATGACCCAAAGCAAACAAAATCAATTTTGATTTTTTTTCCTCTTTGTAAAAAAGTTGTGCATGACAAATGAAAGGAGAGAATAACTTTGTTCACTTTCTATATTTGACAGTTTTTGTAGTATGTCACCTTCTTTGTTTAGATGTCTTATATGGCAACAAGAAATACCAAGAATGTTTTTTAAAAAAATCAGTGACTGATAAAAAAACATACAACATAAGAAGCTGACGAAGTTCTGAATCTATTTTCAGACCTAAAGTGGGACTCTCTGTTTCTGATTAAAGTAACACTTCTAAGCGCAACCAGTTGGMGTATTTTGTTTACAGTGCAACTAATTTTGAAATACATTGGTTCAAAGATTGTTAGTAGTATAGCTCTAAATTTTTGACTTCATTTCTGAAGATAATAGTGCATGTCTGAACAGTCATTTAGAAATTTTCCATTTCTCAGAAGCCAAGAGCTTTGACAGCTGCATACTCATTTGAGACACCCCAAAGGAGCATCAAGATATTCTTGCTCTCTGCAGTAATTGTATTGACAWTCATGCAATTCATGATCAATTCACCTATAGCATCTGTTTGCCTTGATCAAAATAAAATAAAATCCCCAAACACTATGCTAAATAGGGTAGCTATATGTGTAAATTGGTGATCCATCCTGATGTACATTTTTGTGAAGACTCACATTCTCTTAGTTAAACTCTTGCCTGCCACATCTAATCTGCCTCAAGTGCCTTTGCTTGTAACATATCTCAGGTGCACTGAGTGGTTTAGTAATTATACAGTAGGCTTCCAGGAAAGCAAAACTACTCTTGATTATATAATTTATTATATTTTTAAAACAGATTATCTCGCAGCTATTTTTTTTAATGGCTACTTTAACTCCAAAGTAGTAAAGTAGCTGCTAAATAATGCTAAATAGTAGGCTCCATTGTCAAAGCATCTAATCATTGACAGCTTCTGCTGAAACGGGAAACAGTCCATTTTAGTCTACAAGTTTAAACATTTTAGCCATATGCTTCTCTAATTAGAATAGAGGATTTGAGTCAGAGGGAGAAAAAAAAGTTTCTTATAGCACGGAAAAACAGGCCAACCCCAAAGAAACTTTGAATACATAGTACAAAATCTGTTGCCTTTACCCAAGAATGAAAATAACCAGCCTCTTACYCTGTTTCAAGCAAAATCATTCCTACTCACCCCCAAAGGCAGAAGTATCTGCTCTCTTCTTAGCAGTCACTATGACAGAGCAACACTGATTTAAAACAGGTTTTATTTTTCATAGCAGTAAGACCTCAATTTCTGCCATCTGAAATACAGCACTAGTAAATTAGAACAAAGAGGAGCTACTTAACGACATATAAACTATTCTCAGGTCTRTTTTGATTTCGTAGTAACTGAAATCATACTAAAGAGACGAAAACAACATATATTTTGGAACTGTGGGGTTCAGTGTCACAAGTATGGAAAAGTATTTTGCATCTCTGTAAAGTATGAGACAAGTATGACAAGGTAATCATTTTTTCCACCTTGTCTTAAAACTTGCAGAGACAGAGGATGCTAATGAGAAAAGCATGCTTCATCCTCCTCTTTCATCTTCTGCACTAACAAGTAGCAGCAAACATTTATATATTGAGGCTAGCTAATGTCAGGAGGAGGGATAGGTACTAGAAAGAAGAAATATGAAGAGAAAAAAGTAAGACTGGCATATAAGGATCTCTCCAGTTTGAAACAGAAAGTAATTTTGAAAAGGAGAAGTACTATACATATACATACAGTTTCCGTGTCAAATTGTCCTGATTTCARTGAGACATGTATTTTTATTTCTAAATTTCCAGATTCTTGTCAGTTTGTGTGAAAAMTTCCACATTTGTAATTAAAAAAGGGGCCTTTGCTTGGTCTTTTTACACTATTAATTAAGGTATTAATATTATTTGTTAAGAAAAAAAGACACAGAAGGATTTGATGTGCTTTGACACCATGTATAGTGATGTCTACCTGCAACCCCAACCTGCGAACAACGTAGTTAAGATGAGCCAATACATTGCTGACACATTTATTTAGAAATCTATCCAAATACTACTTGTACAGACATTACTCAATCAGGTGTGCTCTCACACTCAGCCAAATTTCTTTCTGGGTCTCTGTTCCAGTGACTGATTGAGAAATTAGTCTTGGCATATGAGATCGTTATTACTCGCTGTACCTGCACCCATCTAAGAACATCTGAGATGAAACAGACTGTTCAAATCCATCTTCCCCCACAGTTAATTCCTAAAAATAGTTGGATATTCTATTGCAGCGCAGAAACAAATGCTATTCTGTACCTGCCATTTAAGAATAAGCATTAAGGTTTTATTCGTCACAGAAATAAACTATTTTATTTTTTTACCATAGTACAAATGATATCAGGTAACAGTGTGCATAGATGGAATAAGCAAATTATGCACTGTGCAGTAGGCAACCAGTGCTCTGTTACTTTCAAGTAGCACCTCACATAAACTGATAGTTTTATAGGAAATTATCAATTTGCATGACCACATAACTACTACCTTTCTTCATTTGGAGAATTTTGGCTTTTGATGACTGACATGTGGTAACTCACTTCAGTATGCAAATACTCATCTGAATGTAATCTCAAATCCTTTAAGAACACATTTTATTTTCATCTTTTATGCTCCATTTTTATGCTTTTTATGCTCCATTTGAATTCAAGTTACTTTTTATTTCTTTTTTTACTGGCATGATCACTATCTCCAGAAAGAAATTATAATCAAGCCTCAAACCATTAATGACCATAACAATAATAAAATAGTTGAGGCTATTAATAAAGACATTCCTAAGTTACTGTACAAGTAAATTTGATGTATTTATCTATAGGTCACACTATATGGAAAAAAAAAAGAATTTGCAAAAGCTATTTGTTCCATTACTACTATCGTTGACTATCAGTCCAATCCTAGAAGTCTCCAACTTTAAACAAACCATAAATTGACATCAGAATTCATAAGATTAAAAAATCAAAACATTAAAGCAAAATAAACCAAACAGAACAATAAGAAGTGTTCTCTGCTGTCTTAACAATGTCTAAAATCAAAGTTCCTAATTGTATGTATGTGGCATGACATTCGCTGTTATCCTCAAAACGTGTATGAAAAAATTTCCTCTCCTAGATCTATCTTAGTGGATTAATAAGTATGCTTTAATATCACCGTTATCCTCAAGGCATGTATGAAGAATCTTCCACTACAGGACCTATCTCAATGGATAAATAAGTACGCTTTTGCAACATTATCTCAGTCCACTTGAAATGCCCTGTTAATTCTTACTAGAGCAATCTAATCCATTTGAGGCAAGATTTTGGTGGTTAGAACAATAAACCTTACCTAATTAAGTGTAACACAAGGATGTTCACTAACATGCACAGACAAACTTTTAAGAGTCTATGGCACACATGCTAATTAATACAAAATGAACCCTAGCACAGTGGTTAGCCTGACAGGCAGTGCATAAGACCATCACCCTGCGTCTGTCCTCCTCCAGCCAAGGCTGAAGCGTCATACAACTCAATTTGTTAGTGGTGGGCTTACCGGAGCCTAGGAGTCCTCTAGCTGTCCTAATAAAGGACCAAGTGGAAGATGACAGCCACTGTTTCATGTTAAGACCAGATTCAAATCCCACTATCGACAGTAAGATGGCTTTCTTTTTTTTTCCTTAGAAATTATCAATGTAGCTAAAGCATTTATTAGTATATTAAACAAACCAAACCTAAAATAATAATAATGCACTATGTAATTATTTCTAAAGCAGGTTTCAATCAACACAGCCGCAAGGCTAGCACTGGACAATTTAAACATAAGCACCTGATGTAATATATCTATATATTCAAACTTATTCAATGAATGGAAGCACTTGAAGGATGAAGGTTGCCCCACAGTATTTAAGAATTAAAAAAAAATCCTCTATTTTATCAGCTGCCAAGTACAGTCTTGAATATATGTCTCAATACTCCACCACAATATAGTGACATCCTTTAAGAATGGATGAATTACTCATGTAACATATGCCACCTTCTTCCACTTAGAAGGCTAAAGATATACTACTTGTCTTTGTATACCAAAGTATGCAGCCAGTTGGTGCAGAGAGGAAAGAAAACCAGCTTACATTTTTTCAGAGGAGAGGTACAGGGAAAAAAAAAAAGAGAGAGAGAGAGAGAAAGGGAGAGAGAACATGGCCTATATATATCAGCTATTTTTGTTTTCCACACTAGTTTGGACTTGCACTTTTTAATTTCACTGGATGATTGATAACCAATGCACGCACGCACGCACACATGCACACACACACACAGATCTCTGAGTACTATAGACCTATGTAAACTGGGCTAAACACCAGATTGCGGATTAAAATTAAGGGGCAAAAGGCAAAAAGATGTAACATTTACTGAATGCTCTGTTTTTCAACTTTTAATGAGTTCTTAATTTATTAGTTATAACCTGTTTTTGTTGGAGAGGGTTCAGAAAAGGCTATGAGATTTTTCTAAATGTCAGCTTAAAAATACTTACAACTATTTCTTAAACGCCAGCTTAAGATATATATAAATTAAATTCAGCATTAAGACCTCTAAACTYGGAGAGACATGCTCAGAACAGGAAATGATAGTTTGTTAATAAAGAAAGGTAAATCATTCTCTAGACTTCCGGTGGGAAACTTGGCAGCAAAAGGATTTTGACCTCAGTGGAAGGTAACTGCCACAAATGACAAATCAAGCAAATTTCTTCTTACAAGTGAGGCAAATGTTTGACATAAGGCTGGACTGCATTCAGATCTATCATTCCCCGTGACATGTTCTTCTRCTTTTAACAAATACTCCTGCAAGCTTTTTGCACTGGCCATATTAATTTTCCATTTTGTTTTTCCTCTGAGCACTAGAGCTGTGCAAGCCTAACATTTTTTGYGAATGATTACTTATTTCCCATTTAAAGCACACAAGCTCATCACTTATAGAATAGGTCAAGCTTTCAGTGCCTATTAGTCCCAGTCTAGAAGGGATTAATGCATTTTTTTAAGTTCATTTTCCTTTTCTGTTGTAAGAAGAGTATACATAACAGTTGTGTAAAAGAAGCAAAAATCCTGCATTATTTTCAGGTGAAACAGTAAAAAAGAAAACACTTTAAAGTTTTATTTTTGTTATCYAACTGCTGATCATGTTAGCCTCAATATGACAATATTACTTTGAAGTTTGCAACTAAAAGTACTGATTTTTCCAACTCAGAGCAATAAATGAGGGAAAAAATGACAAGCAGCCCAGTTTAATTTCAAACGTTAATATATTTTCTATTTTATAGTGAACATATGCATCGTTCACCCCTTATTTGCAGCAACTATGACGTCCTCATAAAAAGGGGTGACATTTGTAAGATGCCTCTTAAAATAAATATTTTTTTATAAAATAATAAAACTTCAAATAAATATTCTTTACACTAAACAATATGTTGAAAAAATTAGAAAATAAAGGCTGAATTTTACTGTAACTGTACAATATACATGAAGTCCAGAGGGAAATCAGAGTCTTGTAATAGAAGGTTTCCGTAAGACAAAATACAATCTAAAAACATACTGATTGATTCACATTCTTCCGAATGTACAACATATTAGTATAATATTTTGTGACTGTGCCATGCCTTATGACACCACTTATTTTTTCACAGTTGAAAATATTATTGTATATACAAAAATATAGCACATTATCTCTGGCAGAAAACAATGAAAAAAAGGAGTCATTTGCTAATTTACAAATTTTGCAAGTACTATTCACAAACAATAGAGTTGCCTAGGAGTGTCTGTGTTGCTTTAGCTTATGCAATATGTGGGTCACAATGTACTGTATCCCATTTTTTCCTGTATCCCATTAGCTGGATTCTAACAAGCATATCAGTTAAGATGGCACACACACAGAGAAGCATTTCACTGCAAACAGCAAAGTATATCCCCAACCCTTCTACTACAGTGCCAAGACCATAGCTGCTTAGATGGTTGCATATGTATGTTAAAATAATCCTTATTATTTTAATATTTCCGATTAGTGATGCTATGTTGGCTTTTCAAAGTTCCTGGGGGGGACACTGGGAACTTTGCAGCAAACTGTGTTCGAGTGTTTACAGCGGCACCCGGGTCTATTTACTCGGTCGTAACAACCCTGGCACAATTTAAGGCAACCCTTGGCTGGTAGGTAACACCACAAGCAAGGCAGAAAGAGGGACACCACACCCATGGCAGACCACCTTGTGCAGCAGTGTGACTGACTGCAAGAACAGGGGTTGTCCGCGCAGTTGTCCTCATCATCATTAGAGCAGTGRTAGAAGAGGCCCTTCACGCAGCACACGCAAGTCCCATAATCAACCACGTTCTGGGCTGAGCAAAGACACTGCTTGTCACAGATCCAACATGACGGGAGGGTCCTCGGATAAGTGCACTCCTTACACTTACATTTTCCACAGTCCTCACACCTGTAGGTATGTGCTCCCAAGTCTTCTTTGCTCAGCGGCTTCAGCTCACTTGACTTCAGCTCAGACTTGGGCTGCATTCGGATGATCCCGTCAGCAACTGGCCCCGAAGATGATCCTAAAAGTCTTTGTTCGGAGGAATTACTGCTCGTACTTGTCCTTGTACTGCTCCGTGAACCTGTACTGACTGTGCTGATGGAGCGGGACAGAGGTGCCCGCGAAGAAGCATGTATTTGCGTATGCTGAATCCGGCTAAAATGACGATGTTCGGGCAAGCCATGAGGCCTTTCATTTTTGTGTTGGGTTGCTAGACGAGGAGCAGATTTGACTCCCGGTCGCGGAGCCACCGTCGGTCCCTCTGTGTACTCATTYGTATTTCGGATGGCCCTGATCTGGTCCAGAGACAACACATGAACCTGCTGCGTCAGGACATCCCTCAGGTCGGGCTCCCCATGCGGCCTCCCAGTGTCACGCCGAGCCTGTAGCAAGGACTGCGACCCACTGCCATTCTGAGCTCTCGTCTCCATCAGTGCCCTGAAGCGTGCTCACTCCAACAGGCTTAGCACACATCTGAAATCCTGCAGCAACAAAGACAAGATTCACTATTGCAACACATGGCACGTTCTCTGGCAGCCTTGCAAGCCTAAAGGTTCCCCAAGCATTGCACACATTAAAGTAATGCATCAGCCATTAAAAAAGGAGTCACATCTGGGTGGCGCACAGGAGCCAGTCAGCCGAACAGGCTTCGCTTGGCCTGTTTTGGCTAACGCATTTCTTTCTTTTATGAAGAGCTTAAGAAGATTCTTTTCTAGGTCTGTACATTTTGACTTGTGATTCTAGAAAATCTAGGTGTTATACCTGCTATCTGAGCCTCCCCTAGCCATCCTCTGGCTAGACCATGGSCTTCAACATGATTAAATTCCAGCCACTTAAAGTGACTCTTCCTTTCACATGACACTACTAGAATGTATTTTATATTAAAAAAAACCCTACAAGTATTTAGCAAGTGTAATGTGACCTGCTGATGACAGACATAATTCTCCAATTTTGTTTAAAATTGGATAATATTTTCATAGGCTAGTCTCTTTACACATTAAACTTTACATGATGTAAATAGGAAATTTTAGTTTAATACCAATGGTCCCAAGAAAAACACTAAATAGCAATAAAATGTTTGAGGTTAGACATTAAATGAGTTAGTGCTACCAAAAACTTCAACAGCACAAGTAAAAATATCTCTCTCCAATATTTTAGTGTGTGTCATACTTGTGTACACCACTCTGATTGTTATTTTAAGGCTCAATACTACAAAAGCAATGCTACCACATCTTTTAACATGTAAAAAATTCCATAGATTACTTTTACAAGTTGCAAATATTACTTGAGCGGCTTGTGGGACAGAAGCATGCATAATATAATCAAATAATGCTAGGATCCAAAAAGAATATTTGATTGTGAATATTACTTTAAAGGGTCATTAACTACAAAAGAGAAAYGTAGACTTAAGAATTTAAATGGAAATTTAGTAAAACACTTAGGAGATAAGAGCTTTGTATATAACTATCTTTAAAATTAAAATATGCAAAGTTGCAAGTACTGACCTCTACTTAAATTAGTTAATATTTGTTTTGCCTTTATCGCATTTTAAAGTAGATCCAAAATCCAATTACCTATACAAAAATCCAAAACAATATTTTGCAATTAAAACCCAAGCAGGGACCAAGCTTCTTACAAGGACCACACAATGTCTTCAATTATACCTAGAAAGAGCACCACAGTGTTACTCTGTACACATCAGTTACCAACAATAATACTATACCACAGCATAATAAAATATAGCCAAACAGTTTAACAATGTCTATCTCAAGACACTGTCTCTATTCTAATAGCAGTGAAAAACATTTAACCTTTTAACTCCTGGCTACTTCCCCTCTAGTGTTTTTCCTTAAAAATAAAAACGTGACTACATATTTACATATTTAAACATTGCCAAATCCTGGTTTTGGATACAGTATGTATATCATAGTGTGTCTCTCTTCTCAAGAAAAAAAAAGAAAAGAAAAGGAAGTCGTGCAAACTTATCTTGAAGGATTACTTTTTTATTTTAATTAAAACTTTTGCTATACAACAAAAGTTTCAACCAACAGCCTGAACAGACATTTCCTCATCTGAACTCTCTCCAGATAAAAAAGAATAGAAAATAAAATGCTTTCCCCCCATCCCTGAGAGGAACCRGTAACGCTGTTTGCCCTGCTCCTCCGAGGGCAGATGTCAGCCCACTCGAGCCGGCCGAGGAGATACGCTGAAGACCCCCTGCCTCTCCAGAAATGACAGCCCGGTGCGAAAGGAAAGCTGACCCTGACCTGCAGGGTCCCCCAAAGACCCGAGGACCCCCGAAACACCGAGGCGGGCGCGGCGCAAGGCGACGCCGCGCTCCGCTCGCGGCCCCTCCGCGGGCTGCAGCCCGGGCGCGCAGCCGGCGCGCAGCAGGTGGGACGCGGCCGCCCCGCGCCGCGGCTGCCGGCGGCGCAAGCGGCCCCGCGAGTGCGGACAGCCCGCAGATAAGCGGGAGGCGTCCTCTGGGCTGGGAGGTGGGAGGGGGCTGCTGCCTGCCTTATCGGGAAAGTCAAACCCATGTTTCCTTTTAACTCCCCCCTGCCCCCGCCCCGAGATGCTCAGGGAGCCTTCCCCAGCCTGGCAGTGTAAAGCGACCTGCAGAGCAGTTGAGGCACACTTCCAGGACAGTTGAGGCAGATTACCCCCTCTCGTCTTGCCATAAGCACCCATTCAAAGCCAGCCGAAGGAGGATCTGCTCTACCCCCCCCCCCCATTTGCTGCAAAGTGTGCACACTTCAGTCCGCCCTCTCGTCCCCAGCCCGAAGGAACACACAAGGGCTTTGCAGCTGATCACTAGTCCGAGCCTGGGCAATCTTCCTTTTTCAACCCTTTGAAAGATCCGCTAACAGGACAGGATGCAAACCTCGCGCACGTTTATTTGCAAACACGTATTCGCCTGAAAACTCTCACGGCAAAGCAGGACTCTCCCTTCTCAGACCTAGCACTGCTTCTCCCCTTTCCATGCACCAAGAGCGGAGAAGCAGCAGCATTTGCCTTTTTGTGTGTGCATGTGTGTGATAACACGCTTCCCCACTTCCAGAAGCCAAAGTCCACTCTCGCCGAGCTCAAGTGCCATGCTTGCTAACTTCTGCTTGGTGGGATTGGCAAAAGGGGGAGCTGGGGGGCGGGTTCCACGCTCTGCAAAACGGGCAGGTTTAAAACGCAAGGGGCTTCTTGCGTGCTGTGGAAAAACCCCGGGTCTCGCCGGCTGGGAGAGGGCGAGCCTAAGGGGGAAAAGTTCTCTGCCCGTGAATTTCTGTTTTGTGCCGGGAGCCCGTGCAGCGCCCCCCCACCCCCATCCCCACCGCACGCGCGCACACACACACACACACACACACACCAACCACCTCCTCTGCTTTCAAAGTGCTTTGAAACCCCCATTAAGGGCCGAGTGTGTGATCAGACTATGGATTAGGGCAAAAGGGACTTTACCATCGGGGTGGGGCAAACTGACACACAAATAGCTTGCTGGAAACACTAGTAGTGTTTTTTTCAATGGGAGGGAGGGTGCTACAAAGTAAACCCACCGAAAGAAAAATAAAATAAATGCAAAGATAAAGGCTTTCCTTTCCCTTGAAAGGTGCAGTGTAGAACCTGGGGAAGAACTTTCCTCGTCTTATGGATCAAATTAATTTCACAACAAATACACACGCACGCACGCACACACATATATATTTATACCAGACGTGAACTCACTTCCGAATTGCACGGATCTCCCGACGCCACCACGGCCAGGCGTAAATCACGCCGTGAAGCGCGGGTTGCTCACCCTCCTCCAAGCCGGGGGCTCGCAGCGCCAGGCTCGCAGCCCCGCGCCCCCTCCCGCGGCCTCCCCCCGCGGGGCTCGGCAGGAAGCCGCTGCCGCTCCGCCGGGAAGGAGCGAGCAGGACGCGCCGTGCCCGGCTCTCCGCAGCGGGCTACCGCAGCCCCCCGCGCCCGCCTGCGCGCCCGCGCAGCCCCCCGCGCCGCCCGGGCACCCCGGTAGGGCGCAAACGCGGCGCAGCCCGCAAAACCCAGCGGAGCTTCCCCCTCAACTCCCCCCCTCTCGTCCCCGCCGCCACCACCACCACCGGGGGAGAAACCGCTCCGAAATCCCACCTCCAGCTCCTCTCTGGGAAAGGAAGGAGAGGGGAAGGTGGGGGGAGAGGGAGAACCTGTACGAGTGGAAAAGGGATCGGCCTCAAACATTTCCACGAGTTTTCTTGGAGCAACCAAGGGAAGGGGGGGGGGTTACTGAAAAGCTTGTTTTGCAAAGAAGGAAAAGGCTCTCACCGTGATCGCGGCGCTGCACCAAACCCCTCTCTCTCTTGTATTTTCTTCTTCCTGCGGTTTGCAAATAAATCCAGCCCTAAAGCAAAAAAAAATCTTTTCCAAACTCTGCTTTAGTCCAACTTGCAAATTAGAGTAAGAATGATCACCGTGTAAGAAGTCCAGAGCAAAGTTAGGTCCCTCACCCCAGATCGATTATAAATATGTGTGTGTGTAGTATAATAATAAAAACACCTCTCCAGATGGGGGTGGGTTTTCTTTGCTCTTAAAAAGAAATCACTCTCTCTCTCTTTCCCACACACACACTTTTTTTTCTCAATGAACAGAAGGCCGAATCGCGAATACCAAGTCACTTTTTTGTTGCTGTTGCAAATGATCAAGAGGAAGGGGAAAGCCAAAGAAAACAAAATAAAGTGGATCTAAAACAAAAATCCCAAAGCTTTCTTCCACTGAGCTCCTCCAAAAAAGCAGCTTGTGCAATGTAGCCGTTCTGCTGAGAAGCTGCTTGCTGCAAGCTCCTCTCCCCTCTCTCTCTAGCTTTCTCGCTCCCTCTGCGAGCGTGTGTGTGTTGCAGGCAGCTCGGTGGTTTGCAATCGGGGGAGGGGGGGTGTTTTGGGAGCGCAGCGGATTTGTGGTGGTGGTTGTTGTTGTGTGTTTGGAGGAGGTGGAGGAGGAGGAGGAAGATTTGAGATCTGAGCTGTAGGGGCTCGGCGTTTTTCTGCTCGCTCGCTCTCTCCCTCTCTCTCTTTTTCTTTCCGGAGGAGGTAGGGTGATCTCTCTGCAAAAGCAGCAGTAAATGGCGTCATGTGGATCTGAGGAGGAACAGAGCAGTTGTTGTCCCAGAGGATATATCGCATCCGGTCCCAGCTCATTGGCTCTGCGGGGCTACATTCACTGGCGCTCCCAGCGCCCTGCCAGCACTCCGAGCTGCGGGAGGCATTCAAAAGGGCAGCGCCGCCGCTCTGCTCCGCGCCAGCCCGCCGCGCTCCGCCGGCCCCGGCGCGGAGCGGCGGCGGGGCCTCGCTG
>NW_028186423.1:14812500-14818199 GCF_003343005.1 Rhea americana
GGGTGAGCACCACCCCGCTCCGCGGGCCTCTCAGCGGGCCTCTCCGCGGGGGCGCGCCCGGCGCTCTGCGCGGCTGCGGCCCAGCGGCGCCAGCGAGGGGGGGGGGTTGCGCCCGCGCAGCAGCTGCGCGTGTGTCGGCAGGAGGCCCAGCGCCGTGGCCGGGGGCGTCCTGTGCAGCCGGGCGAGCGAGGAGGAAAAACCCGCGGCCCTGCGCGGAAATGAAGCGGAAGAGGGCCCCGAGCGGCTCCCCCCGCTGGAACCGCTTGAAGTTACGCTGCGGAGCGTGTCTGCGGATTAGCTGGGACTAGACGGACCCGCGCGTCTTCAGAGGTGTGTCTCTGTTCAGGTTACGGGCTCTTGCAGCAAAGAAATCCAGGGGATAAGCATAGGTCAAAGTATACCTACCTGGGAAACAGAAGACACTGTATTAATTTCACTGTGGAAAGAGAGAATAATCACTTCCTCCGCAAAAGACAAAAATAGGTAAAGAACCCTTTGTACAAGTCGATACACATGGGAACGATCTCTTAGATTATTTCTTGGTGTAAAAACTGAGTACAGAAATCGTGTATAAACCAGAAGGCTCATAATACTATTTTTTTTTAATTTGGCTGTCGGTACTACAATTTATATGCTAGTTCTCAAGTACAAGTGTATACATTTAATATATGCGAGGGCTCCCAATAAAAGATATGAAATCAGTGAAACTATTTTTATTCTCAGAGCCAATCATGTGTGCAAAATGGTGAAGCTTCAACGTAGAAAAAAAAAAGAAGCAGCAGCAGCATACAGCATCCTAGTTCTGCTGAGTTCGAAAGAAAAGACCAAACCTGCAAAAATTTGCTCACAAATGTAACATGCAGACAGATAATCAATAATAGTGCACAAATATGCAAAAATAAGCGTGCACACTTTTCTCGTATTTAAAATTCAAAACTGAATTCTCGATCCTTTAATTTGATGATTCCTGGGGATGGATTTTGCAGGATTACATATATCATTCACATTTCACATTTCTTGAAATGAATTGTGGCTTAATGCATGTGACTATGTTTCCCCTAGTGGTTTGCTCTAATCACTGCATGATTTTTTGCTTAACTCAAGCAGAAGACCTTGTTCCTTGGATATTAAGGTCTTGAGTTTATTCTCAGCAGAGGAACATAGCATAGCCTATATATATGTGTGTGTGTGTGCATATGTGTGTATATCTATTATATATATATACACACATATAGTCTGAGCCTTATATATATGCAGGACATGTTAGAGTAGAAATTCCAGGGACTTAAGGCACTTGGGCAGAGTGAGGACTATGACACGAGACCCTTCTGAAGTAGTTGGGAAGTTTTTTTTGCAACACCCTGGAATTATCTTGTAAAATTTTACTTGATTTAATTTTCAGACCCAGGACTTGAAAAAATAAAGTATTTTCCCCATTTTTCTCTGTAGCAGAAAAGAAAGTTAACTTGTAAGGAATTGATTCTCACAAGAGAATGAAGTTCAGTGAATTTGCTGACTTTCGGAACATTTTGTGCATTATCTCATGAATTAATGCAAGGATATAAAGATACTGATTTTGCACTTCCTGAAAGGACTATATTTGGCTACACACTGCTTCTAATGCCCAATATTTCCTTAGAAACATAAACCTTCAATTGATTGTCTGTCATGTTTGTAACTCTAAAAAAAGTAACATACATAAGAGAGCTATAGGATTGTTTTAAAGTAATTTGTGATTAACTGTGAAGCTTTTTGCCTACTGATACTTCATTGAGATTCTCAGGGCAGACAAGGAGAGGGAGGACATGTCCCACAGAGGAATGGAGAAGTCAAACTCACCATATGGTGAAGTGTGTGATACTTTTTATGAAGAAAATTGTGTCTGTGATTCAGATTAGTTTTGCTTTTGTAATTTTCACTGTAAGTTACCAGAAAGAAACTTCAGAATTCCTTAAGAGAGGAAAATGAGTAAAGGTAATACATCTATCATGCTACTGGGAACCTATTGTGGTGGGGTAAGGAGGAGCACTATTAAATGTGAGAAGGGCCTGACCTGGATTAAGTAACTACAACTCCAGTTTGGAGCACACATGCTCTGCATCTCCTGGGGTTTGCTATCCTGGTTTTAGGGATGCCCAAACCTTTCTGAGATTAAGCTTCTGTTATGCAAATCTAGCTAATCATCTCCACTCTCCTTAGAGATGATATAGGCGAGATCCGGGTAACTTCATCCCATCTGATGACTGCCTGAGTGTACATAGAGGGACTGATGCCAGGAAAATATTTTCTTGTTGAATACCAAATATATTTAGGTAAACTTGAAAAAAAAATCCCTTTTCTGATCCTTCTGAAATTATACTAAAGAATATGTACATTTAGTGTTTATAATATATAGCTTTTGCATATAAATTGTTCTAATAAAGCTAGTATGCTCTTTGATGCACCATTCCATGGGTTTTTGGAATTTAACTTTATAAACCCTTCCAGCCTATACTGTTCATTTTATAATTAGTTCTGTCTTCTAAAAGAACTTCAGACCAAATGTTCAAAAACAGGACAATTTGTCATGGACAGGCTTAAGTGCAATTTATTTGCTAAACTAGTATTATAGCAAGCTTTTTTATGGTCTATTTGTTTGCTCAGGGATTTTCCCCCTAAAATTTTCAACTGCTTTGGTAGAAGTAATCATGAGAATAACAGCACAGAGAAGGCATGTCTCTCAGCATCTTAAACACTGCACTGTCTAGCCTCATTTCAGTTAGCCACACTGGGCTTGACCRTACTAGAATTTGTGCAAAATTAACTGTTTGCCTATTAAAATGTTTGGAAATTCTCGAAACATTTTGTAGCATGATGCAGACACTTGTGTATTGATCTGGGATTAAAGTGACTGAGAAGAAATGGAAGAGGTCAATGTTAGCAATTACATGAAATTTTGGGATAAGAAGGTTTTACAAAGAGGTGTACCCCATCTCTGTTGTGGTACAGTTTGCAGCAGTAGTTTTCAGCCTTTTTCAGTTTGTAGACTTTCCATGTTTTGGAGGAGAAAAAAACAAAAATTCTAAGGGAAATGCAGACCTCTTTGGAAAAATATAAATTATAAGACCTCCCATTTAGAAATAGTCTATAGGAATCCACAGATCACAGGCAGAAAACCACTGATATAGAGATACCCAGACTAGGTCTAAACTGCAATGTAGTGGAAAGGTACATGAGTATCTTGGGTACTGTCAGCAAAAGTACAGAGTGCTTGCACTTCCCGGGAGGGCGAAGTGGCTCACACGGAGCTCCTTGCTGTGATGACTACTCTGCTCCCAGAACTGAAGCTGTCTTTCTTCACTGGAGCTTAGATTTTAAGCAAATAAACTCAGTGTAATTAATAATTGGTAGTCTGTAGCTTGCAAGCCAGTCAAGGACTATTAGGACTATTTGCTGCAAATCAAAGCAAGCAAAATGAGCAATTGTTAAAAACTATCATCTTTCTCCCAGGTGCTGAGTTTTTTCCTCAACTGTCAAATGCTTAATACTGACCTAAACATCCTGAAAGCAGACCTGACATATGCAGAATGGGACCTTTTGCTAGGGATCAATGAATTTTACACCAAAAAGAAAATAAAGATGTTTCTCCAACCTTTGCCTGAAAACAACAACACAACAAAAATTATTGTTTGTATTGTTGTCTCCATCAAAAATGATTGATAAAGATGCTGATCCTGCTGTCAGAGTCACACCGGACTCTCTTCATTATCCTAGCTATAATGGCAATATCAGCAACTGTAATAACAATCATTGAGTATTCTATTACCTTATTACATTTTTTTATCCACAAGTCTCGGAATAGTTTACAAGAGATGTCACTATGTCCATTTTTCAGATAAGAAAACACAGAAGTTAAAAAGAAAGAAAAATGTAATTTATCTGAAAAGTAAGAACTAGGAGTTCCAGGTCCTTGTCTATCCACTGTACACTTGCTGCTGCACGTGCCAGCCTATGACATTGTGTTCCCTTGTTGGCTTCAAGATCTWTTTGCATGACTGTGATTTCAGGACCCAGGTCTAATAGAATCAAACACCTTAAAGAGAAGTGGAGCAGCTTATTATACTTAGAGAGAGAAGAGGACAAAACTTTTGATTAGCTAAACAGCGTTATCTGTGTAGGAGCACCCACTCCCGCCACTTGATTAAAGAGTTCCTCTAAACTTCCGTCTCTGCATGTGGCATAGTTACTTCTGTTTTATTCATGGTTTTGTAATCATTTTTTTTCCCTCTATTTTAAGCAGGCGTATTACTTTTGAGAGCCCCGCAGGGGCAAAGGCAGAAATTAGCTGAGAGGCTGAGTCTCTGAGCTGCTCCATCTAAGTAGGCCCCTGATGCCTTTGGAAGCCCATGTGAAASTCTGTGGTGCTCTGGGTAGCTGAAGGAATCTGACTGTCCAGAGCAGCTCCCAGGATGGTCTTCTAACTAAAACAATGTAAAGGAAGTATTGAAAATGACATTACAAATATAACARATAAATCCATGACATCTGACAGAACAAGCCTGCAAAGTAAGCCCACTGGAAAACTTCCTTCGYTCTCGAGGTTTAATGGCATGTAATAATTTTTAAATTTTCTTGTTGTTACTTGCTTACAACACAGTTCAGATTACCATGAATTATATCAACTTCTGATGATTTAAGTTGTATCAAAGCAGTTATGTYTTCCAAATTATGTGCTGCTCAATTTTTATTTTGTCTCTTAAGTCCATAGATTTGTTGCACAAGGACCTAAGTTATGGTTCTATAAAATCCGTCGCAGCTCCCAAGGTAATTTCAGTTAAGGCCTTATTCAAAATCCCACTGAAGACCATGGAGTTTAATAGGATTTGGGTCAGGTAAAGTTCGACTTTTGAGAAAACACACCCTCTGCACAGTTAGAGAATGTATGTTTTTAGATAGTCAATATGTGAAAATATACGTAGTGATCGTATGTGATGGGCCACAGCCTGGGCTTGCTTTAGTGCTTTCATGCTTTGTCAAAGCCAGAGCTTAAGCAGCAAAGGCAAAATTTAGTTCAAATTCAAAATCAGCTTTTTTTGTAATAGAAAGGAACAGGAAAGSTAATGCATTTTCTCTTTAGCAGAGGGATGTTAGGGCTTCCTTTAGCAGAGACCTTCTGGTTTTTAGACTTGCAGAAGCTCATTTTGAAGGCAAGTTAATGAAATAGAAATGAGAATTTCCTCTGCTCTCCTTCCTGCTCCTATCACTGCCTGCCTCACCTTTTGAGAACCTGATTTGTATTTGTGTGTGTGCGCAATCCCCATTTCTTCGTTTGCCATTTCACACAGCCACTTACACCTACATCTCTCCCTTCCCCCTTCCCTTCCCCCTTCTTCCTTCCCTTCCCCCTTCCCCCTTCCCTTTCCCTTCCCTTCCCCTTCCCCTTCCCCCTTCCCCTGCCCTCCCCTCCCCTCCCCAGCCAGTTGGGCTTCTTCCTGCCTTGAATACCGCGTTCCCTGCTTATTCAAGCTCAGTCATTAGCACCCTGTCCCCCTGCTGAAATTATGAATGAAAAGCCTTGTTGTTCTTTACAAATAACTCGGCCTTCCTCAGTCACTCGCATTCAAATGGCGGTGACTGCCAGACAAAGCGCCTGGGTGATGGACAGTGCTCCCAGCAAGCGATCAAGGCGCACAGGAAGTTTTTAAAGACACCGAATAGGT
>NW_028186423.1:14818765-14853984 GCF_003343005.1 Rhea americana
GTGTCCAAGTTTGGCAAAGCAGTTTGGGTGATTTAGCAGTTACAACACTTCTTTCTGTATTAGCCAGTCTTTCTACTTTGACTTTTTTATCTCCTCACTTCCACTGGTTTCTGCATTTGCTCTAATGGGTATGCTAACTCATCTCTTGCCTTTCACACAGGGAGGAGGGAAGTGATCTCTGTAGCATTCAGGGAGAAGCAGTTTTGCTCTGATTCTCATCTCTCAGGAACTCCTAGAGTTCAAAAAGATGCCTCAAACTTAGCTGATCTGTTTATTTAGGAACAAAAACTCTACACTTGAGAATTAGTGAAATGTCTTGCCATAGACATGTCTGGAGATCTATGCTGCACTTAGTGTTTCATCTATGCAGTACTCATTACCTTTTTCTATCTATCTGATGCATGTAGTGTTGATGCATTACACATCATACCTAGTGCGTATGTGTAGTGATAGGTAGGATGCATTTTCTTTTTAAATGAAACTATAGGTTCTTCTCCAGAGGCCTTTGCAACCTTAGGCTTTGCTACTGCAGTTGGATCCATGTAGGCTAACACTTGTGTTTGCCCTGAGTCCCTTTAGGAGCCCACCTGTCTGCACCTGATTTCCACCTTGGAGCCTTTTTTCCTTGCCATCCCATGAGATAGTTAGGGTATGCTAAATAGCTAAAATCTAGATCTGTTAGAATTAGACTTCTTAGTTTCGTTATTTAGAAATGCTCAATTCTGCTAATATATTTGGTGCATAGCACTGATGATACACTTAGGAAATAAAAGGCAAAGGCCAAATATGCCTTGCAAGATTCTGCAATGTCCATGCAGTATAACTGTAACATTGTGTGCCAGCCAGAAACGTAACCCTTCCAAAGACTGAGGGTAAAACCAGAGACTGAGTTAAGGAAGCAACAAACTTTTCCTGAGGTGTCAACTCTGTAAAAAACAAGAAAGACTGAACTAGTTGATCTCCAACAACATTAAATTACTAATTAAAATCTCAGATTTGGGATTCCCCTTATTCACATAGCATGGGATATGGGTTCCTATTTCTTCATCATGCAGATCTATTGACAAGACATAAAGAACATTGCTGTTCRCTTAAAGGCGACAGTAAGCATATAAGCAAAATAAATTGTCATGAAAAGGGAGAGTATGACATCAGGCTTAATTCTGTGAACTATAGATGCAGCACTGTTTATTCCATTGCACTAATCCATTCTTTTTGACAGTTCTGCATGAGGGGATCAGGCTGTTGSTAGGAAGATCTGCATTTCTTTTCATCTTTTTAATATTGCCATTGCCCATTCTACATTTGCAATATGACATCCTTGTAYGTCTGTTGATAAAATTTCATCTTCTTGTGCATCTAGTTCTAACTCACCTATTCACATCACATTTCTGACATATATTAAAGGCTAGGGTAACACAGATTTTGCTAAGTGCCTGAGAGTAGTTAGTAGGCAATTTTAGCCAAACCTTATAACACGCTGGCATGGTCTTCCTGAATACCTTTTGAAATCTTATGCTAGTAAAAGCTGTTCAAAACTACAGAACAAATGCTTTTGTAAGGTACAACCTTTTCACTGCAAATTATTTCAGGTAACGATTTTCTTCCCGGCTGGCAACTTCCTAGTAAACTTTTGCAGCAGGATAAGCAAACAGCATATTACATTGAGGAGGAGACAGTCAGCTGGGGCTCTTCGCCATTGCTAGTTTTCAGCCTCTGAGAATCTAGCTCCACGTGGAAGTCAGAGGTTATCTGTAACCTGTAAAGGGTCTGTAAATCAGGAAGCCATGATGTGGAGATTCACTATATGTCTTGTTTCATTTGTTTGCTGTAATAAAGAATTACACATACTTGTTTGTAACATTATAGTGGCTAGCTCTAGTCTAAGGTATGCTCAAAGAGTGTGTATGGCAATATTTTGCTGTTAAATTGAGTAGCATTTTAGAATCTCCCAGCCTGGGAGCTTTGGGGGTGTGTCTTTTTTTTTGCTGGGAGGTGGTATAAAATGCAGTATTAGCAAGTTTGCTGTTGCCTCTTGGCAGTGGTGCCTGGTTGATTCAATGAAAACCCCCCAAACAATAATACAAAACAACAGAAAGAGCCCTCTGCACTTGTCTGATTTACATGTAGGAAAACACTTGAAAAACCATTATTGAAGATGTATGTTAATTTTCCAGCAGAGCTGAATCCTTTACTTTTCAATTCTTCTGACCTTTCTGTAGAAGCAAAAGAAAAAAAACCCAATATTTTGGAATATCATTGGCAAAGAAAGACAGTATCAGTACTCTCCTGACAGGCTTTTCCTTCTCAGCTAAGCTCTGAAGCATTTTTAATCAGGGACAAGGAGCAACTGTGGCAAATATTTGTCTTATGATTTGCAAACAGATCTGTGAGCTAAAGCTGTGCATCCTGCTGTCTGAAGAGCATGACAGCAAGATGGCAGGAGGGTTGACATAATGTGTTGAAAGAGAAGTGACAGCAAAGCTGACAGAGAAGCTTAACTGGACAGTCAAGTGTGAAGGAAGGGCAACTGGACAGATGGTCTGTAGRAGAGAAGATCTTGGTGTCTGTAGATGAGAAGAAAGGGCCAGGTACTAGTAGCTGTCTGAACAGAAGGCTCCATTTTATGTATTTATTTGTTTGTTTATTTATTTCTGTAGAGCTTTAGAGAACCATGTCCTATCACTAGATCACAGCGGGGGAAGCGTTCTTCCTTTTATTTTGCCTTTGCCTCAGCCTTGCTGCCACACACCCCTAAAGTTGGTTGTGAAATGTAGACTCTATTCAAATCAATGGGAATTTTGTCATCCAGTTCAGTGTGGCCAGGAATTTACTCAATACAAAACTCCAGCAATGTCAGCAGTGCTGCACTTGCATAGACCAAAGCTAATTTTGGCCACAGGAAGGGAATATGCCCCTGCACCCACAAAGAAAGATGTAAGAAACTGCTGAAGGACAGTTAATAGTCATTTGCCAGATCTGTGTAAGAAAGAACTTAGAGGAAAAACTCCCCTTGACTTTGATGAGGTCTGAATGCTGTCTTGTCCCCACCACCTCCTTCTTCCCCCTTCACTCTATTCATGTCATAAAATCAAAACCAAGGTCCATGTGTATTTTTGTATAATTGCTTAGATTCCTGCTTTGAGCCATGCACTAGCATTTAGGCTCTATTTGTATGTTTAGAAGCCAGCTATACACATGCAATTGCAATAACTGTGCATGAGAAGATCCTCAACAACCTTAGGCCTTAGCTTATGAAAATCTGATCCTGGAAGCTTTATGGTTCCAGATTGTTTAAGGGAGAGTCAGGAAGCTGAGTGATATGTCTGTCTGCTAGATTTTGCAGTGAG
Source organism: Rhea americana (assembly GCF_003343005.1). Classification (NCBI taxonomy): domain Eukaryota; kingdom Metazoa; phylum Chordata; class Aves; order Rheiformes; family Rheidae; genus Rhea; species Rhea americana. The sequence goes on from NW_028186423.1 coordinate 14,822,116, forward strand.
ATTTTTTACTTAGAGAAAACTCCAGAGTTKTCTGGAGTCCTTTGTATGGATTGTCTGGAGCATGGAAGAGCTTAATGCATGTTTCTCCTCTCAGTGGTACAAGGGGAACAGACAGTCCCTGCTGTAGTCAGCTGCGTAAGTAGCACAAACTTCATCTATTGCATCTTCTAAAGTTTTGCAGTTATTAGGCTTGAGACACATGGAAATTTTACCTGGATAATGACAGGAAGATCAGGCTCATTAGCTAATTAATTCTCWCAACAGCTAGATCACACCCCTTTTGTAGTCGGTTGGGCACAGGTGTGTTGGATATGTGTATGTGCACAAACATGCCCTTTGGAAAACAGCATATCCTTTTTGTGCAGTGGTGGCTGTTCATAAGCATGCACTRTTTCACTAAGGAGGGTATTAAGATATGTTTTAGTCACTGTAAACTGGGATGTCTTATGTCTCGTGCTGGTGAGAATGCCTGCCTGTATCTGCCTTGGTGTTGCAGATACYTTACATGATTTGAAATACAACAATATGACATCTCTGTGTTCATTTTACTGTCGTGTTTGATGCATAGAAAAACATTTGTAGCACTGAACGTGCACTGATAAAACTTTAAAAACTTTTTATTGGGGAAAACTAAGAACTTAAAAGAAAAACATCCACTTCAGGTTCAAAGTCCTCAAAAACTAAAGCTTTATGCTCCCTCTGCTGGCTCAAAAGCAGCAGCTAACCACCAAGACTTCCTCTCAGAGATGGGCTAATACACTAAGACATTTATACTGTTAAAGGAAAAACACATATGTTTAATAACACTACTTTTTTTAGGAGAAGGATGAGCTAATAAACCACTTATGAACATTTCTCACCTCATTTTGTTTTCCAAAAATGAAGGGCAGAAAAGGGGAGAAAAAGAAAGCATAGTAAAGCTGTATGACTCCACATTTCTACTTATACCTAGGCTGAAGGTACTGCTTCTGATCACATAATGTGTGGCCAAAAGGGGAAAGGACACATTTAGGGTGTCATTCATAGAAAATAGCGTGCTTTTCTTCTTCTTCTTCTTCTTCTTCTTCTTCTTCTTCTTCTTCTTCTTCTTCTTCTTCTTCTTCTTATTGCATGAGAATCATGTCTACATTGAATACTGCTATTCTCTAACTTTCACTCTTTATTTTAGATGTTTTGGTGACTCTTAGGTTATTAATTTAGCTTACTTATAAATAAGTTATAATGGTTAAGTAATGTCTTGTCTTTGCTACTCGCATAACAAACTATAATAAGTGGTAATATCATCCTTTAGTAAATGGCTATTGGCAATGGACTAATGAGCTGTAATTTATCCCATATAATTCATTTCTTTTAACTAACTTGACTTTTTAAGTCTCTTTTTTCTGGAAATATATACATCTACTTCTAACTGTCAAGTTGAAGAGAAGTATTATTTGCTAATTCATTTTGTTATATCATAATTTTTGATGATGCCAAAGAAAAAATCAGCTGCAATTATTTAGTACTTTTCCAGTCTGGAAACACTTTTGTTTGCAGGGGAAGAGCTGATGGTAGTGAATACAGAAAGGCTTGTATAATGAACATTCTTCCTCCCACTACGGATTTTCTAGTTTTATCAGGTGTGATGTAAGCTGAGAAAGAGTGCAGCAACCTTGTTTGGATGACTGAACCATCACTGGTCAGGTGTGTCTTCAGGAAAAAGTGTGAATCTCCCACTGGGGAATGGAACAGAAGTGACAAACATTGTCACATGTGGGATGTGGACATCAGCTCCATGCTGACTCATCCATACTGTCCTCRCTGGAGGGAAGTGGTGAAGAGAGAGGACAGCCACTGTGATGTAGTACTTGCTTGTTACCCACATAGGACATACTTGTTAACCATAGACTGCAATTCTTTGCTCCTGGCTTCTGCCCCTTCTTGATCCACTTCCTCTTTTGCTGCCTACAAAGAAGGGCATACTTGGCAGGAGAGTCAAGTTGTTAGCCAGGAGAGTGGAGGTCAGCTCTTTAATAGGCTTTTCTTCTGAAAGAAAAATTGCAGTAYGTACTACTTTGGTATAATATAAAGGCTCCAGTATATGGCAGATGAAGAAAGTGCATYTCATACGGACAGGGTTAGTTGAAACTAACCTCAAGTCTGACCAAGGTCAAAATATTAATGCACACATACAATAAATATTACATAGCTCTTGGGGAAATCATGTGACATTCCCACCCTCAAACAACATCCTTGGCTACAGTCACAGAATTATGATTAATTTTGAAGGTTTGAATTAATCTTAGGCGATGCATTCTGTTCTCTCCAAAAGCAATGACAGTGGTTAATACCATGACCAAACAAACTTCTTAAAACAGAATCTTTATTTAGTACAGAGGCACTTCAAAGAAAACAGATTTGAAACCAATTTAAAAAATGTATGCATATCTAGCTTTTCCCTGAGGCTTATCTTTCCCTAGATCTGGGAGGGCCTAACAATCGTTAGCTCTTTCCATACGCTTTTCTTCCTTCCTTCCTTTCTTTCTTTCTCCCCCTCTCTCTCTCTCAGCTTACTTCCATGAACAGCTTCTGACAAGTAACTACAGTAGAGTAGGAAATTTTTTTCCTCTTCTACAACAGAACAAAGCTTTTAAACATACATACAAATATAATAAATATCAAAAAAACCCTCCCCCCTCCAAAGCCTATTGTTGAATAACTAAAAGCAAATGATCAGGCATCTGAGGCAAAATGTAATTTCATGCTTAAAAGAATACATAATCATTTATACCAAGGGGAACATTTTCAATAGGCAACTGTATGCTACTGGGATTCTTTAAAATATTGCTCAAGTAACTGGTCTTGACTGATCCCTAATGCTACAGAGTAGGTAGGAGCTTCAACCTACCTTCAACCATTGTTATCTGTGTACGGTATGAGTTAGGACCTAGAAAGACAAAAGGGAAGAAGTGCATGTCATTCAAGAGGTGGAAGCCCAGGGAAGAAGATCTGGATGGAAGCCTTGTTTTGAAGTTAAGCAGTTAGACAAAGAATAGTTAATTGAAGAGGAGAAGTGGAATCTCAGCTCAGGTTGGAGCTGGTGGATTGCATAACCTAAAGTAAAACCTCATAGCATGAGCTTCTATTTTATTTGGAGGAGGCAAGCTGATGGGGAAGCCTTAAGTGTAGTGGAATAAAAAGATCTCTGACTTTAACCCAGATAAAGGATCAGAAGACATGATTGCCTTTAGTAGGCGGCACAGTTTAAAAGGAAAAAAAGGAATCTGATTAGAGGGCCACATTCTGAAAAAAAAAAAAAAAAAAAAAAAAAAAGGCATGTAGGAGTGCTTATCTGTTGATAAGGCTTGTTATGCAGTCTCAGAGCAGTCTGTAGTTTGGCTCCTGGTGTAATGATTTCGGTGATAGATAACTGTTCAAGATAATGGTTCAAGTTAAGTGAGGTGAATGGGTAGTTGTACTTGACTTTCCCACATGCTGTTCAAACTGAGAGGCTGTTGGCCTCTCTGCGAATGATGCAGATGATGTCTATTTCTCTTATTTTAAATGAAAGTAGCTTATGTTTAGATTTGAAAGAATTTTTTGACAACAATTTAATCAGAAATGTTACAATCCCATAGAAGATCTTCTGATAGGAAAAAGCTCCCCTCCCTATTCTGTCCAGCTTTAACAGATAATTTTCTTTATCAATCAACAGAGGCTTTCGAATTCGTGTCCTTCCCCCCYCCCCACCGAGGATCTTTGAATTTAAATAAACCCTGCAGCAGCCTCTTGACAGAGTAATTGAAACACGTTTGTTCCTTGGTTTTAAAATATGCAAARAGAGTCTTTCTTTGCTGTGATTTCGTAAATGGTATTAGTACAACCTTTCCTAAAGTCATTCAGAAAATTCTTATAATTGATGATGATGATAGTTCATTTTTTTTCTTTGACCAAATCACAAATGTAATTCCTAAAATTATTATTCTCACTGATTTAGTTACCCCATCAGTGATTCTGTGAGTGTCACAGGTACCATTTTGCTCATGCAATCTCAGTTTGCCTCAAAAGCTTGTGCCAGCTTTTGGAAGTAAACATGATCAGGTACAGGTTACAAAGTTAGATAGTATTACATTTCACAAAAATATACCCCCAAAAGTCATCCTTTTTATACATGCGCACCCAGAAGGCAAATCTTGCTCCACTGATTGCTAAAGGTTGGAGAGATTGCAGTAGCTGCCCAAGCATAACCTGAAATAAAATGCTTTGTATTCATCTAGTCCAAAGGGTCATGGAAAATGGATTTTACATACAATACATTATTTTGTTATGTTACTTAATTTAGCATTATTCTCRTATGCTCATTACTACCACCCACTCTGTGGTTAATTTAGAACAAAGCCATCCAACTAGTAGCCTGCAGGATATTATGGCTCATAGGGCATAATGGTCCTATGGTTCTAGTCCTTAGGACAACTACAACATCAGATAAAAACTGTTTGCCCTCAGAAAACTTCTGAAAGGTAATCCAGCCCACAGCTGTCAAGAAACTGCGCAACCCTGTTAGATCAGCTTTAGGAGTCTGAATAGCTCACATAATAAGCATAGCATGTGCACAGTGAGGAAAAGAGCTGGGCTGTCATGATAAGAATGAGTGGAATCATAGAATCATAGAATGGATAAGGCTGGAAGGGACCTCTGGAGATCATCTAGTCAAACCTCCCTGCTCAAGCAGGGTCACCTACAGCATGKTAGACAGGGTTGCATCCAGGAGAGCCCTGAAGATCTCCAGAGAAGGAGACTCCACAACCTCTCTGGGCAACCTGTGCCAGTGCTCCGTCACTCTCACAGGGAAGAAATTCCCCCTCACGCTCAGGCAGAACTTCCTGTGCTTCAATTTCTGCCCATTGCCTCTTGTCCTGTCACACGGGACAACTGAAAAGAGTTTGTCCTCGTCCCCTTGACACCCTCCCTTCAGGTACTTGTACACATTGATCAGATCCCCCCTCAGTCTTCTCTTCCCCAGGCTGAACAGGCCCAGCTCTTGCAGCCGTTCCTCACAGGGCAGGTGCTCCAGCCCTCTGATCATCTTTGTAGTCCTACGCTGGACTATCTCCAGTAGCTCCATGTCTCTCTTAAGATAAATCAAATCCTACTCAAAATCACTCCCTATTGCAGTTGTGGGGGGTCCATACAAAGATTTATACAAGTACTRAATTCACACAGTATTATGTCCCCAAATGAAATTTAACTGCTTGCATCAAGAGGTATTGCTAAGAATGGATGTACATCAAGATGTACATCAGGATGTATTGGTAAGAGTAGAAATAGGGGCTGAGCTAAGGCAGATAGGCCATGACATCTGACCAAATTTATTCTCATTTTCAGGAGTAAGGAGCAAGTATTAAGGTAAGTGATGGGGAAGGAATCAGAAGAAGACTAAAGGATTAAATGAAAATCTAAATTCAACATACAGTCAAATAAGTCTTTTTGGCTGTCTTTTTCTTTCTTCCTTTTCTCCATTTTCAACAGGCTAAATGGTCTCCCAGCCATTTTGCAATTACAATATGGTTAATGAAGAGAAARAGGCACTTTTAGAACACAGTTCACTAGATCTGTTTTAGATGCCTGCCACAGGTTAAGATGAGAGACATCATACAAGTGCCTGTTGCTGTCTAGTAACTTTAAAGGAAACCAGGTGACTAACTYGGAGGTAGATATCTTTGAACACTGCTAGGTTAGTTTCACCATGGATGACCTTATTAGATCAGTGAATACATTGTAATTCAACTCCTGTCTCTAGGCTTCTTCTTAGTCTTAGATTGGAAGAGGACTGATGGYAAATTGATCTTTTAAATAAATAAACTGGATTGCTGTGAGATCAATATCTTATATGCATAAGATAGAAAAGAGGAGTTATTTATCTAATTTAATTCTAAATCAGAGATATACACTGAAGCAATATAATACAGAACAAAGTAAGAGGGAATAATCCAACAACTGTGGCCATAAACCTCTTCACATCTGCAGATAGAGAAACTGGTTGTTGCTTTGAATACTTTTGSTAGATTTAACCTCTGTTCTGTAGAAGTTTATTTTCTCCATATGAGAAACAGTATTGGCTTGCATTGCATCATATACTGGCTGCTGGATCAGCCGTCATCAGATAACAATATATAATTGCATACTGCGTGCATGAGAATAGCCTGTCACCTTGTCTCCAAGAATAACTTTACTACAGACTATATTGTTCTTCAGGRTCACTGCCAGTTAAGCCATACACTACAGAGCTCCAAGAACTGGAAGAGTTATACTAATCCATGTTTAAGAAAGCAACAACAACAAAACCCCAAAGGTGAAATTTTCAAGTAAGAAAATGAAGCATGCAAACGTTAAGAAGCTGGCTTGTCTTTACAACCTTAACACTTTCTTTATACTATAGCTTTTAATCACATGGTTGTGTACCGTTTTTCTGTTGGGCCTCCTGCCTCATTTAGTGCACAGCACAGGTTGTGTTCATTGATTTTCTGCTTACTTGACACTTCTTATATGTGATTTTATACTGTTGATTATGAATTGTTTACAACTGTATTATAGTTCAGACATTCTTTTCTTGATGTCCTTTCTGTCTCTTACTGGCTTCAGTGGCAGTTCTAGGTGTTAAAGCTTTAGAGGATAAGGCCTTGCATGACCATTAAGAAGTTCGGAACATATGTAAATGTGGAGAAATTCCCCCCCTTTTTTTTCTTTTTTTAATTTCCAGTAGTTTTAGAGATCTTTCCTCTCACTGACACAGCTGTAGCACTGAGAAAACGACTGCCTTAAATACAGTCTTTTGTGGTTTCAGTCATAGCAAAAATAAAGATGTAAAAGGAATAAAAGGCCATTTATCTACGTATTAGGGACAAAGTTAATATTCTACTGCTGTTTGGAAGCCCAGATATAAGTATACATATATTTTCTTAAATGTGGTTCATTTACTTTTTTTCTCCATGTCTCCAAGTTCTTATCACTAATGAGATATGCAGTTGTCACAGTAGTTTTTGAATCAACAAAGGTAAATACAGATGGTCTTCCATCACTTTTCTGCCTCTATGGTGGAATGGCTAATGTTAGATTATTGTTTACTAGTGAACAGTGTCCATCATTTGGTGCTACCTTAGTTGCAAAGTGGATACTGTATGTTTTTTTGCTGTAATTTACCTAATGAAAGACTTCTTTACTTAAAAAAAATGACAAATATCAGATGTTCTTCTTTAAACATTTGTTTTACTGAATGATGCAGAGTACTTTAATAAGATGATTACAAATTGGGCAAGATACATTAAATTGAATTGGTAATTTTAGACTGAGTTTCCAAACAATTTAGTGATAATGACTTTCCTGTTGGGTCCACTGATTCTACTATCCTTTCCATTAGGAAAGAAAGATTATGAAGACAGAGCAGTTTTATTTGACATCAGAAATGGGTGTGTATGTCCATCATGTAGACTGTGCATTTAATAACTCTCAGCAGACCTGAGGGAATGCATATTTCTCCTTGCAGTTACTGAACTACAGGCAGTATTTGTACTCCAGTTTAGAAATGACAGGGCCCACCAGGGTGATGATATGTTGGCAGTGTTATGTCTTGTAACGATTATGCACTACRTTTTCATTCGTGCTGATGGCTCCCTCATGTTCCGAGTATGGTGCCATTAATGGTGTTAAAACTCTCTAAAATATTTCCTTTTTTCCTACTATATAATACTTTTCCAAATGGACTCTTTTGATAGCTCACATCTAYGTAACATATGTAATCTGAAACTTCTGAAAGTAATTAGGGTTATATTGTCTCATTACATCTCCGTTGTCTGAAGAATTAGACATTGACAATATCTCTTAGATCTTTTAGTCCCTTTTCTTGCCAGTGTCAAWTTTTTCTGACTATGCCTTTTTATGTTGGCTTAACTTGTCAACATTAGGTATTTCTTGTAAGGCATTTCTGGGATTATTAGAACTCACTATTGAATGCTTTGTTAATATTGAGACTCACACTCATCTATATTAATTCTTGAATTTGCCTTCTCTCAAGCTGTCCTATATAACACTGTGTSCTTTTGAGGTAAAATCTTAGTTTTGCTGAAGTTCATGAGAATTTTGGCATTGACTTCAAAAGGGGTAGGTTTTTACACTTGAGTTTATGAAGGTGTACTTGCCTCTTTCCAAGTAAGGAAATCTTATATCTAAGTCTTTATTCTAKTTAGATTCCTGRGGGCCAAACGTCCAGTTTGGCAAGGCAGCACAAGCTTTCTCTCTCTCTCTCTCTCTGTCACACACACACACACAAACACTCTTCAGTAGCAAGCAGTTTATTCATAGATACTTACAAACAGACCAACCCGATGGTAATCTCAAGAAGGACCATCTCAATGCTTGTCCCGATCGTCTGCAGGATGAGAGAGAGGAAGTCRGCAGGCACAACCTTTTCGGGCGTCCCCGAGGAGGCAACGTGGTCCTCTGTTGTGTAGCAGCCTCCCCCTCCTTCGGAAAAATTCTGATATTTATGGTTATTCGCGGTAGGCAGGAGTCCTGGCACATGGGGCCAGCAGGTGCAGGGAGTCTAGCCCAACTCCACCCTAGCTGCATAACYGGGCTGTGATACTACTCACGCGTGCAGACTTATTTTGGGGGCCACTTTGACTTAGGGGGTTGCTATTTCATTACTCTTCATCTTCTGACCTTCATGTTGACTCCTTCTCATGGTGATTCTGTGGCTGGAAGCTGCAGAATCCATATGTAACCAACCGCTGCTYTTTCTCACAGATTTCCAAGACCTTGTTGGTTACTTATTTGTATTCTGCTTAGCACAGCGGTGTTGTTCTAGACACCAAAAAGTTACGTCATGGACCATTCCCACCAAGTATCACCTAGTACAGATGCAAAAAGTTACAACACAGACCATTCTCACCAAGTATCAGGTAGTACCGATGCAGTCTTACCATCAAGTTTTTGGAGTGTAGAATTAGAATGAAACTCAATACAAAGTCAGAACAATGAACCAAAAAAAGTCTATTAACYAGATATGATACAAATAAGAATATCATGACCATCTCTTTTTCCCGCTCGAAATAGTGGAGTTTTAAAAAAATAGTAATTTGAAATTTGAATTTTCTTTCATTTTGTGGTCAGCTTTGTAAAACTTCTGCACACATTTATTCAGACTCCTAGACTTTCTGGATATTAGGAAACCAGGGATGAAATTTGTCTCATCTGACTTGATGCATATGCAAGTTACACGTCTAAGTTTAAATTAGGCTGCTTTTTATAATCACGGGAGAAAGGTAGGTATCTTCGGAGAGGATGTGACCTTGTCACAGACGTCTACATTGTGTGAGGTTAATTTCCTGTTTCACTTCATTGATCACAAAAAACCTAGAGGGACCAGCACAAAGATATCTTAAGCCTTCATTGCCTAAGATAGAACAGTCAAACCACACCCCAAATTTCCTACACCTTGTGCCAAGGATAGATCTCTTGATTAATCTTGACTCCTAAGTACCTCTATAGAACATTACGTATCTCTGAGTAGTCCTTTTCTGGACATTGTCTCAGCAGTTGATGACATTTTTGAACACACTAGTTCTAGTAGTTTATACCTCTTTATTTTTAATGTTAAATGCAATATAGAATTCTGGTTTGTATCTTGTTTTATTGTTCCTCCTTAAATTGTAACTTCCTTCCTTTTCCTTTTACTAATATGCTCTCTTTTTTCTCTCTACTTCTTTCCCCATTCCTATAGCTATAAAAGCCCTGTTATTCTTCGTTTCCCTTTTTGGCCTCTTTAGACTTAAGACTCTTTGGATTCTTTTCCTGCCACTCCTTCCTGTACATGTACTTTGAACTTTGAACAGCCCTCACGAAGACTCTGGCTATTGCTTTGCCTTTTTATCTCCTGTTTTTGCACAGATGAGCTTTAATACTGTTATGTTTTCCCAGAAAATCTCCAATTTTCTTTCACAATGTTACATTTTTAACATTTTTTTCTCATCAAATATTCAAATAAGTTCTCTAAAATCTTTCTGAAACTGAAACTGATCTCCTTCACCGTTCTACTCTGTGAATTATTGTCTCACTATATTCAAATACAGTATACTTTCATATTTTCAATGTCCTTGTCCCAGTAAGGAAACTTTGACCCAATTCATCATTTTTATTTCCCAGTAGGGAAACTTTGACCCAGCTCATTATTTTTATCCTTTGGAATTTACTATATGAAACTGATATCTTTACATCTCTATGTGTTATCCCGAGATCAACTAAACTCTACTTAGAGGAATGGTTTTGCCTTTCCTGGCTCTGTTCCAGAATGGTGGCTTAAAGGAAATGCATACTATTATTACTATGTTTTGTTTGTGCTTCTTTCTTTTTTTTTTTCTTTTTTTACTTCCCCAATAATTTCACCATCTTATTCTTGTCACTATCAAAATTATAAATTATTGTCTTTGAATGCATTATCTAACATTTTTTTCACCTATTTCTTTTCTCCACTCTACCTTTCCCATGCATATTGCATCCATCTGTCTTTTCAACACACAAGAATTATCCCACTAAGTTTCAGTTAGTCTTTCTAGATTGTAATCTCCTTTATTTAGTACAACACCTTCCAGTTGTTGCTTGTTTCCCCACACATTTGCATGAGGCATTATATTCTTGTTATCCTTCATCTTTTGCTTCAGAACAATTTTAGTTTCTCCCTTAATTTGTATGTTGGAAGTACATGGTGGATTATTCAAATTAAGTGAAAGCTTTCCCTTTCCCTCCTTCTCCTGAAGGTTTTGTAGCCTGCCTAACAGGCCCTGCCAGTTCTGAACCTAAAAGGTTGGCAATCTGTCTGCATAAGTGGAGACACTGTAATCCAAACAGTTGGCTCTGGTTGCAGAAGGCATTCCAGTGATCTGAGAATTCAAAACCCTGCAATCTGCTCTATCAGATCTTCTGTTGGTTGGTTTCCAGTATCAGCATTTTATTTCTTCACCCATGTTTGGCACAGAAAAAGCTTCTATGAGTTACTTATCTGAACAGTTCAACTTCTTTTCTTATTATCTGAATTATAGTTGCTTATACATTATATAAGTGTACTTCATTAGTGTCATTTGTTCTTACAGGGAATAAGATGATTAGAAATTCTGGAGTATTGCTTAATAAATCTAGCAACACCTTTGTTATGACAGTGCTTTAGTTCTGGCATGGGTTAGAAGGYTCTCTGTCATATTTTCCTTATATAATATTTTGAACTACTTTCCTTATATGGAAAGTAATCATTTGGGACTACAGTTCTCTTCTTTCTGACAGGTCTCTTTCAGCACTCATGCTTTGGTCATAGGTTGTTGTAACCATTTTCTTCATAAGAATAACACACCTGTTGCATATGTTAACACTGTTTCCATATTTCCCTTCTGTCTTTCCTTTTCTTTTTTTTTCCTATTTTTCCTATTTTTCCTTTCTTTTTTCTTTTCCTTTTTCTTTTTCCCTTTTCCTTCACAATTATATCACCTGGGTTTACTTTTCTCTCTTCTAAATCTAGAGTCTCTATTTCTTCATCATTTTCTGGTAGTTTCTCATTTGGTCTCTGCTCAGTCCCTGTTCCTTTCCAGTTTGCACTTCATTGGGATAGTTCTTTATATGTATATTCCCCATTGGATTTGTAATAGAGCAGCCTATTGCAGCTCCTAACCAAAACTCCTTTTTTTTTTAAGTGTTGCTACTCTGATTGTAACTGTTCTGTAGATAATGGTTCCTATCATTGCCATGTTTTATACCTGATTTGCCATTCAYTATCTGGCTGCATGTGTCTGAGGTGATTCTAGCCGGCAATATGACCAAAGATATGAGAATAGGAAAGCTAGAAGAGAGGTAGGATTGTAGCTAAGGGTCATTCTGCAGGTCCTGTCTTCCTGCTTCAACTTTCCAAAAGCTTGGGTGCAACTTTTAGCCTGGGGACATTTAGCTGCCAAATCCTTGGCAATCTGTAATCAAAATAAAGGAAATCAAAATAAAGTAATCAAAGTAATCAAATAAATATCAAAATCAAAATAAAGGAAAAGATAGACAGGCTTAGCTAAGTGTGTATAATCCATGAACAATTGTCATAATGCTTAATTTTCAAAAATTTTCAGTGTTTTACAGGACAGGGAATATAATCATATGGAAGAGGTACATCCATCCTGTTTGAAGGTTGATCACCTGAGGGTCCCTTTCTTAGCTGAGAGGAACCAATAGGTTTCCTTGGCTGAGGGAGAGGAAAATTAAGATGCTTAAGCAGCAACCAGCAGAATGAGCAGGTGCCTRCTCCTTATCAGTTCCCTGAAAATTGCCTGAACTTCTTCTTCCCCCTAGAGATGGGCATGGGAATGGGACCAGGTGTTGTCTCCTCCCTCTGGGGAAGCTCCTGCCTTCTCTGTGAGGTAGGATCCTTGTCATACCCATGTGTAAACTATGTGGCTTTCATTCTCCGTATGGTTAAACTATGATTAGTTATAATGGGGAATGGTGGAAACAAGGAAATTTCCTTTGATTCAAGGTTGATTAGCCTCTGTGCAAGTTTTATAAGAAGCCGGCTTGGTGCTAGTGATGTAGTTCTGTGCACAGGTGGAACATAGGGCAATAGAAAGCACGTGTTGGTCACACATGCCCTGAACTTCATTATATCCCCTCCACCTTGCTCTGCGTGCGAGGTTGCAGTAGTTCACCAGTGGTGGCTCCCTTCAGACAGGAATTCCTCATTATGAATTGTAATATCAGCTAAGACTGCTTTGTTCTAGGGAGATATGAGCCCCACTTTCTTGCAGAACAGATTCTCTAAAGAAGCAAAAGTCATCAGCCTGATTCTCTGTATGGGGAAATCATTTCTTCGTTTTCTGATCTGATGGACAGTATGTTCACATCTCCAGCCCAACTCACCTATACATTTATTCACTTTGCTCCTGACATATTTCAGCTGACTGGCTTCAGAAACAATGTTGCATGCAGAGTAGTATCAGGAGAAAAAGTATCCTCTTCTCTGGCCGTTTTCTTTTTCTTAATATAATTTTGRATTTAGGAAACATAATTAGAAACTGAATTATTCAGAAGGATGAGGGAGAAATGGTCAATGTGTCATATTCATCAGTGATGCATGAAGAACTGACTTCAAATAACAAACTTATTTAACACTGAATTTCAGATATCCAAAGATAAATGAGTATTTTTCTCAGTGCTAGTCAAGCTGTGAGCAGGCTAATCTGAAGAATAAAATTGTTTCCCTTTCTCAAACACCTGAATAAAATTTTCTAAAAAAAAAAAAAAAAAAAAAAAAAAGAGAGAGAGAGAGAAGTTTAATTTTAATTTTATTATCCTTGGATAGTTGACTTCTGCTGATATTCTGCTCTTTGGATGATTTGCATCATTTTTCCCCTTGTATTTTTTTCTCATCTTATTAAAAAGCATACATATAAATTTTACAGGCCACCAAGATGAAATGACTGAATAAGAAACAACACTAATGTAGACATTCTAGATGAGAATTTTACCATTTTGTCAAAAAGAGTTACAATCAAACTTATTAATATTAAGAAAAAAAACATTAAAAATGGGAGATAAATTTGCAGCCTCATAGTAATTTTCCATTCTCAAGAGAAAAGCTCAGTTTTATCCAAAACAACTCAATCCTTATTCTTATCACTAATGTACATAGCATGACTGATATTACATTTCACTATGTAAACATTGCTTTAATACTTCTCATTACTTCTGYTCAAGTAACCCTGAATAAATGTAGTATCTGGCACAAGATGTTATTCCTATGGCATTATTTCAAAACGAGGGGTTTTATGTTACACAAGATGGAGCTCTCAGTGACATAGCAAAGCCTCCACTTTAAAACTTCACTTTTGGGAAGCAGTTTCATCTAGCAAAGACTCTAATCCAACATCTGAGATTCTGGATCCATCCCTCAGGGGTTCATGCCAGTAGTGTCAGACCAAGACAGGATCAAGACCTAGATGTGAAGAGGTCTTGAAATCAACAGGAAAAAACAAGTTTTGGATTAGACCTTAAATATAGGTAGCTTTAGGGAAATGTCTTAGGTTCTATTTGTTGCAAGTGCAAAAGCATTGTAAAAATACTTTCTTTGTTCTATTGGGGTGGGCAACAAGAGGAGCAGGAAAAGAGGAAGGAAATGAGTGCCTGTCTAATTATCTTCTATAAATGTCTTCAAATGCTTTGCTAATGTGGTCTGGGAAACTTTTTCAAAACCAAAACAGGCAAATGTGCAGCCTGCTTGTGCAGTTGAAGTGGGCTATTTGCACTCATCAGATTTGGCTAGGAAAGCTTCAGGAAAGCTTGGCTTTAAGTGTAGAGCCATACCACATCCTTTGCTGTGTCACAGCGGCCAAAACAAATGACAGCTAAAGCTATCTAGAACATAGTCTTGACTTCTAGGCTCTGAAACCTCAAAGAAATGCTTCATTTCATTGTACTGTAACTATCTGAGTGAGGTTATGAAATTATAATCACTTCCTACCAATGGCAATATTTAGGTTGAAAGCCCAGTGTCCTCAGATGCATCTAAACAGCGAAATAAATGAAGGCGAGGAAGAGAAGCTGAGTATTGGATCCTTGATTGTAGGCACTACTTAATTACTGGCTCMCTCCCAGGCTCTGGGAGGATGTCTCCAAACAACTGTTCCTGAGTCAATACATGGCACAGTTCTGGGAATAATTTGTTCCAGGGACCACCTCCAAAGACAGTGTCACTTTTTGTTTTGGTCTCTGGCTCTCTTTTATTTACCAGCATAGACATAGCCATTGGGTTTATGTTGGCTTACAGTCTTATGAAGTTTTTCTAGTAAAGTCTACAAAATCTTTCATAGTGATTCTGTTTCTCAATGACTTCACCTCATCAAATTTCAGCCTCAAGGTCCAGCCTGTCCAAATCCCTGTCTGGCCTACAGTTTATTTCCTCTAGCCAGCACGTCCAAATGTCTCCAAATGTCTGTGACCTAGTGTTTTATTCAAATGAACCTTTTTTCTTTTTATAATTGCGTAAGTGTAGATTTTTTCTTTCTTGTTTGAAAATTAGGACTGAATTCAACACAAACACAATGGAGTTAAAGTTATTTCTTATGCATCCCTTGCATGTTAGATATTTAATATGCTGATAAAATTGATTGTTTTTTCTACCTCTGCTGAGTCAGTACAAGTATAGGTAGAACAACTTGCAACCTGTTTTATCTATCAGTCCCTTAATTAATAATCATTTGTTTTTAACACATATGAAACACAGTACTCCAACTTAAGTCTCCAACATAGACTTGAAAGTTTGGCAATATCAGACTGCATTTTTAAATGAAGTAGATTTGATTTAGAGGGAGAACATATATCCCAAAAACTAAGATGGCTTTTTTAAAGAAAGTTTAAAAACATATATTTTGACGGCATATAGTTGTGTTTTGTGAAGGCTTGGTAAATTCTTTCTTGTAATTAATTAAATTTTATAGTAAAGGAATGAAAGCTATGTATTGACATGAGAAAATATATATTGATGAGAGAAATATCAATATTGATGTCTTGATGAATGGGGGCCAAAGAATGGATAGAATTGTTTCYATAGTTCATTAACGAAAAGAAAAATAGGCACAATAGCAATCTCTACTCCCAACAATTTCTTGTTAGTCTAGTCATTCATAATACTGCCATGCACAGCAGAAAGTATTCAGGGCTATTACCATCCTTGCGATATTTTAGGAAAACTCCTTTCTTCAGAGTTTTATAATTACTGTGTTTGAAATCAGATACCTTTTCCTTCAAAAGACAAGGAATATACACATACTACAARAAAGATAAGCCTACTCAATCCATTCAAAATGATCATTGATTTGCATCTGTTTATTTTTGATTCTCCATGCTTGTAGCACCTCACTTCTGTCTTGCAGTCATGCCTAGTCTAAGGCTTACCTGCTTTTCCTAACACTTCACTATATTCCTTCTATTTCCTACTTAGCTTTTCTCAGATGTTATTTATGTTATACAATATACATATTTAGTTTTTATTTTTGTGTGTAAATATTAATCAGAAATTAATTTGTATCAGTAACTTCAGATAAACATCCTTCATATTTACTGATAGTCACATACTCACTCTTTCATATACTGATRATCACTATATAACAAAGAACAAATACTACGAAGTATTTTTTGATGTTGCAAATGTTGCTCAGTAACAATTGTATGGAAGTATATTCAGACACTTGGTCCACTTGTCTTGAATTTAATGGTAATTTTCTAACTTTCTGTGTAAACAGAAATATTGATCCTATTCTTATGTGGAAAAGAGCTACATTTTAGAATAACTCTTTTTTATGAGATATTATCAACATTGATTGATTGATTGAATTCTTGCATTCCACATACTTGTGTGCCTATTCATGGAAGGTACCTCTAATCTTAGAATTAGTGTTTTTATAAACTATTAATCTTAAAAGGCGATGCAAAGCTTTTGGTTTGATTTATATTATTAGATATTAATTGCTCTGAACTTTTTGCTGCATTTTTTTTTAAGGGCTACTATTGTGCAGTGTTGACAGCACAACATGTAAACTCCTGCTGAGCTTGTCTATACAAATCTTTTGCTCTGGCTGAGCATAGTGTTCTTTGTTAGCATACCAAATGAATATAAAGAGGGAATATGAACACATGTAGCAGAGAAATGAAGTGTTTTTGAAAGGCCTCTCTGCTAAAAGAAAGAAGAACAAAGCAGAACTGGCTAAGACTCAGCAAGTTAGTTATATTTTTTCTACCTTGTGTGGCTCTGAGGTTTGACTGGGTGCCAGCTAACAAATTAGGTTATTGATACGTTACTTTTGTGTATGGAGGAATTCCTGATGTCTTATGGTCTGTCCATACATGGTGGATTAATCTTARTTTGCAACATCCTTCTTTCTCATTTTGGGAAAGAATTTTTGCTATCAGAAGAAAGCCTAGTGATTCAGCAACAGCCCCCCCCCCCCCTTCCAGAAAAGAGAACAAATCAAACGGGAACAGAACTTATCAGAAATTATTTTATTTAAAGTCACCTCCCATGAAAAAGGATAATAAATAAACTCTACAACCCAGGACTCTAAATTGTCTTAAGCCCATTATTTTTGAGCTAGAGAAAAATGACATATTATCACTTTCTCTGACAGATAGGTAAAAACTTTTTCAAGGATTAGAAAAATGTTAACCACAATGTATTACAATGTATGTATGTTTATTTCATGAACCTAGATTTTCTTGGAATTGAGAGAACTGAATGCAAAACAGCTATAAAATGCTGCTATTCAGGTCAGGTAGTGATTTACACATATTTTGCAAAAGACAAGTTAGCAGAAAATCAGGCTCGTATCCTCTTCCCTTGCTTTTCAATTTTCAGTGCACACCAGATTTGCCAAACGGTATGCATTGGCAACGTTCACATTTGGTCTCGCTTCTGGATCAGCTCCTTGCTCTAGGGCTGTCCGATTCTCATGCGTTCAACAGATTTTCAGGCTGGCAACTGTAATTTCCTCGGCAATTACTGCGGCACACCCAGACCCTCTGTGAAGCCACCTTTTAGGGAGACAGACTGTCTCCCACTTTCATCTCACTCTCCTTTTCCCACCCTGATTGGGCAGCAAAATACAYGGAGGAGAAGAAAAAGGAAGTGGTGACTGACACTGGTTGCTTTAGGAAGGTCAATTAAAGGCTGAGAGTGGGGAAAGACAAGATTAAAGGACTGAATAGGTGGGGATGTTATTTAGGGAGCAGGGAGCTGAGGAAGAGGAGACTTTGAGATATCAAATATTTCAGTGAGTAATTCTTGCTCAAATGTCATGTAAGCTGCTAGTGTGTAAATTTTGTATAAGTTATAAAATGTGAGGGAAGTCAAATGGGAACCACAGGACATAGCCTTCAAATGATAAAACTGAAATAACTTGTATAGTATGATGCATATTATTACAATGTGTACAGTGGAGTGTGTACAGTGGAGTGTGTACAGCATATTTCTGTTTCCCTGTTTTTTATTTGTTTGTTTATTCATTTAATTGCCCTGTCTAAGCTTTCTGCCATTTTGGTACTGTCACTTTTTGTATCATCGCCTATCTTTTAGATGTATTCTCTCAAGAAGAAAGGTCATATCTGTACAGTTAAATAAAGGAGCAGCAAATAAAATGCTAGGCACTGGATCCTTTACTGCAGCTCAAGATGTGTATGTATATACATAAATATCAGTTAGGAAATTAAGAGTTGCTGAAATAGGAGTATTTAGAAGACTGATAAATCAGGCTCAGATAAATTTAAACTTTACAGTATGAGTTTATCAGATTGATATTCTTAAATAAGACAGTGCAAATGATTAATTCTTACTCATTATCAATCATTATTATTACATGCTCAAAAGATCATCATTGACAGTTAAAAAATGGTCCTTAACAGTTCTGGACAAAATTAGCTATTGATTGTCCACCCAGTCTCTGGCGTTGTTCTGGACTAGCCCAGCTCACTCTCTCCAGAGTATCCAGAAACTACCACCACTAAGAGCTCACTCCTATCCTCCCTGTTGTGTCTATTCATCTAGACATGTTGAGATTTATTGATCTTCAGCAAAAAAATAGCACAGTGATCAGCTTACTCACCAGAGGATGGATGTTCTCACTTTCTGTCTCTCTTTAAGGACTGTTTATAAGGAGGATATATATATAAAAAAAATGTATCCTCACAGCAGTAGCAATTTCCACTTCTACATATCAGGAGTGGATTACAGTTTATTCTCAGAAATAGAGAATATATATTTATTTTTTTTTCCTTTCCTCATCTGGCTTAGTTTGACTGAATCTTCCTTTCTCAGAAAATTGAAAAGAATTCAAAAGAGATTTTTTTTTTTCACTTGCTATGGTTGCTGTTTTGTTTTGCCCTTTAACAATATTCCCTAATACAACTGTAAGTCACACAAAATGTATTGCCTGGTGTGTCATTTGGAAATAGCATTTTCATCTTCAGTAGCTAAGTCACATGGCAAGCCTGTGCTGTCAGTGCACAAGGAACAAAAACATTTCTTCTACCACTGGGTAAGTACAGTTAGGCCAAGAGGTCTGTGACAGGAGTCCGTACAGAATTACAGGCATGCTGTGCAGCCTTTAAATAAATGAATAGCAAAGGTATTTTTTGCCATGACATTTGTGCAAATGGAACTGAGCAAACCATTAAGGACGCCTCATCTTTCACGTACACTGTCTCAGAAGGGTGTGCCGCTCTTCTCCCTGCAGCTTTGCATTGTCTCTTCCCTCCAGGGACACAGCTGATATTTATCTCTGTACCTTGTGCTATAGTCAGACAGAAGCTTTATTAATAATGACAATGGCACATCCTTTGCTGCTTCTTCCTGCAATAATTCACTTGGAGCCTTCTCAGATGTTATCATCTTCATTGTTTTGTAGTGGCTATAAATAAGAAAGTATTTACAATGAATTGTTTCCAAACAATTAATTACTAAACTATGTGTTAAGTTTATACTACCTTTGTTACTCCCAGACTCAGAACCCGGGGTGGAAACAATTGGATAAGTGCAGTTCTTCACATTTGGGGTATGAAAAATATCTACTATCCTATCAGCACAGACTCATTTCTATTTGCAAAATATGAGGCAGCAACCTGAACAAGTTTGCCCCTGGATACATGTTTTTTTAGTAACAATACAAGTACTAACAAGAAAAAGAGCAGGGCTGATTTTTTCACTTGGAAATTGTATTTAAATGAGAGTAATAATATTTAACATGTGTATCGCATCTTTTCTTATTTGTAAGCCTCAAAGGAGTTTATAGAAATGGACAGTACTAAACATGTGAAAAATAGAGACACCAGAGATTAGTTGCCTTATCCAAGTCACATAGCTTCTCAGAAATAGAGAATGGAAATTAGGGCTCCATGCACTGAGAGAGAAATGTTAAGTTATTGAGTGTTTGTAAGTGATGACAATTTGTCTTCTATCATAATCCTCAGCAAAAATTTTAGACACCTAAATAATAGATATGAATGAATAGAATTAGGTTTAAAATATGTTTTCTTTACAAGTTTTATTTTCTCTATTTTTCAAACTGAAGTAGAAGTAAACTGAAGTCTTCAGAAAGGATCAGATTTGTTCTATTAATTTTATTTGTGTATTCCAGAGTTCATAGCTTTGGATGGAACTCACCTAACAACTGAAATTCTGCGCATTTCTTTCCATAGCTCAGATAACTATCAGAAACYGTGCTCTGAGAAAACTAAGTATGATGCTGAACTACTCATAGTCTGTGGTTGTTCACTTCTGACCAGGAAAGGTGAGAAGTTCAGTGCACAGCAGGGAAATAACTGAGAMTCTTCAGGTGAATTTCAATGACAAAAAGTATTTTCTAAAAAGGATTTTTATCTGTAAAATCATGTGAGAGAGGAGATATTCCTGGTGCTGTATCAGAGCAAGTTTTTGTGTGAGGCTGAGATGGTGTAAACAAGCGATCCTTTCCACTGAGTGACCCAGTGAGGACTGAAGTGGTGTTTCTCCTGGTATAAACTATTATGGTAGTGCTACTGAACTACTTTGATTATCTCAATAATACCAGAGTAGTATTTTAATTATCACTGAAAGGAGAATACAAGTAAAACAGAGGAAAAACCTGAAGCTGAGGACCACTGCTGAGTCAGAGTGGAACAGAAAACATGCTGCTGAGGTAATGCTTCCCATCACTGTGTGCAGATTTAGTGGTATTTAAGCTTTAGTCTTAAATGGGACAAAAGTAATTCCAAGAACAGTTAGGATGATTTTTTTTTTGTTTTTGAATGGCAAGTTCATATAAACAGGAGGTTGAGGAGGAAGGAGACTCAGGAGCCCAAGCAGTCTCCAAGGAGCTATAAGCAGGAGGAAGAGAAGGGATGGAATTCCCCCAACTCCACCCTTGCTCTCCCTCCAAAGACTCATGTTTTTCTGGCTGTCTTTTCTTTTGGCAAGCAGGTAGGCAGTGCTAAATCAGTGGTAAATTCCACTGCAGATGTGGATGCTAAGCAGTGTGTTCCTCACTTGCTCACATGCAAAGGTGAARCTTTCTTTCAGACAAGCCCTCTGCACAATCTTGGGGACAGAATTTGGAGCCAAARGGCTCTAGCAAGGACCAGTGGGTAGTTGAATGCATGACCAGTTTGAAGATTGAGACATGCCAAAGAGCAAACAAACAGAAAATCCTAAAAACATCCTTCTGCTTACCCTCAGATGTTTGGGATTATGAACTGTGAGCGTACAAAGACATTACTAAGCCCAACTCACTGAGGTATACAATTGATCAACTACGCTTAGAATTAGATGCGTGAAGAAGTGGGGTCCTGCTGTGCAAGAGATTCTGATCCACGGGAACTGTAGGGGGGTAGCACTTTACTGGATTATTTTAAATGTCTGGTCATGAGTTTAGTAGACAGGAGTATCTCACACGGTATATGTCCTTAGTCTCAGCATCTTCTTTTGAAAACATTAGCATTATCAGCACTAGTTTTAGTTCTCTAAGAAGTATTATTGACTCCTCAGCCTCAGCCAGAGTTTATTTAAGACTCCTCGCCACACGAGAAACAGAAATCCAATTTCCTGTTCCAAGAGTGAGGAGCAGTGGTTCAAATGCATTAAGTTCTTGACTAGATTGTATCTTGCCAAGAACTTAAGATTAATCATTATTTCTTCCTCACTGAGTAGAAAATGCATGCTTGGTGCTCTGTAAGACCTGCAAAGACAGTACCCACAGCTAATTGCTTTCAGTTTCAATACCTGATCCTTCACAGTCATGCTTTCTTAGCAATCCCATTGAAACTTGATTTGAATGAATATGTTTGAAGAGTTATTTGAAGAACTAATGGTTTATATAGTCAGATCCTAAATATATATATATATATATATATGTAAATTACAATCATCTCCATGGGAGGGAGAGGAGATCTAGACTGAAATGGAAATACTTGCAACGGCCAGTAAACAAGAATAATTCCTTAGTTTTATATTCAATGTGTTCATAGGGTCAGTTCCTGACTATAAACATTATACTGTGGKTTTTTTCGGTCTATGGAAAGAAAGAGAAATAATAACTATTTTTTAACAGAGTTTAGAAAGAAAATAAGATATCTACAGTTTCATTCAAATCTCAGTAAAGTTAGTAGGCTTTTCCCATTGATTTAATAGGATGTTAACTTAATTTAATCTGCTGCTCATTTTCTATAATATATTTTGTAATGTAGTTTTCAAGAGGCTCCAAATTTGAGATGAAAAAGCATTTCCAAATCAGGAAGATTCAGTCAATATTCTTTTTTTTTTGTCCCAAGAGGTATATTATTACAGTTGATACTGTTGTCAGAGCAACAGATCTCAAAGCCTGCTGATATTTAAAATGGTTATTGGTATGGCTGATATGGCTATACTCACAACATGCTGCTGGAGCTGCAGCCAAAGAGCTCTTTCATTAGCAAAGCTTAAACTCATTTTCCAAACAGAGGAAGTCATATTAGCAAAAGATTGCCTTGCCATTATAATTCAATAACCATTAAGCACTCCTGTCATTTGTACTGTGTGACTCATTCAGCTAGGGACCGGTCTCACCTCCCATGCTGCAGCATCTGTAACGCAAGTATTGTCAGTCCAGGCAGTGGGGACAGATCTGCTGATCAGCTGTGCCAGGCATGGAGTGGYGAGGTCCCAACACAGGAAAATATGGCCCAGGAGCGGAGCATTTATGCTTTCTGGAAAGGCCCTAGACTCACAGAATCTCCACTACAAGTATTTTGTCTCTACAGCCTCTTACCATGTTCCATTTTCTTCAATGTGAATATATATGCTTATTGTTCAATGAAGAAAAATATGGCATGTCTTCATTTTTGTAGATGCAATTTGGTTTCACAGAGATTCAACTAGGGGATTAATAGCTATATTGACAATATTCTTCAGTGAAGACCAAACTGAAGGTTTACTTTGGAGAAGAGAAGAGTGCATGAAAATTTAAAAGAAGTATTCTGAGGATGTGAGAGACAAGGACCTAAATGCAAGTAGTAACTKTGAAGGAGAGTCCAGTGCAGCTTTATAGTGAGGACAAAAACTGGGAAATATAGTTGCTATATTGCAATGTTTTGTGTGACTGAAATAAAGTATTCAGGAGGCTATACTGCATATGCTTGTGTCACCACTGATGCTTACTGCAGTTACTTCTGGGTTGTGATGACATACAAGTAGTAGAGAAGTTAAATATATATTACTTTCATTCTGCAAATGTGTATATACATTCTACAATATGATGAGAAGGTGAAATGAAGCCCACTGGAATCTGATATATTAGGATTATTTCATTGTTGCCATTTCTGTACAGAGGGCATGAGTTTATTTAGGAAAAAAGTGTCTGAAAAACCTGTTTTCATGCTATAATAAGGTGGCAGTGGTGAAACTACTCTGCTTGTTCTTGTAAAGGAATGCTTTGTTTTCGACATCATCAATTGAAGGCATGTCTCTAAAGCACTTTTTTAATCCACTTATTTTTAAGGGGCCTGCAACATATGTTTTTCCTCTTCCACTTTTTAATATTTTGGTCTCTGGTGAATCCGCATACAAAAGCTTCCTTCCTTTAGTTGGAGTCCACAAATGAAAGGCTTTTCTTTCTCTGATTGCAGATTAGCCTGCCAAGAAACAAACTCTAACTGGAGAACATCACTTTAATTTATTTATGGGATACATATGACAAGGAAGTCTGTCCTCTTCTCAGGCTTTTTGGAAAGCTTTGGGCTGACCCAGCCCAGCAGAGTTCATATGGCAAAGGCGAACTGTGCCAGGAACCAAAGCCAATAGTCATTGCAAACCTCTGAACCAAAACATTCCTTTAGTGCTTGAATTTCCCTATAATTTGTGTAGATTCCCTTTTTGTCAATGAAGCTCGCAGTGGATAACTAGCTTAGTGCAATCAGACAAAACAACCGTGCTATTCATTCAGCAATTAGATGATAGCAGTTATGCATGCTTTATGGTTTCCGTTCTTCATTCTTTCCTTTCTTTTAAAGTCCTTGGAGACAAACTCCGGGATGTTTGGCAAAGACGAGGCTCTTGCTGAAAAATATCCTGTCTTTTTTTACTTTAGGGTTGCTAATAAGTTCTATTCTCAGAGGCAAAACATCAGACCCACAGAGCAAGAGAAGATCAGCTAGAGAAAGAAAAAAAAAACCCTACAGTCATTTTATATATGTGAACTTTTGCTTTGATCTGTTTTAATGATGGAGGAGTTCCCCCCCCTTTTTTGAATCATCAACAGCATATGGCTTAATTTAGAATAAAATAAGAATATTCTGAATGCATATAATTTTAGAAGAGGTAAAGTGAGATATGCCTGCTCTATTAATGGCTTGAGAGGGGAGTAGGGCTAAAAGTAAGAATTTTGCTGTTGTTGCAGATGATAAATCTTCATGAAAGGGCAGGCTTCAGTGTTTCAGCTCTCAGTCAAGAGTTTCAGCTTTCGCCAAAATCAGCTGTTACTTTTACCCTTCCCTTACCACCGCACACAACTTCTCTGTGTTCAGAAMAAAATGATCCATAAAATGGATACCTCCATGATATAACCATCAATTCTATTAAGCAAGGGGAAAACTCTAGCTCTGTGTGTACTAGCAAAAATGAATAAACAAATAAGCAAAAAGACAATTATTTTAACTAAGTTAATAAAAATCGTATAGTTTAGCAATTGCTGGCTCCTGGTATGGTTGGAACATAAACTGTTGCTTATCTACTAACTGCGCATTTTCTTGTATGGCCAACGCTTCCTTTCTTTTTTCCTTTTTTTTTTACACCATTTCTGTCATGCAGACACTGTATGACCTCAGACAGATCAATTAAATTCCCTGTACTTTAGTTTCTTTATTTAAAGACTAATCCAAAACCCATTAAAATCAATGTGGGCTCTGAGCGATAAGTACTGGCAGATTTAACTGTGGTAGTTTAAAGCATTACAACACCCAGATGCCTTTCCTATCTCTTTTCAGGAGATTAATTTCCCCATAAAGGCAAGAAATGATAGGATATGAGCCCTGTGTCAATCTCTGTGGTTTGCAGTACAGAACAGTAGATTAAATTGCACTGAAGGTAGGTGCTCATYAATAAATTGGACAGTAAATGTGGCAGCTGAGGCACAGGTACACCCCGCCCTGCTGCCCTGCAATGTGGGTGATGACCTAAAACAGAAGGCCGAGTTGGACAAATTGGGCAGTAACTCTTTTAACCATGAACGTGAAAGAACTCAAAGCTAGAGCTTTGAGACCCTTACCTGGACCGTAAGAGAACAGCAGTAAGAGAAGTAACTGATTTCTGAAAAAAGTTTTCTGTAAAAAGTTTGGAAATGCTGGTAAAAGTCACTAGATAACAATAAAATGTTATTGTTATGTATACATCTTCAAGGAAGAGTGATTACATTTATTTTTTAATCATTAAAAAAAAAGAGAACTGAAAAAAAATGAGAAAAGCAATTTGTAGCTGACAGTAAGTACACCACATTTCGAGTTAAACTACCTCATTTAGTTTCCAAATATCCTGTTTTGAAATAACTTTCAGCATAAGGATTGTCATTTTCTCACATTGGCAATCAGACATGACAGAATGTCTGAAAAGACTTCAAACAGAAAGAAAGGCAGAATAATGAGAAGCTAATACAGCAACGTGGCATTCTGGTGTTATTTGTGCTAACTATTAAGCTGAAATATTTTCTTAATGTTGGGATACTGCTCAGAAGCTGCTCTAATGTGTTTTTAATTGTCCACTTGAGCGCAGTGAGCTCTTGCTCAGGCCCACGGTCCCTCCATCTTTCCTAGGTATTTAGCTGAAGTGCTTATGGTTAGAATCTTGTTGCCCTAGGTAACCTCTTTTATCAGTGGTCAAGGATATATTTTTAGAGTATAAGCTGTCTTTCCCCGTTGAGCACTTGAGGTAGGAGAAAGAAGTATGGAGAACTGGGCTGTGGTCTGCCTTTGTTTGACTGACATCTTCGAGCAGCTTCTTATTGACAGACAAATTTGAGAATTGCCTTGGGAAAAAAGTTCAGATTTCCCCCCCCCCCCTTTTTCCCCAAATCTAATTTTATAAATTATTGGGTAAATGCTGAACATTCAAAAAAAAAAAAAAAAAAAACTATTTTAATCAAGTGCTATTGCTGAGTATAGCATAGTGCAGTATGAATGGTACCAAAATCATGATTTTTTCCATAGAGGAATAACAGGATATGGTAGAAATAATTTAAGCCCAGTGATTTTAAACCTCACCAAAAATAAGCTGATCCCATTAACAGCAAGAGTACAATTCCTTCACAACTGAAAACCAACAAGTACTAGTGAAAACCAAATGCTAGTGGTGAAGCTCTGCCTTGCACTAGTAAATGAAATGCAGAAGATTCAGAAAAGTGTTCCGAGTCATTCAGTCATACTCTCCTTAACCTCAGAGAAACAGGGAGTTTCAGACACAAACAAGTGTAAGAATTCTCCAATATAGCGTCCATATAGATGTTCAGTTAATGTAGTCTTTGAAACATAGCAAAATGCAACTGGAAGAGCTATTTGAGTGCRTTAAGCGTATTGGCTAAGGAGATGGAAAAAACATGCATTGAAGGAAAAAATTTTATAATATTATCTTGTGGGAGAAACAAAAAATAAATGTATGATCTGTACACATAGAAGAACAGTGATGAAGAAAATTTATTATTTATTTTACAATAAAAGCTTTCTTACTGGAAAGAATATGACATTGGTTGAGTTCCGGCTATAGTAAAACCTAATTGGAAATAAATGTGTGGTTTTACAGGATATGGGCTATCATGCTGCCTTTGAGCTTGATGTTTTTTACTTCTGGAATACTGAACGGTTACCAGCAATGTGTCATGAATAAATTTACTTTATTTGTACTGCTTACTATCATTTGTAGTGTGTCATTATTTGAAGTTTGGTGTAAGTCTCAATTGAAACATTAAACTTTTTATGAACTGGAAATCTTGGAAATCCTTCAGAGGAAGGCTTTTATTTATGATATTGTAGTCAGTGTTTCCATTATATCCCCCTGTTTTTAGGGATTTATAACATAGTTGTAAAAATTTATTCTGGACTGAAACTTGGCATATGGGACTGAACCCGAAGAATGATGTTTTAACCCAATTTGAAAATAAGTCTGGTCACACTTAAACTCTAGGATATAAAAAAAGAAAATGATTCTTTAGAGATTCTTTAGAGATTCTTCTGCTCTATTATTATGTTGCAACGTATTGTACCATTTTTGACAATTAATTCTATACTAATAATGTTATATTTCAAACACCCTTTTCATCCCACATGTCTGCCTCTTTGATTCAAGAATAGAGTGATTGCTGCTATAATTACCACTGAAATGTAATAGGTCTGGGTGTTTCTATAGTCCCTAAATAACATGACAGTTAATTCTCCTGAGTAGCATAATTCACTAGGTTGGTACACGATGTAAAGATGAAAAACAGGCAGAATGTGACTAGACATTGCCAGAAGCCAACCATCCAACAAAAGAAAACTCAAACCCCCTGAAAGAAAAGTAGAAAGAAAAAAAGTAGAAAGATTGAGGCCATATTAAGTAGTTTAGAGCCAGCATAGCTAAGGCATACTAATTTCTGTGGCAAATAGTATTGGAGAGAGTGATACTGTAGATTTCTCAGTTTTTTCCAGACCTCAAGTTTTGTTTCTAGCTCAGATGACGATGTCTTCAGCTGTCAAATTCCTATCTCTCTTCCACGGGAACATCACCATATTCTTAGTGATCAAGAAGAAAGACTATCATTACAAATTCAATGTTCTTCTGAGTTATCTTTGGAGACTTCATACTTAAATAATTAATAAAATCTACTTCTTTGAGCTTGTCTGTTCAAAGGAAAGTACAGTCTGAAAAAAAATGTGTTTTCCAAGCACTTTCACTAAATAGGTGTTTTTAATGAGAATTTTTTCAAAAAACTCTCCTGGGAACACTAATATTTAATTACCAAATTGACTATCAGAAACAAGTAAGTGGACCTCTGGAGCTATGTGATTCTTATTTTTCCTGAGAGGATTTATATGACAGCAATATGACTATCTCAAAGAACAGAAATACAGAAAAGCAATCCAAGGCACATCTCTAGACACCTATAATCCATTTAGGGGACTGGAAGGACTGTCCTTTTTTATCATGTCTCTTATTTTAACCGAAAAGAAAGTGAATGCGGACCAATGTGCTAGCAGGCTTGGATCAGGCCGTTCATCACAGATGTAAGTTCCTGCTTCTTTGACCTTGCCACATAAGATGATACAGAGGGCACAAAACATTAAAAGTATTAAAAACAGTTTAATGATGAAGAAATTGAGGCTTCATTGTTAATTCAAAAAAGCCTAACAATGTGTCTAAAGGAAAAATAATATATATTTTCTAGTACTTTGAATTGGCATGCTGAGGAATACAGAAGAACTGAGAACCCGAGAAGAGAAAAGAAGAGGACAATCCCTGAAGTGATGTTGCAGAAAATATGCTGAGAACTTATCCCCCATTTTATGTCATGCTTCAGTGTCTGAGTGTGATGTTTATACATTGGATACAAAAGAGTGCTCTTCATTTCTTTGTTTACTTGCACGCGTGGGTATAGTCAGAACAAATATATGGAACATCTCCTCCCCACCCAGGAAACAGAAGATCATAGATCATTCTATCTTTTGGCTGAGCTACTTAAAACTGCTGCATGTAGTTGCTGAAACAGTCTGCTTTTAGCTTTATATAGCTGATCCAAATGACTGTGGAAGTCAGTAAGGGACTTTTCTATTAACATCTGCAAGCTGTGGACAAAATCTTCAATGATGTTTTGCGCTGTTCATTAAAACATACTGTTAAAAGGTTTAATATTAACAGCTTAAAGTGAAATGTCTGAATTCATAATTAGATATTGAGAAATGATAGAAAAGGCTGATAACGAACTGTAGAAAATGAACAGCTAGTTTGAGTATGTCTATAAATAAAGGAATAAGAAAGCAAAAATATGAACATCAAGAAACAGGAAAGCACTAGTACAATGAGAACAATAGTGAAAAGGGTGGATAGAGTTAGTGAAAAGATTATGTTTAGACTAGGTAGGGAACACGGGTTTTTATTTAGCTTGCTTACATCTAGGATTCCACATGTGTAGGTGTCCACATGTGAACCGGGTATCTAAGTTCTCATTGTGGTCAACGGACATCTAGTTGAGACAGTCTGTAGGATGAAATTCAGTTGCCTAGACATGGGTGTCTAGTGCCAACCCAGAGTTGGCCTAGCTGGAAAACCAACCCAAGCTATCCTGCCTAGCTTCCAGCTCCTGTTCCAGAAAGACACAAGTCTTTTGTAAGCAGCTTTGTATCTGTCAGTGCTGTGTGTATGTCTTGCATACTTAAGGACCAGCATCTCAAATGGCTCTCAACTATGTGTTGGCAATTGAACCCTGCCATTGAGGAGTGGAAAATTATTTAGCTGACCAAAGATAGGTGTACATTTGTGGGAAAGATGAATAGGTCTCTAGGATCTATTAACTGTATTGACTTGGGGTGTGATTCATTTGGATAAACACAGGTGCCTAGTTGCTCTCTGAGAAACTCTTGGGCATCTGAAAAGAACTAGAGTAGTTTTGCTTCAGGTAGAATGTGTTGGGGTCACAGAAGCAAAGGAAAATAGAGTAAAGTATCTCCTGGCTTTACTGAAAGTATGTTAGGTGAATAAATCAAAAACTATTTTGATGCCATGATTAGTTTCATAAACAAATGAATAAAATGTATAATCTATCTTGAAAAAGTAAAGTATCTGATATGAGAAATTGTTTGTCAAAGAAAGTGGAGATTAGTCTAGGAAATAGAATTTGAGAAGGGACCAGTTAAAGAAAGGAAGAGGAAATTAAACACATAGTCCTGAGAAGGGAAAATTGTTCTTCAGGGAGTTTCTTAAAGAAGTTCAACAAAGATCACTCCTGAGACTGATCTCATTTAATATTTAATTGGTGCTCTTTGCGGATACAAGTGTGTAATACAAAATTGGGAAGCTTTGGCAATATGAGATGAAGGCAGAACTGGCAAATCAACAAAGCTGGAGAAGGAGTATTCTAAGATGTTCTGCTATAACCTTCAGGGATGTCAATAAAAATGCCTAAGAAGGGAAGAAAAGTTGTGTTAATTAATCACAGCAGTGTGATACACTATTGAAAAAGAATATGACATACAGAATACATCAGAAGTGCCAAGAGTCACATGACATTGATGAGACTTTCTTTGCATTATGTACAGGTTGGTCCATCTGTATGCTAAAAAATATATTAAACTGAAAAAAATGATGAAGAAGGAAAAACAGGATGACTAGGGAAGTGGAGAACCTGTCTTCTGAGAGGAAATTGAATGAGCATGATATTTAGCTTAGCAAAATGAAGGCTGAGATGGGGATGTGATTGCTGTCTCTAAATGTATTAGACAATTAACACCAGAAAGGGAAATAGCTATATTAAGGAACAATGTTGGCATAAAAACTAAGTGGATGTAAAATGGCCAGGAGCATGTTATGAATGAGGAGAAAAATTTAACCACTCCAGGAAATGAGAAGAAAGATTTAACCACTGGAATAGCAAGGCTCCAAATAGATTATGGTGGTTAAAACAAACAAATTCCTTTTTAAATGCTGCTTAATAAGTTTATGAGGCAGATTTTATAATATGGCTGTCTGTGACAGTAGGAAACCAAACTTGATGAGCTACAAGGCCCTTTTGTGTCTTAAGTAAATGACCTGATTTTCAAAACATCTGAGTGCTTGCAGCTCCCATTGTTATGCCTTTCTTGATGTCCCTGATTCCGCTATGAGACTCCCAGAAACCAAAACTAGAATGCTGGCAGTACTTAGTAAGCTATAGTATTGCATATGATTGTTAAGAAGAGTATATTCTAGGTCTATGACAAAGGGAATTGGCAACCAGTTATATTACCACTATGAGGTACTTGGTTAATTTAGGGTTAAGGTTGCTGGCTTAAGTATCCCATAATGCAAGCAATAGAAAGCGTGGAAACCGTCAATTAAATCACTTATATATCATCTAAACTCCATTAGTGTATTCCTCTTCTCAGCCTCAGTGACTCAGCTTCACTCTCCCACAGTGCCAGTCTCCACTCTGCACCTTAGGGAGGCGGTGGACAGCTTTGCTTCCACCAAGTTTCAAATATAAATGCACATGCATTTTAGAGGTCATTAGAGGTTCAGTGTGGCTTTCATGAATTACACAGTATGTAGTTTAGTATTTATATATATGAATGAAGTCTGCTGTTGGCTTCTAAGTGGGAGCTGATTTTTTTTTTTTTTTTTAGTGTTTGACTGAAATTGAGTAATTTAGGTTAATAGTCTTAAATTCAGCACTAGTTTTTGTGTTGAATTGATAAAATCTGCAGATGATTGCGCATTCGATCTATTATCCTTATGAAGTAAGTTGAGATCTCACAGTAATTGCTCAGGATGAGGGTGAAGATACAGGGGTTCCTTGTGGTGTAAAGGAATAGTGGAAACCGAGAAGAGGAGGAGCTCAGTGGAGAATGACTGAAACCTCTGTTTATTGTTTTTTATATTTTCTATTGGTGGGATATGCAATCTGGCAAGCTAATGCAAAATTAATGAAGTTCATAGGTTGGAATTCCACACAGAGTGATAATTACTTATATTGACATATAACATTTCCTTCATGCCCCTGGCATTTTCTTTTTCTTTTTCTTTTTCTTTTTCTTTTTCTTTTTCTTTTTCTTTTTCTTTTTCTTTTTCTTTTTCTTTTTCTTTTTCTTTTTCTTTTTCTTTTT
>NW_028186423.1:14855085-14953507 GCF_003343005.1 Rhea americana
TCTTTTTCTTTTTCTTTTTCTTTTTCTTTCTCTTTCTCTTTCTCTTTCTCTTTCTCTTTCTCTGTGCTTTCAGGAACAAATTAAAGATTTTTAGCCAGGTCTATGAGATCTTATCTACCAAAAAAATCAGTATTTATCCTCTAATATTAGCTTTGATCTGCCAAACGTATTTTATATTAGCTGGCAAAAAGAAGAGTGTGGGCTGTAAGTTTTCCACATTGGTTTAGTATGACATAAAAGCTTACACAGGCCACTCCTCTGGTCCTGTATAGGCCTGCCTACACTGAAGTGAAGTCCTGACAGCTTCTACCTGGATTTAATACAAGATCAGCTAAGCAAGTGTTGATATCTTTTGTTGTATTTTACCGGTGTACTTTATAAAACCAGAAGAAGCAATGTGTAACTTGGGGTTTGGTGTCTAGGACAGCTGATGTGGTACTTAGCCACTGCATAATACCTATTCACATCTTTATTGGTTCCCTATGTTCCCAGCAAAAATGAGCTGTTGGGGCATTGTCAGATAAAATGTACTCTTAGGATCACCTTTGTTTTTCTCCTTTCTGTCTCAGCTCTTTCTTTATTATTCCAACTTGCTAGCTGAAACAGAAACATTAAATTAACTACTGTAAAACTGTGATTCTATGACATATATTTAGAATTCATTTTAATAATCTTGTTAGCCCCAGTTTTACTCCTATCTCTTTTCCTCTTCAATGGATTCATTTCTAGGCGTACTAGGTTTCTGTCTGTCTCTCAGGGTATTTCTATACAAATAAGTAAAACTGTCTGTTGACCTACCCCTGGACTGAACAGTTCACATGCAGACTACTGAAAGACCCTTTCAAAGGAGATTTCTCTTAAAGTTAGCTGTCCAAAACTGAGGCTGACTGAGCTAACTCTCAGATAATATCAGTATGAATAATCAGCAGTTCAATACTTGAATCATTCGCAGGCCATTTTTTTTTAACAGTGCCCTTTAGCAATGCCTATACTAGCAAATAATGTGAACCAAGGCCGTTCTCTGGGCCTGGGCATGTGGCATGGTACAATTTGCACTCATGAAGCTAAACAGTCTTTTACCTTTGTAAAGACTGGCTTCATTTTTACTAACTGTGAACGATGGTGGCTTATGCTATCCTCAGACGATGCCAGGAATTGTCTGAGAGACGGGTATTTAACCAAGACCAAAACTGTGCCAGGCGATGTAATTAATAACAGTTAAATAGTTGTGGGATAGAGCTAGAGCCCGTGGCCAGGACCTCTTAATTTTATTGTCATATGCAGTAAATAGCCTTAGAGTCTGCTCCAGGTTCTGGAGAATACTCTGTTGAAGGATGACAGTTCTTCCTATCCGGTCCTCCCA
The DNA here is from genome assembly GCF_003343005.1 of Rhea americana. NCBI lineage: Eukaryota > Metazoa > Chordata > Aves > Rheiformes > Rheidae > Rhea > Rhea americana. Next base: position 14,856,449 of record NW_028186423.1, read on the forward strand.
AGTCTGGTCTCTTTTGTCACGTCTCTGTGCCACTCTTGCTTCCACTCTTGGCTCTTAGTCCAAGACCCATTTTGCTCCATGCCTGTCTTTGTAAGTATAAAGACAGTATAAAGACTTCTATCATCCCTCTAAAACTAATACTCTATTACACGTCTAAGATGACTTTTCTAGCTCTCTTCCTAACTACACTTCTCCAGTAAGCATCTTTCTCTGCTCTCATCCCCACCTGCCTCCTTTTTTTTGGTCATTTTCCCCCAGCTTTCTTCTTGGTTTTGCAACCATTTGGTTGCTCATTAGGTCTGTCTCCTCTTTGCTTTGATTACCTTGCTTACTCCTTTTGCCTTGCTTACAATCCCACATAAAATCCCAGTTCTTTTCTTTCCATTTTACACAATCCCAATCCCCATCCCAGGCTGGTTTATGCGCAGCTGGGTGACCATGAAGAGAACCAGACTATTCTTGCTCTCAGTGTCAAAATTACCAGTGCCTAGGTTTTTCAGTGTCTCTTCCAGTGGCCATGTTTAAGACAGGGGAGAGAAACAGTTATAGTGAAAGCTTAAGTCTTCCAACACAGTTTTAGTTTGTTTCCTTGCTTCATGGGCAAAGCAGATGCACAGTCTGGTGAGCATGCCACGAGGAACTGCATCACACCCAACACAACACCTTCACAGAACCACAATGTCTGAATTTGGCCTCTGCTTGAAGTTGTCAAAGTGCCCCATAAATCCCTTTTCGTAATGTTTTCTGTTGCCTGGCTTTAGCCCTGCAGAGTCACCTGAAGACTAGAAAGCAAAGGCACTTTAGCAGAGATTAGAGAAAAAAAGAATCTGAGGTTACAAATCCCCACTGAAATATGTTAAAAGTAGATTTTCTATTTTTTTTAAAAGACCTAATGTTTGGCCACATTTCTGTCCAGACATACATCACTGTATGATAACTTCTCCCTCTCCTCTTCTCTATCATCCCAAACTTAAAATCTCTGTTTTATGCTTAAAAGAGCTTGAACTTCTTCAGGAAAAGGTCACTGGTATTTTTTCAACATTACTAAACAACAGATTTTCTTTACCTCATTCTCAGAAACAGCTGTACCATATTGGATGAAACTTCCTGAAATAGTTCTGCCTGAGGCAGACACCTGGCATGGAAATTTTCAGGCCAAACAGTTAAGGTTTGGCAAAGCAACATGCAGCTGAAAACAAGTCTCATAATAGGAGTGTTGGGCAACTTTAGTAACAAGCAAAATCTCACCCCAACACCAATCCCAGCTGTTGTGCCAAGCTCTATGATAAAATACTTTCTAAATGAATGATGTCCTTACATATCAAAAGACCAAAATAACTTGAAATATAGTCTTCCAGATACAACAAGCATTTCTGACTTATGGCTTAGTGATGTGAAGAGGACAAAGTAGATTAATAACAAAACATAAGATGTAATCTTCGGTTTGTGTCTGTTAGCGAGAAAAAGATTGAAGTGTACTGGCAAAGGATATAATACCTTGTTGCTTAGATCTTACGTATTTGAGTCATCCGAAAGTTAGATGGTTTATTTTCTCCAAACACACCCCAAACTGTTAGTTGGAAAGGTACTTAGACATTTAGATGGCAAATGTAAATCCTAAAGACAATACCATAATTTATTAATCTTTCAGCAAGTTACCCAAAATATTTAACAACTACTTTTTCATTTGACTTCTTCTTTCAGTACAAGAACTTCATTTCATCCTCGATTTGTTCTCCTCTGTCTAAAATATAGCCCTATCATGATAGTCATGTTGTTCTTTAACCAAATTAAATCCATAAATAGGAAGATATGTAATAAAACTTGATCTCTTTCTTATATGCACAAATACAGTATTTTTTTTTAACAGTGGAACTTTAGGTCCCACACTAACGGGTGGATTAAGACACCTAAATATCAGAAAATATTTCATATTGCCTTCTCACAAGCAGTATGTAAGCATTAGAGACACTTAAAAAAGCAGTAGCTTTGTTCTGGAGGAAGAAACATAGCCTAAGTATGGCCTGCCTCTGGGAGAGAAAGAGTAAACAGGATGCTAAATGGTTCATGGATCTATGATGAAGAGTTTACACTTTAAATCACAGAAGAGGCTTCATGTGTTAGATACAATTATGCTAATCTCATTAACACAACACTGAGTTCAGGTAAGATTATAAATGTTGACAAGAACCAAGACATAGCTTGACTCTGTAGCCCAATGTAAGGAAGAAAGGAAAATTTGATTCTTGTATTAGTATTGCCCTGGATCTTGGCTTATGTATTGTCCTATTGGATGAAATGCATAAACTGCAGGGGAGGCAGGGATCCTGATCTCCCGTCTCCTCTGGGAGTCCTCTTACCACTAACCTCTTGCACAAAAGGAGAGAAGCAAGGCTGCCTCTGCTATCCACAGAAAATGTGCGCTATTATATACTCGGCATCTTCAGCCTGGGGAAGAGAAGACTGAGGGGGGATCTTATCAATGTGTACAAGTACCTGAAGGGAGGGTGTCAAGGGGACGGGGACAAACTCTTTTCAGTTGCCCCGTGTGACAGGACAAGAGGCAATGGGCAGAAATTGAAGCACAGGAAGTTCGGGCTGACCGTGAGGGGGAATTTCTTCCCTGTGAGAGTGACGGAGCACTGGACCAGGTTGCCCAGAGAGGTTGTGGAGTCTCCTTCTCTGGAGATCTTCAAGGCCCGCCTGGATGCAACCCTGTCTAACATGCTGTAGGTGACCCTGCTTGAGCAGGCAGGCTGGACTAGATGATCTCCAGAGGTCCCTTCCAACCTTACCGATTCTATTCTATTCTATGAAAGTGGAGATTCAAATTACTTTGAGGCCAAAGCTCAATTCCTAGATTAAGACTCTCAAATACTTCTTTTATTTTGGTGCACAATCTGTATTGCAGAAGGCTGCAGCAGTTGCTTCCACTAGCTGTGAATCCCTGTTATTCCTGGTGGCAAGGAAATGATGCCTTCAGAGCTGCCTCTGAGATGGCACTCCTCTGAATCCATCTCAGCCTGAATCACTGCCTAGACCTTCCTAGATCAGCAACCTCTTTAGCAAAAATATATGATCACTGGCTGTATAATTTAAATCTAATTAATAGTGATGATATTTTATTTTTATTTCCACTCAAGACTTGTTGTATCTACAGCATGGAGATATATTAAATTTAGTGATAAGACATCAGTAAGGATTCTGAATCAGACAGCTAACTTCTGTAAATTGTGGGATTTTCTTCAGTATATAAAACGGTGCTTGATGCCTACAGCACTGGAGTGCATTTATCCTTTGAACAAATCACTTCTAGGGAAAAAGTACATTAACTCTTCTCCTTATCAGCATGTGGCAGCTATATTAAGATATTTCACTAGAAAAACATAGAAGTAGGAATGATATAGAAATCACGCCTGAGTCAGAACAAGGAACTCGTTAACAAAATGTATGTGTAATTAAAAGCACGCCAGTGTTTCTGGTCTTTTTGTCACACTCTCACTGGCAATTTTTAAAAAGACTAGGAAGCATTACACATCTAGCAACACAGAAGCAGAAAAGGTGCTGAATGGAGAAATACTATTTGTGAGAGCACTGGTTCATGGGAAGGAGAACTCATCTGAAATACATGTCACTGTAGAGAGAGATGTACTTGGAATTAGTAAATAGATTTGTCCTGAAACTACATAGTGAGAGTGGGGAGGAAGAACCTTTTCTTTGCCGATGACTGGACAAATCATTGAAAAACAAACTGTGGGGCATACATAGCCCTTAGTATCATATGAAAGTAGCAGAGGAGCTTATTTTAGTTGTCCTACTGAAATATTTGTTAGACAGGAGGAGGAGGCATTTTCCCTGCTGTGCAGACAGCGCTGCAAAATAACCCAAGAACACACCAGGTCAGACACCTGGAGACTTACTAGGATGTTTTTATAGACCTTTTACAATTCTCATGATACATGTTAAATTCAGACAGCAGAGACTGACTCTACCCTTCAATCTAACAGATTTGGTAAAACAGCTGTCTCTAATGGCATGCCTACAACATGCAAGTCTGCCAATGTGACTTGGGGCCTCATTACTGTGTCTCCACTTTTGACATTTATAGTTAAATGATGTTGTTGATTCCTGCAAGAGACACTACAATTTCTCTAATTAAAGGAGGGGGAAAAAAAAAAGAAAGAAAACAACCCAACAATCTTCTTTTTCCTTCCCAGATTGTTCCCATTTACTGCAAATAAAGCATGAGTTCCTGCCTGGAAGCACTATCTGCAAACTGCAGTCAGATGTAAGAGAAGCCTAATCAAGCTTAGGAACCAGGCCTTAATTAGACTGCTTGGAAAACAGAGCAGAAGAGCAAATGAAAATTATTAACCGTCACTCATGATTCCTGTTTCTAATTTTAAAGAGGAAATCATGCATTAATCAAACCCTAGCCCTAAGCTCAGAGGCACGTTTTAGAAATATCCTGAAACAACAAGAGGAAATCTTTTCAGTGTTTAGAGAAAACAACCCTCGATCAGCTAGTATGTGTAGCACAATATATTTTGACATGAAATAAGCTATGTTGCAGTATGCTTAGCTTTTACTGGGTCCAAAAAAAACAAAACTAGTACCAACTAAAATGAAGGCACATGACAACAATTGGGGTTAAGCCTGGGTTTTGATAAAGGAAAACAGAAATGTACAGTATGTTGTTTTCGGAGAATAAAGGAAGGATGTGGAAGGAGAAAAGTAAGGAGAACAATGTAATAATGTGACTATTATTGTGTTCTTTGGTCATAACAGAAACTTTTTGGTGTACATAAAAAATGTTAATAAGAATAATTTCTGATAAAAATAACAGACAGGAGCACAGCTTCTAAGTATTAACTAGAGATCACTTGAGATTATGTAGTAGGATTTATCAGAATTTATGGGATGGTTTCTGTTATATGTGGACTATAAAGATAATTTGCTATTTTTTGGCAAACTAATATGAACTTTCTGGCTTTGATTCAGATAAACTAATGTTTTCTGATGGAGTCAGATTGAAATCTGATTTTCTTGGAACTCTCAAGGAAGAGGAGAGAAAATAGGCTCTTGACCTATATTAAACATTGTACCCATTCTTGTGGAAACATCACATTACAAAGAATGCTCACTTTTCAAATATAAATATCCAAACTTCTTTCTTTGAATTACAAAGAACATTTCTAGAGCATACCAGTTTTCCACTTAACTCTCCAAGTATTGACCAAGTACTACCTGTTTAGGCTCCAATGAAGCTACTTATCTAAAGGTGTGAAGATGGTATATATGTTGCTGTCATGACTTGTGGACCATAGTTGTTTTTCTGAGAATGGATGTTAAAATAATGACAAAGAAAAAAAATGTAGGGATTTTTCATCTACCACTCTATACATTAATATAACTAAAGAGTGGTGTTCAGAATCAAAGCTGGCAACTCAGCTGAGCATTATGATCTGGAGGAAAGGGGACAGGTAAGGAGTGAGAAAGTCCTGAATTTGAATGATGGTTTTATCGTGGGTTATTCTGAAGTCTTGATGAGTAAATTCACTGTTCAGTTCTATAAAGACAAATGCCTAAACAAAAGGAGGGTTTTGTACTCCAGTTAGGTGGCACCTCGCTGTGTTGTATAATATAGAATGAAGTTTTTTGGTTTAAATTGAAAAGTGACTGTTCCTTGAGAACCCTAATTTTCTCAGTTACCTTGGCTGAAACTTCCACTATTTCTTTCTAATTCATAGTGTATAGACCACTTGGGTAATATGCTGGCTGCTGGGGTTCAGTTGCAATACTTCTACTAAGTTCAGTATGATGGGATTTAAGCTCCTGATTTCTGTGAAAGACTAAGGACAAGATAGAGCATGCCTAGTCTAAAAACTAGCACAGTTGCCTTGGAGGTGAAAGATGTAGGTTTAAATCCGCCTAGGCCGAACACAGATTTCCCATTGGCTGTGTAAGTGCTGTAAATGCTATACTGTTGTGCAAAAAGGTAGTTGACAGGATTATACTGTTTTGTAACTGAAGTGGTTGAGACTTTTTTTTCCTTCATGTTAAACTCCAAATTGCCCATATGCATGCTCTCACAGCACTTGAATTTGGTCATGTATCTTCCTAGGTTATGTTCAGCAGCAGAGCTCAGGTAGTGGGAAGGAGCCTTGTCCTTCAGAACAGCACAATTCTTATAACTTTAAGCTCCTAGACAGCTTTCAGAGCACACTGTTGTGCCTAGCTTTAATCAATTTCTAGACACTGAAGAATGCAGTTTAACTCAACCTTAAGTACTTTAGTATCTTTTTAATATCCATGCACTTTCATTTTGCCTATGCTGGGTAAAGTGACCTTTATTAGTGGTTTTGCTGTGGCTGCTTAATTTTCACTATTTTTTCACATACTTTCACTGATAGTCAGCTTTCAACTTGATCGCTGCAGCGTAGCCTTTGGATCAAAGCAATGATAGTATTACAACAGCAGAATCTGCTGATTTCTGCCTTGTTTTCATAGTTATGAGTGTGCCCTAACAAGTTTTCCTTTCAGGTTAATCTACTATTCTGGGGATTACTGCTATGTGTTTTCTTATAATAATTAATTTTCCCTACCTTCTTATTCTATACCTGAAGTAATCCATCAGGGCTTTAGGGCTATCAACACTCACAGACCAAAAGTAGAAATGAGCCTGTTGCTGCTCATTCCATACTTATACACCAGTGTTAACAGTATGGTAGAAATCAGATTTGATTTGATTTTGTGTGAGTCTCAGCACCACTTAATTATTTATAGAGTAAATTTAGCTTCTGTTAGCATACCTCGCTTAAATTACGTACTTATGCACCACAGCAGTTTCAGATTTTTTTCCTTTCTTTTATTTGTATCTTCTATGTCTTTGTCTTCCTTTTTAGTCTTTATGGGTCTGCTATTGTTATTGTAATTGTGTGCATTTGTAGCAATCACAAAGTTCTAGGTGCTTTCCAAACATTAAAAAAAAAAGAAAGGAAAAGAAAAGAAAAAATAAAAATGCACAGTTTCTTGGCTATTGTAATCACGTCCTTGCAGGTCTATCTCAATGCACTCTCTATGCGAAATCTGCCCACAAACATGTGGCTTGTTTGATTTATAGTTGCTTGTGTTTTCCCAACTGACTTGACTGCTGAAGAACTCCAATGACTGCTTTGTTTGTGTATTTTAGCCAAGGCTGGCTCTAACACTTGGGACTTTGCATACTGGAGCAACTTATTCATAAGATTTGATTGTGCTTTACATCCATCTGCAATTTTAGTTTTCTCCTCTCCATTTTTGATTCTATATTTGGTATTCCAAATGCTGATTCTGTTCTGTTGTTTTCCTGTTTGATAGCCTTCTGCTTGTAGATTCTCCTGGTTGAATAAGGGCGTCATTTCAAAATAAAGCAGAAAGATATTTATATGCTTCACTATTCTTCTGAATTTCTGTTACTGTTACGTTATTATGCAGGCTCAACTGCAATCATAAGCACTAAAAACAATTTGCTTTTTAATTCCACATCAATGCTAGACCCTAGAAGACAGATTAACAAGAGAAGCTTGTGTTTCTAGGAGGACCTTAATCTGGAGCTCTTGGGCCGTTGCACAAAGTGCCTGTGAAGCAGGTATAAATATATGTTCCATAAATAAGATTTAGTTTCTCACACATCCTAAGAAGTTGTCACTCCTCTCTGTGATTGCTATACCAGACTTCTCTTGCTTTGTGTCCTCAATATAGTCAGCTCTTTCAGGCTTCATTTACACTTCTTTTCTATTGTATGCTCTGGTGGGGTCTGGAGTCCTGATATAGCAATCATCCAGTTTATCCATGGGGTAGAAATTGCTTTTGCTCCTGTCTAGGCTGTGAACACAGTTTTCCTTCAAAAGGAAACTGGGATATGGGGATTGCACAAACATATTTCCTCAGTGTGGAGTCTTGCTACAACTACAACGTGCAGTCTGATTTGGAGATGGGTGAATGCTCTTGGCTAATCATGATATAGCCTCTAACAATAGTTACTTATACAGTAATGAAGAATGGTGCTTGAAAACCATATAAGAAGAGGTTTGGAAGGTAATGGTTAGATTTTTTTTTGAGGAGAAAAAGCAAATAGTGTTTTAGAGCAGAGAAATGTGTAAATAGATCTTATGAGGTGAAAAGTGTTCAAGGAGGCTGTATCAGCACTGTAAGGGCACACGTTATTATCAAAAGTTGTGTTGTATTTGGGGATCATCAGGCAAGGAGGAAAGAATCTTTAGATTCTTTAGAAACTCTCTAAAGCACTTTTTTGACATTTGAAGTAAAGCTGATTATCAAGCCATAGCTAGCTGCTGAGGCTTTGTCTCCCTGCAAGTCAAAGATGGCTTGGGATTGGTACCTAGACAATACCAATGGCTTACGTTCATATTGCTCAGGACTAGCCCCCAGTGTAGATTTGTCTCAGATGGAGCTTGTTGTAGTGATACAAAACAGAGGGGGAACAAGCTATTAAATAAGTGATGCAGAGACACAGGTGTTCTGCATTTGAGATTACTCTCTAGCCTGGCATTATCTAGTAATATAGATATAGTCATAGAGATCTGGCTTTTTCCTCTACCACACTTTCAAGCTGGATTTAGCTCTGCTATACGGAAAACAGATTCTAGGAAGCTGCTCTGTGTAGAGTGCATGAGAGAGAGGAGGTCTGAGATTTTCACAAATTCATTGGCAAAAACCTCAAGAGTTGAAAGTTGGACTGCTAACCTGAGATGTGCCAGGGCTGGCTTCATTGCTTTATTGCAGATTTTCTACCCTACTTAGGGCAAGTCAGCTTCTGTGAAAAGGTTTCTCCTTAGTACAATGACTATCGCAGTACTTCCTCGTCAGATAGTGGTATGAGGTTCTGTCATGCTTTGGGAATGAGAGCCCCGTATCTTTTTTTTTAGACAGAATGACAATTCAATGTCAGAAGCTCTTGCAAAATGGAGATCTCCAGAGCTGATTCAGAGTATCTCTGCAGTGTAGCAGGCAGGGCTACTTCACAGTACAGATCCAAACTGATTCTTAGAAGGAGGATTTAGGCAATAAGGAGATGACCTTGCTGAAAGAAATGGAAGAAGAAATACTTCAAGTGTGAACTTTCTTTCTTGTTTGCTTTAGAATGAAGGAAACTGTGATCTTCAAGTACACTCTTTTTTCTTTCTATCTGCCAAGGATATAAGGATATATTTCCATCTTATTTTGTATTTAAATTCCACTTGTAAATAATTGTAAAACAAGACAAAATCAGCAGATAGCAAAAAGTATAATAAAGTAATCCAGATCTTGGGTATAAAATGAATGGAAGAATTTATGAGAAAGAATGCTGGAAACTTCATTTCAGCGTTAGCATACAGAGGAAGAAAATTTTCCAGTTCCCTGCTTCTCCTCCATTCATTATACTTTTTCCCATGTCTCTAAACAGTCTTGACACTGTTGAAGCTTCAGCTGGTGATAGCCTTTACATGTAAAAACAGTCAGTATAAGCGCTTAGAGGACAGCCTTGCACGCGGCATTCCTGGTGCGGGCTGCTCTGCTGCAGAGGCTGCTAGTTCTGTTTCAGAGATGACACTGACAGGCCAGTTAGGCAGACTGCCTTTGATCTGGCTTTTATGTTCCTTTACTTTAGTACAAGTCGACTTTATTGGACCAATTAAAATTATAGTCCTCCCTTGCTGTCTCCGTAGGTACAGCAGGGATGTAGCAACCTTAACTTAAGCATTTTCACTTTTATTGGTTTTACAAATTCTTGTTTTATGTCTCAAACCTGAATTTATACATGCAAGTTACTATCGGCCTTACCTGTCATTTGTGTAAGAAATGGTTTAAAGCCAAGGATTAAAAAGATATTAGTCGGATATATGTCATGTTACATTAAGCTCTGTTTGCAATATTGGTTACAAATGTATTTTAGTTGGTCAAATTTCAATAAAATTCTATTTTTCTTTTCTCTTTTGTGATCTCTTATGATGTTTTGCAGTTTTGCTTTATACAGCCCAGATAGAAAGGATCAGATTTCCATATATGACATTTAGAAAAGATTGAAGTGAGGATAAGCTTACAGGTGATTTCGTAAATGTCTTTAAGGCATAAAAGGAGTGATATTGCCATCTTTAATGTGCCAGAATTACAGTACTCCTTGATGCCTCATATTAATTATCTAGGGGTAATTAATACTATTTTTGATGTTGATATTATTTTCAACCAGATAAGCTCATGCTTTTCAACCAAGCAAAGGCTAATGCTGGAACAAGGGATGTGACCAAATTGTTCCCTCCTTCTGGGTGCAGCAGAATTGCTTAAACTGCTCATGCAACAGCAGATCTTCAGATTTCTTTTTGAATATGAGCATCAGTTCTGATGAAATTCTCACTGACATTGGTGAAAACAGTCCTGGTTTCTAATTGTAAACTTAAAGTATGAATGTAATCAGCTGTCTTGGCTTACCAGTATTATATAAAAAATAAGTATATTCTTTTATAACTGCCCCCATATATTTAAAGCTTCATCTACGGAGAAGGAAATTGCTCGGTCAAGGACACAACACAAAAGGGCTGTGTTCATTAAAAGTAGTGACATAACTGCCTTGCGACTTTTTATACCTTTTAATTCCTCACAGAAATCTCTTCATTTCATAATGTGAATGGCCCTCATCAATCTATGTAAGCAAAAATCCCAAATGCTGTCTCTCATTTGCCTGTCTCTAAGCGTTATATAGAGTCTTATTGGTCATCGCAGGTTACAACTGTACTATTAAATTAAGCGGCAATGAGGAATTTTCTTAGGCACTGAAGCTCAACTCTCTATTCCTTCACACTGTTAGAGCACTCTCTGTCATAGTTTTGGCCAGGAGAGCATTCGCATTTCCTCTGCACAGGTATTAGCACAGGTCAGGGACCATTCCCAGGTGGCAGTCTGGTTGTGGCCATGATGTTTCAGAGGGCAGTTCCACACCAATTCACCTCAGGTCTAGAGGACATTTCCAGGCATATTCAACTATTGATATATATGTGGGAGCTGACCAAATAATTTTGTTATAGCCCCTTAGGCGACTCTGCTCTAGATTTATATCAAGCTCGTGGTTTTAGGTCTTATGAAGTTGTGTGTTTGTGGGAATAGCAAACTCGCTGGAGGAGGAATTTGTACATAAGAGGTTTATGAAAGGTTATTCTTATCTGAAAGGATTGCTTTATATAATGGAGGGTCTCAAAAAGCCAGATGAGTTAGTTCTGGAGGATTTTTTGTTATATTATTTCTCTGAGATACTCAACAGAAACAAAGATGCAAAGAACTATGACTTTTTCTTTGTCTTCAATAAATCTTTTTACTAAATCGAAGAACAGAAATTTTTGTTGACTATTTTATCCCAGAGGAACTCTAAAGAAACTACTTAGAAGATTTGGTCCGTAAGTACATGATACATTTGCAGCATAATAAAAATCATAAATAGTCTGCATTATTTGCAGCAACAGAAACTAAAGTAGAATACACAGGTAGTATTTTAAGAACAAGAGAAAATTTGAAAGAAATGATTTTATATCTGATTTCATAACTTTTGGCGTTTTTTTATTCTATGCAATCACAGCCCTGTCACAGTCTAATTATGCCTATTTGCTAATCATTGATTGTGGCTATGCCCGTCATTTATGTTATCCTCCCTGTTTGCTGTAAAGGAGTGGTCTTGTCGATGCTGGATTGACGATGAAATAATGAGGAAGGAAGATCTGGATGCTAACTGATGCTAAAAGGTAGGTTAGTGCAGGACAGAAACTCTTGTCAAAAGGATCTCCTTTGTATGTTCAGCTGTAAACTTTAAATTTACAATAACAATGTCAAGTGCCAATACATTAACTTCTAACATTTTGTAGAAAAAAACAGTTATTCCCTTTCCAGTTATTTTTCAGAGAAATTAAACTTGTGTGAAATTTGCAGAAAGCAAATGGTCTTAAAAACAGAGGTTACCTAATATTTACCTAATATATGCCAGTATAGGCCTATTAGATCTGTATATTTTTGGTCATTTCATTTCCTACAAAGCCTTCAAAAGACATGTCAGTTTGGCAGACAAGAGAACAGTTACAAAAGCTCATTTTGTGGAAGGAAGAGGAAGGCTGTGTCACTGCATTTTAAAAAGACTTGGGTAGTTTGTGGCTCAGTAGTATAATTTTTATTCTCCAGAGACAACAGCTATAATTTCAGAATGACTAATCTAATCTCTGTTTGTTATGCCAAAGCTTTATCCAAATTCAGGTTAAACTTTTACTTCTGTTATGAAAGACATCTCTTAGGAAATTGGCATCATTAGCTGCATGTATCAAGAGCACCAAGAGCATAAATATCTGTTCATTTCCTTCTGCGAAGACTACCTGACTAGAATTTTGTGTGGAAGCAATAGCCTAAAAGGTAGAAAAGGATTTATGTAAACAAGATGGTTTATACAGATCATAGTTTATATGTGAGCCACGATAATCAAACTTGCTGATCCTTACTTGTTTTCTCTTTAAACATTCATGTCACTGTATTCCCTCTCTCTTTCTTAATAAGTCTTATATGAAAATAAACCCTATAAGCAATTTAGATTCCATGCTACAGTTCAAACAATTTTGTTTAAAAATTTCAGGAGAGGAAGAAGTATTTTTTCATTATAAATACCAGAGCAATGTGTATGTGCCTAGTGGATGATTGCCTGAGGACTAATCTGACCCATCTTTAGACATCTCAGTATCTTTGATTTTGGAGGAAACACCTCACGGAGGATATGGGATTCCACTGATGAATAGAGCTTGACAAAGTCAATCATGTTCTGCCTAATTAATAGTATGCTCTTTGCAAGTACTGAGATTTGGCCATTAAACTATTAAAGAGCTGTCCCACCATGACCATTTCTGAGAATTCTGGTTTCATTCGGTTGGGTCTATGTTACACCAATAAGGAAATGAATGAACAATAGAGAGACTCAAAGAAAGTTTTTAATAGGGACATAAAAATGTGTAACTTACCCCATAATTCACATCACTTACAAGCTGATTGATGCGGTAAAAATTACCTAAGTATCAAGAGTTTATTTGTAAGCTTCTTGGGTTAGTGTGGGTTCTGTATTATGGAACAATGTTACCCGGAAGTAGTAGGAAAGAGTCACCGAAGCCTTTGGCTGAATATCAACAATAAGATTAATTAACAGTGATAACACTGCTGTTTAGAGAACAAGACCATCTTCCAAGGTTGTGAAATACTTGTACAGCTCAGCAGCTGGGAAATATCTCCATTTTCTTCTACACTATTTATATCATGTGCTTGTGGGAAGAGAGAGTAAGATTTCATTAATTTTCTTGATCACTGGAAGTTTTCAGAGAGTACAAGGTGATCTTGATTTTCTCAAGGAGGCAAAGATATCAAGGTACTAGAGGATTTATCTCTAAGTCATAATAAGTTACTCCTTTCTATACTCAGGAGCCAGTGCACGTGTATAACCTGCAGTTAAATAAAATTAAAATGTAAAGAGAACAGATTAAATGTGTCGATGAAACACAACAACAATCAAAATCTCTAAGAAAAAATAACAGCTTTTTATATGTCTGGATATAGTTTTTAATAAGAGTGAATTATCTCTTGCCATACATAGAGTCAGAGTTTCTGAAGTTAATGTTCAATTCTTCACTGCAGTTACTCTTCCTAGGACTAGAATAGTCAAAACACATCTCAATTTTCATTGTCACTAAGAGTAATTCTTTGGAAAAGATCTACTGAATACCTGAAACAGAAAAGTCAAGCCAATAGCTTCAATTTGCAAGGCAAGTTAGAGGGGAACAAGGATTAGAAGGCAAAAGCTTTAAGAAATAGAAGGCAAAATAAATGGGAGTTCATTATTTTCCATCTCTTACATATTCCAGCAGAATTACATCAAAAAAAAAAAAAAAAAAAATAAAAGGAAAGAAAAAAGAAAAAAAAAACTAACAAGCTTGATTGTGTGTTTCTATGATTTGTAAAACTTCAATCAGTATGTTCAGGATTTGTAGTGTCTCTGGAAAAATATAATGCACAATATAAAGATATCTAAGAAAATTCAGTCTTGAAAGAAAATGTAGAGAACAGGAAGAAATACTATGATACTCCTTGCCAGAACACAGTCATCTCACAAAGTTCTTGACTGATTCAAACAATAATTGTACATAAAAAAAGATATTTGAAAACTATTTCATATTGTTCAGTATTTCTGATATGAGTTCTCCTTTGCCCATGTTTGGTCAAATGGGGAAGCTCCTAAAATTTCCTTGACACTCCAGACTTATGACTTTACCGACTTGGCTGAGCAGCCAAGCTGAGGAGTGCACAAGGCCAGGCAAGCAAAGCGATGTCTCAGTCTTTAGCAGCAGTTTCTCAAGAATGCCGCAAAGACAGTAATACATTATTATATCTGTGACAGATTTCTTTCCTTCTTCCCTTTCTCTTCTTCAGTTATGGAATGGAAGAGATGTCTGAAAGTGAAAGAAAACAGGAATACCAATGAAAATCCTTACAGCTAGGACAGCAAGGCCAATTTCTGTGAACAGAGTACTATTTAATTAAATTTGGATAAGAAAAGGTTAGGGTTAGGGTTCAAAATAACTGGGAAGCCTAAAACTAATTCTTCCAATCACGTTCTGGAGAGAAAACTTCTCCAAATCTATAGTTTGCTGTTTTCTATTTCATTTGTTTCTATAGATCATATCCCTAAAATAAGAATATGGAACTTGAGAAAGTTATAAGTCTTGGGTACAGATGTGACCTCATGTCCCTAGGTGTTTGTTGCACCATTCTTGCGATAATAACATCTGTGACTCTCCCAGAAAACTGGAATACTCAGAGAAAATAAGATGCTTTGAAGACATCCTGCTTAAAATAATAATTATTGTAATTTTTATTGCAGTAGTGACTAAAAGCTCCTATCAGAGTTGAGATTGGTGCTGACACATAGATAACCCAGTTTAGCTCACACCACAAAGGGTTCCTTGCCATCATTGTAATGAGGTGTGAAAAGGCATTAATTGAGTATTGAGCTTATTGATGTGCAATATAAAAGCAATAAGCAACATAGTGAGCATGACAATTGACAGTGCAATAATTATTTCCCTTTCATAAAGTTATTATGTGATAGCAGAAGCAGAAACATAGCAAAACAAAACCAGAGTGAGTAGAAAGCTTTCCAGTGACTGCAGTGGATTTTGGAACAGGCCCAATACACAAAGGCTACACCTATATTATTAAGTAGAGCAATAGTAGGCAACCTGGTACTGGAATCGGATGGTCTATATAGTTAAATTTTTAGAATAGTCAGTAAAATGGCTTTGGCCCTGGCCCACTCTTTTTTCTCCCATAAAACTTCTGAGTATGATTCAGATATCAGCATGCTCAGTGATTGTTCACAATAAGATGTTTGAACGCGACCGCTCTGTTTTGGAGGGTAAGAGACTTCAATGATACGGAAGTGGAACAGTCTGTTCCAGTTGGCCTCAATGCCAGAGAACAGTCCTAGGCATGTTTGATTTATGGGTACACATGTAGCTGTAGACAGTGAAGCTGGAGAGGTTCTGCAAAGCAAAAGGCAAAACGAAAATAGGGCAAACAGCTAAGCAGCACAATGTAAGGTAAACACAACTCGAAAGTAGAGTCAACTTGTTTGTCCCATGTAGCGTTGGTTTTAAGGAGCTGATAGGAGAAAACCTACTAGGCTTCCCCAGGCTGCCTGCTAAACTCCCAACACTTTGGCATTCTAAGGTAATTGACTTCTCTTCTCTTCTCAGCTCAGAAAAAAGGGGAGAGAAGATGCCACTTCTAGGATGAGAACAAATGCGTAGTCTATAAGATACATTTCAAATTTTAGCTTTGGAGAATCCTCCTCTTGTAGCTTGTACTTGTACCAAAATTATATATTGAAAAACTTTCATAGAATAGAAATATTTCTCCCAACATCATAACAAGATGAGTAAGCATTATGCAAGATAAGAGAAAGATAGAAATCTCAGTAATACTGGAAACTGCTCTTCCTGGAAAAAAAAATGGAATGTAGATGTTATTTCTTCTCTCTTCAAAAAATAATTAAAAAAATACAACAATTTAAATGTTGTAGACCTTATTCGTTGTGTTTCCCACTTTCATTATGCTGCCTGCTTTTAAGCACTTCATAAGAAAATTTAACTTTTCTTACTCACTCTACTGTTTTTCTTTTCTTTTTGCCCAAATCAATTTCTCAATTGCTTAGTGGTGGAGCTCATTGAAGCTGTTGCAGAAACACTCCTCAGAGTCAGTTAAATAGGAGGAAACATTCCAGAAATGCTGCCTGCTTTCTATACAGATGGAAAAGGGAGAAGAATGTAAAGATATCAGTATTCAACTGTACAACATCACAGTCTTAACACTAAATGCTACAAACAGTCAGTCTCTTAAGGAAGGAGTTATGATATGATGATAGTTTGCTAAAATCAGATAAAGTTATTTATTGCAATCTTTTGGTATATTTATTCCTATGTATCATTTCCAAACCTGTTTAAATTTCTCCTTATTTATCTCAAATAGTATTCAATTTGTGTGCATTTTTGATACCTTTTAGGCTTTGGATTCAATGAAAATTCAGTCAGATACAAAAGGGGACACTTCTTAAAGAGAGAAAGCTATTTATTTAGGACTTTTGAACATAGTTAAAGACATATTGCATTATATTCCTCAGTTTTCATAATGTGAAATACATTTGTTTTATTTTGCTATAAACTCAGAAAAAATGCAATGGCTGATATTAAGGCTTGCAAGGATGTATTTTAAAAGCAAGAAAAGATCCTTTCTACACTTTGTGTCACAGACCCTGACCTTTCTCAAAATTCTTAGGTTATTTCTTAACAGTGATATAATATTTGTCTATCAGAAGCCTTTTCTTTTTCTTCTTTTCTTTTTTTTTTTTTTCCCAAAGTAACATTCTTCACATGCCCCTGAAAAAGTGCTAAATATTTTTTCCTCAGTCTCAGGTAAGACAGCAAGCTTTTTATATACCTTCCTGAGCTCTGAATTCTAATGCTAAATGAATTCCAAGGCATTTATTAAAGCAAATTTATCCTCTCTGAATATATATATATATTTTTGATGCTAGAAATGTAGCAGTCCTCAGAATAGCTTTCTGAAATTACAGGCTGTGAGGCAAGCATTTTGCATGTCAAGAGCAAATTTGCAACAGACTGCAAGGAAGTTGGGAGCCATCATGCAACGGAATTTCATAAAAGTCAACTGCCTTCCACTTCAATGGGAGCTGGAGCAGACGCAGAGGGGCACTTTGTAAGAAGACAAAACTATTTCATTTAGAATTTTTGCACTTAATTAAAGAAATATTCCATTATTCATATTTGTGAATGCCAACTTGTTGTACTATGTCTTTCATGATTAACAATGGTTGGATAGTATCCAAATGAAAATTTTGGCTACTCTTGGCTATCTGGCTTAAATGCAGCGAAGCATAATGTGCCAGATTCTTGCAATATCCTATGTATGCCAAGGATGATCTCTCTGTATCACATGCAGTTATTTTACATGGGTTGGGTTTTGAAGGGAGGGGATCCATCAGAGAAAGTCCACATTGCTATTAGGAATCATTTTTATCATACAACGGTGCCAGTGTAATATGTACAAAAAAAAAAAAAAAAAAAAAAAAAAGCCCTGACACTGATTATAGGGACCTATAAGCATTGCTTCACGCATTGCCTAAACTTGCACAAGAATAACTTCTCCGCAGCCAGAATACTTGACAACGTACTTTGAGCAGAACCATACTGCCCCCTGCCCCACAAACACTCAGAAACAGATGTGCAGCCACATGTTTTCTTAGTCCTATGCAGTTCCACTGAGACTGCCACACTTTTCTCTCTCTGCTTCACTCGTAACTTTTTCCTTCCTCTGGGCTCTGTGTATGCTTCTCTGATTCACACTGTGCCAGTGCTAGAATGGTTACAAATTACACGAAGCCATATTTCAGGTAATCTATGTGAAAGTTACACCAAAGATATTGGCCTCAGACTATGGCTTTTTTCAGCCATCCTGCAACTGTTCCTACCTCCTCTATCACACTAGATACAAACTATTACTATTCCGTAACAGTCTTTTGTAGCCTTATATCACTTAACCTTCCTTTTCTCTCTCAGTATCTGGAAATAAACTTTTTTTCTGCAATTGGCTGTGGCACCATAGTTCTTTTCGTATTTGTTTACAAGGAAGGACTTAACATGTTTTGTCTCCTGCTGCTTCTCAAAGTTGGAAAGGGTCCTCCTCAATCACCTTTAGAGCTATATCATCCTGCTTCAAATCCTCATTAATATTTTTCTGTTCTGAAATTAAAAAAAAAAGAGATAAAGAAACAGTTCACAGTTTCTGTGAAACTGTGATTGCCTCAGTACAAAGGGAGAGAGCTTTGCTAAGGAAATACAAAACAAACAAATAAGCACTGTTTTTCTTTTTTATTTTTTTTCAGGCAACCTAAAGCTTACTGGGTTAATCTGCTCACCGGAGTTTGAGGTCCACCTTGGTTACTTCCTTCCTGGACACCTCAGACCTACTGTGATCAGAAGTGACCATCAGCAAACAGTAATATCAAAAAGAAGGCCTGTTCCTCAGTGTAAACACAGTCCTGATGGATTTGTTAGGATCTCTTCAGAAGCTGCATCTCCTCAGTTGATTGTAATGCTTGTATCTCAGTGATCACATTTGCCATTGCAGTGCAAAGAAAATAATATTTTTTTTAATAGTTGTTGAGACAAGAAATGTGTTTACTTTACCTCTCTATATCTACAGGATTAAGCCATATTGAATGCTAAAAAAAAAAAAAAAAAAGGCAACGAAACTTTTAAGAATTCTTCTTCTCAGGCTTAATTCAGGATGATATCAGGTTTCAATACCCTAAATACAATCTACCAAGGGATATTTTCACTGTTACCTCAGTGTTTGCAAGGCTGTGACTCATGAACAAATTACTTTCATGGTTGGGTTACATTTACACAAGTCAGGGTGTGAATTTTACATGCAGATCAACAAGATGGGACAGATTCAGGTGTGGGCATATTTATATAAGGGATTTGAATATGGGCATGGAAGAACGAAAAGCAAAATATCTGCATTGATGCGTTCGCTATTTTAAGCAGAAATTGTTTACAATCATATTGATGAAGGTTTAAAAGGACTGATTTCATACAGGACATTAAGTAGGATTTTGGCAGAGAGTTTGCGGTAGAGAAATCTGAAATCCAATAACATCCCAAATCCTTAACTAAATATGGATTGATGCCACATGTCAATCCTTCACTTAGAGCAAATGATGAGGACCTCATTCCRAAGATGGCAACCAGCCACGTAAGTCTCTACAATAGAATACACAATGTCACTGAGGCTAGCGGGAAAGTAAATGCATGCGGTTCAAATAAAAATAAAACACAGCACTCTGCCGAGTATCTCTTACCAATACAGCATGCGCATGTACTGACATAATTCATGGAAGGAATGTAGTCTTTATGCTCTTACTGGAAATTCATTACTTAAAAGATGAATGGCGGTCACAGTTTCAGTAACTGGGAAAGACAGTTTTGCTTAAAGCATATCCAGAAGATGTAGCACCTTAATTAATAACTTTTAGAAGAAAAGGGGATTAGGCAAAAGTTCAAATAAGGGAAATGTCTGCCTCAAACTTTCATGCATCTYCCCAGACCTTTTCTTTGTTGTTTATTCAGTGTATTTAAAATGTGTATCTTTCTTCTAAGATGAGAAAATCAACAACTATCCGTGTCTTAAATAACAGAAAAATGTTTATTTGAGATCAGAAATCACTAATGTCTGTGCAGGTTGGATATTTATTAAGAATGGCGTTTGTGTGATGGACCATTTTAAAAGGAAACATTTATTTTTTTCTCCTAGTTCATGTTAGGAATGACTTGTAAACTTAAGAAAAAAACAGATGAATCAATAGTTCACTTCTGTTTCATCTCTTGCATTATGACAAAGAAGATCAATACTGTGAGATGTGTTATTGGTGAATATCTTAAGGAATCTGGCTTGTGATCACAATTACTAATAGAAACAAAAGTATTCCTTATGATTTGCAAGGAATGGCCATGTGGGTTAGGAACTGTGAAAGTACTATTATTCTGCAGCACAGAACCTAATAGAGCAGCTCTACCCCCCTGTGTTGTTTCATGTTTAATTTCTTTTCTGTATCATTTTCCTATTGGCAATGTTTTTCTTCAGATGTAATTTTGTGCTATTAGTTTTGATATGTTTGAGGGGAAAAAACATTAATTGCATGCAATTTTAGTAGTCTATAAACTAAATTGTTTGTCACCAGCCCAAATGTTGTTCCTYGCCTATGATTCTCTGCTAGGTGTTCCAAACTGGCACTCTGCTGTTCAAGACCATCTTAAAACCAACATTTACTTTATTAAGTACATTGATTTATATTTTCTTATGGTTTCTAGAGAAGAACAATAATATTTCCACAGGCTTTTCTTTATCTTTAAATGGCCTTCCCTGTCTCTGCAGACTTCAAGTACTAACTGTATTTGCAAGTTGCTAAAACATAGAGGTAGAATCATGGAAACCGCATTAGATCTGTGTGACATGTGACAGAATATGTTTTCATAAGAGGCTTTTTTTCCTGCCCCATAGGATGACTGACAAGGCCTAAACCAATTTCTAAAAGCAAGGCAATGAGAGACTAATATGTACCTATATCAATGTGGCAGTTACAGCAACTTTGTCATCCAATCTTGTGCATAAGCTAGCCGTCAAAATRAGTAACATTTCTCCGATTATCAGTCTCCAAAGAAAAGTACGGGAGTATATAAGCAGGGGGGACTTTTGGGTAAGACAGTCCAGTCCCTTGCTATTATAAGCGCTATATCATATAATCTCATTCATAAAGTTAAATCATTCCTTATGCTGTATTATAATGCAAATGTTCCTGCTGAGGAAGATATTGAAAAGTATATTCAGATTTTGAACGTTGTCTTTTTTAAAAAAATTAATATTTCTCAATCAACACACCAATACAGCCCTAGAAAAGACTCTAATGTAGTAGAAGTATGATATGCTGGTAAGCTTTAATCAGRGGAAGTTGTCAATGTCTAAAATAAGGCTTATCATCTATTTTATCTGCATATTTTCTCTAAAAATCATTGCAAATTCATAAGGGAATTGTTTGCAGGGGGAGTTAACTCTCATCCAAATTTTGGAAACGAAAGGGGATAATAATGCTTCAAAAAAGTGGTATTTTCAAATGAATTGTGCATGGCTGAGCTAAAATGTCTCTACAGACATTTTTAACAACCTTCTGTCAGTTTGTAGTATATGAGACATTGTCTTATACATCTACAGCTTGTTTAAGAGTCTTTTCCTCACCCAGAGCCTATTCAGTAAAGTCTTTTCCAATTCAGCAAGGAAAAACAACTTCCCACTCTTCAGTAACAGGTATTTTGGCTGTAAAACAAACATCAGTGACATTTTCAAAGGGGAGAGGTTAGAAAGTCTTATATCTAAGSCAGCAGAAGGATGTGCAAGTGTGTTTCTCTGTCCGTGTATGTGCCAAGGTGTATGAGACAAAGAGAGAGAAGGACAGGAAAAGTGAAGGGTGTGTGTGTGGGGTGTGTGTGTGAGGGAATTCTAAAAGGACATTAGCCAACATGATCTGAAGGCTGCGAGTAGAAATAAGCTATTTTGAAAACCTGTATTTTAGGTTTTACCAACTGGAASAGTGTTGGTGTAATTCTATCTTAGACTCTGTGTGCTAGTATCAGAATATGCAAGGCATTTTAGTCTGGTCTTTAAGGACAGCTGAGTTTTACAGTATCCATTAATAGTTTATGGTRTATAGAAATAGCTTAGAAGAAGAAGGGCTGCTAATGTACTAGCYTGGTTTGAAAAGAGCTACAAACAAATCCTACTAAACTGATTTATCTCACTTTAGTTGAGTTTAGACARAGTAGTCCAGCCCTGTTGAAGTCTGCATTTCTGGCTGGTAAGTGAGTTTTATTCCAGCTCTTCAAGTGCCTGGATATTTCCCCTTCCTGTTTGTCTCCGTTGCAGCAATCATATCAGACATGGATTTGCCATTATTTGTAAATCACAGAYGAGACTTAGTTCAAGGCAGAAGCCCAGTTTGCTAAAATTTTAGACAAACTTAGAGCAAGTGTGTTAGTGTAATAAAACATTTGTCATGAACTTATGAACCTGTAGCTCTTACAGATTTGTATCTCATGCTTTATGGTATAAATGGAATGTATACTTTCTTTAGTAAGTATCTGTCAAAATGATTCATGGCTTTCAAATAAAATATAGCTCAAGATGAATCTAAATATGAGAGATGTCCAAGAAGTCAGGTAGTGGGCAAAAAAGGAAATAATTTATCTACAGGCTGTAAATAGTATTTCAGAATGCCATTTATCTGTCTTATTGATGCACTGTAACAGTGTCGTTTTGTGTAGGCCTCTATTATCAATGAAATTCACATAAACTCATGGGCTTTTGAGCAGTGAGTTTTTCAAGTCACTCCCAACAGGTTATACAATAACACTTTTGTCACTCGGAGAAGTGACTCGGAGGAGAGAAATTTACAATGAATATGTTTCAAAATTTATTGGAAGAGGCCTCAGCTCAGCAAAATACTGAAACAGCTATTAAGTCTCATTAAAGTAGACGGGATCTAAACATAAGCATAAGTGGTTTGCTAAGTGGATGGCTTCCGATCTGAGCAATTAATAAAGACATATTTCTTTAAATAATAAGATTGTGAAGTTCAATGTCCTGAATGAAGAACATGAACATTTTGTTAGGAGGAGGAACTTTTCGTCTTAAAAGTATATCACTTTTACACATGAGTAATAGTATAATGATAGGTTTTAAAAATCTAAGAGATAGATTAAAAAAAAGATCTTAGAAATTCCTTAAATTTTTTTTAAATAGTAATTGTCAACTATCTGTTGGTATGAATTCTTAAAAATAGCACTCTTGGTACAAAGATARCTTGGTTTTATAGGCAGGTCATGAGAACTGTCTCCATATGTTTCTAAAGGCATTTTAAAATGCCCTAAAGACATTTTGAAATGTCTTAAACACATTGTATAAACAAAATACTTGGTGGAGAAAGATTTCCATTGTCATTWTTGCGGCATGTTGTGCCTAATGCTTTTTGAGTGATGTGACCATCTGAAACTCATTCTCTCTTCTATTTCAATATTTTCTCCTTCCAAATCTAATTCACTTTATGTCCCTGTTTCTGACCTTTCTGCTTCCTGTCTCCACCTCCAGAAGACAAATGCCACTAACTATGCCTTATTTCACTGTAGCATAAGCATATTAGACCTAAAGTGTTCTGAGATATTTAGACTCCWCAAGTTCTACATGCCTCTTATGTACTGGACTTTTTGAGGCTATAAAGACCAAGCTTGCATAGAAAGTGGACATTAGCTCAGTTCTTCCAAATGTTAAGTATCTTGGTCCACACTACTATTTCTGTCAGATTGACAACACTTTGCAAATCTAGACAAGTGACCCAATTCTCCTGGGAGAATATGTTTGCTTGGAGAAAGAAAATATGTCCTGGTACAGGCAGATATGGATAGTATCACCTGGAGGGGGATACAGTGTAGGCTATTGCTTCCTACCTCCCTTTTTGGTAAACAAGGTCCCACACCATTAAGAAACTATATCCTTAAAGTGAAGCAAGAGTGAGAAGGAGGAAGAAAATAAAACTGATTTCATATGTGTTGCCTTTTGTTTGTTTGAACCAAGAGAATGTAYGCCTAGTATGAATATCACATATCATCTTACTGTCCAGAAATTAAAAAAATGTATTTCCAAGGAAAAATACTTGACTTAGCAAACAGGACATGGAGTAGGACCTCATTTGTCAAAACTCTCAGTTGAAAAATAGCAAGTTGCATGACTGACTCCAGAACAACATGGAACTTTTTTTCTCTAACCGTGCCAAGATTTTACCCTGCCTTGCCAGGTAGCCTAGACTTTTCAACCCTGAAGGACATGTAACTTTGATAATAACTATTATTACTCAATTTTAACTGTCTAGTCRGATACTAACCAGGATATACTGTGTTGCTATATATTTAAGAGTATGTGGAAATTGCTGGATCACACTTTTTATGGGGTATGTTCATGGTCTGATTAAATGATCCACATACTATCTTCTCTYTCTAAAATCTGCTAAATCAGTTAACATATCTTGGGATTAGGCAAAAGAATGAAAATATGAGTCATTAAATCTATTTAAGCTATGTCTGTGGTGCTGGAGTGGAATGGAGCAGACTGAGCAGTAAYTCTGAATCAGAGAGAAAGCTCACTATTCAAGTTTTTCTTCATCCATATCAGTCTGTATTTCTGGCCATGATCTCTGTTATTATTTTCTTAGATATATGAGAGCGTGCTTTCTGGCATTCTTTGTACATTCCTTTCTTCTTTTACCCATTCCTGCCCTTTGTGCCACAGTTTCCACATACCTGGGAAGGGTAAACTGGGCCCACTATAGCTTTGAACACTTCTTGTTTTATTTATGTAATATTTCCAAAACAGAAAAAGAAAGAGAAATCGTATTTCCTCCTGCTCCCCCCTCACTAACAGCGTACAGTAAGAATGATTCTCTTGCAAGACCAATTTTAGTGGTAGTTCAGTCGGAGTCACTGTTCTTCTTTGTTCTTTAGCTTCTGTTAGATTATTCCCGCTTTTTACTAGGTGACAGAAGGGTTGGATGGCACCTGCCTTAGGTACTTTCACTGTTGTTATCTCTATAGTCAGAGACTCTTGTGTTTACACATGCTTAAGGGCACACCCTTCAAAGCTGCTTAATCTGCTTCCACAGAGCGTAGCTGAATTCCTTCCTGACCGTATTTGTGGATTTTGAAGTTATGAGATGTCTTTAGAGTAGGTGTAATTACCTACACATTTTTAAGACGCTTCTTATCTTTTAAAAGGCTATTGATAGATCCAAAATTAATTAAATAGCATGTCAGCTTTTCATAACTGTGCACAAGATGGGCAGGGAGGAACCAGTGATGCTTTCTAGCTCTTKGTAAAGAAGTGTCAAGAGACTCAGCACACTGTTCGCTGGCAGTATAYCTGACTCATTCTCATGAAGTCTCTTCTATATCAGGTAAACACTGACACCTTTTCTACAAGATTGGAGGGCCCTATTAGAAAGAGAAGTATCAAAACTCTATTATGGYAGCAGGTGGAGGGACAAGATACCAGGAGTCTGCACGCAGAATATGCCTCTGCTCTCTGCTCCAGTGGATTCCCTAACTTTTCCTTTCAATAGATCAGACCCCCTACAGCAGCAGCTACTACTTTACTGATATTTTTTTGACTCTTAAGAGAAATGAGACTCCTTGGAGAATTTATTCTTTGATATTTAAAAATATACAGCTGAGTTTGGCATAGGAAATAGTTGCGGGAGGAGGCTAGTCAGTGCTGTGTTGGCTTTCACTTCTGGCAGCTCCAAATTAGCTCTGAGGCAATACAATATATAGCAAAGAAGTATCCCAGCTAGGGCTGGGACTCAGCTGCAGATGGTAGACAGCTAAATGTAAGTTTCTATATGTTGGTGAGCTAAATGTTTAAATTCAGTCACAGCAGTGGAGATTTAGGCAATTTATCAGTGGATTCTCAAGTGCTATTCAGCTGACTAATATATGTGCTCATCTGAGATTGAACTGAATGTTCTGTAGATTTCAGACTTAATTTGGTTTTCTAACACAGAAAAGTGATGTTTGAGCTGCTCTAGAAAATCAGAGGCTAACAGATATGATGAGAAACCTGACGTGTAAGCATTTCCAAGCTCAGTCACACTTGATATTTGATACGGAACAGGTATGTAGTGGCTAGCTTTACAAACCGACATTTCTGTTAATCTCTTTCTTAAATATAGTAGGGTCAGAGAGAATATTGGCTGAGAGTCTAGCAGCAGAGCCAGCAGCAAGTCTGCGGATGTGGGTGCATAGAGCTCTACGTACCATGACCAGCTGCAGAACTGAGCCCATGGCAGCTCACTGCAGTTCCTTCTGGGAAGAGGCTGCTATCATGGGACTTTCTTAACACCAGCATCTGGTCTTTTCCCAAGGATGTAGTCTTAATTGCTTTCTAACACATAAACCATATCTTAATGCTAAAAAATCATTCATTATATGTTCATACGATAATAATCATTATTTACTTAATGACAAAATCCTGGTAGCTGTAAAGGACCATTCTATTTTTAAACAGACAAAGTGGTAGTGCGATTGTAGTTGTGATGATCTAAGGATATTGGCAAGGCAAGACCTGTAAGTAATGGTAATGTCTTTTATTAGACTAGCCTTGCCTTGCTTAAATAGATAAATAACCTTTTCAAGGTTAGAAGTTGCTACAGAAACTTAAGCATTTCTATCTGTAAAGCCCTAAACTTGTAGGATCAAAAGAAAATCAAGGGCTCAGAAATGACCTGCCTATCTAAGGCCTCTATTTTTAGCAATACCTTAAGCAATTCCTGTTAATTCATACGTCAGGTGGACATAAAATTTGGGACTCAGCTTTTTCTCCTTTTAGTAAATTAGATTCAGAATGCTGGTTGGCTGAAAACAAAGTCATCTGCACTGAGTATGTTGCATGCTGAAGTACACACGGGAAGTTGTCTTTATTTCTTCTACGTTTTCCATTACTACTTGTTCTGAATGACTATAAGAATTGTCTCTTGTTCTTTCAAAAGCAAGTCATTCATTAGCATGCTTTACCTTTACTAAAAGATGTGTTCTCAACTTCAGCATGGCCACTGGCCAGAAAAGCAATTTCCCCCCCCCCCCTTTTTTTTCTTTCCCCTTCAAAAAAGAGGTTGGAAACCATCAGTCTGTATCAGGAAGAAGGATTTCAATTTTAAAGGTGAAATAACATTCACTCCTTTTACATGATAAATGGAAGAAATAGGATACACTAATGAAAGAGAGAGGACATAGCAATTAAAAATACCAAGAGAGGGTGGTACACAAGTCTATCCTCATGTTATCTTAAAGTAAATTAGCATGGGAGGTTAAAGAAGCCAGACTTCTTTTACTTCATAAATTACTCAGCTTTCAGTACAGGTTTTACAAGAGCACATATTACTTACCTGAACAACTGATAGTGTGGTGTTTATCACATGCTGCCTCCATTTGTAAGGTCATAAATTCCCTTGCTGCGGTTGCCTGTAACTTGTTTTAGTGCTAAGTGTAGCAGTAAAATGCTGCAAAAAAATCTATAGATTCAGCTTATAATACCTGACTCTGTATTTTATCCTATCTTAAAGGAAGTAAGAGATAAGGCTGAGGTTGCCTAAAATGAGCAGATACAGGAATAATTGCTACTTAGTGTCTTAACTGTCATTTATGCATTGATTCTTGGCATTTTAATGGATGAAGAAAGAAAGCTTTTGCTTCCTGCATTAAACCAAGGTACTTCAGCTTAGTATCTCCACTGAAACTGTTTTCCCTTGAAACTTAAACACATAAATCAATACAAATATATAATTTAAATCTATACAGTTTATGTTTATACATAAAATGTATATATTTTATATATCTGCTTACATTTATAAAACTTACTCAAAAAATATTATTATAGTCTGTTTGCATGTGTCCTCTCCTGAAGGCAAACAGTTGTTCAGACATGGTTTTCATTCTGGAAAGAATCAAGTTTTTAGACTGTAAATCCTTTAGGATGGAAACGTT
This sequence comes from Rhea americana, assembly GCF_003343005.1. Classification (NCBI taxonomy): domain Eukaryota; kingdom Metazoa; phylum Chordata; class Aves; order Rheiformes; family Rheidae; genus Rhea; species Rhea americana. The sequence goes on from NW_028186423.1 coordinate 14,884,213, forward strand.
GGTTTTACTTGGTTATATGTCAAAGTCTATCCATCACGTCTGATTCACTGATTATGTCCCAATGTATGCCTGGCCTTCAAAAAGAGTATAGTACACTTCTTTATGAGCAATCAAAGAATCCTGTTCACTGCCTTTCTCTGCTCCAGCACAGGATTTGGCTGAAATGAAGAACAAAAATTTTTATCCAGGTGAGCAAACAATATCCAGCTCAAACAGATTTATAAAAATGCAAGAAAAGGGGTTTGTTGCTATAGCTTATACAGCCAATATCTGCTTTTTAGAAAATATTCATTAATCTCCTTATTGTTAGATGGAGACTTTTACATGTCACCTTCTGTGAACTTCTGCATACACTCATCAGAAGTAGAGATGTGCTTTTGCATTTCTTTCAAAGATTCTGTGTGATTTTATAATATATGTCATTCTCATTTCTCCACCCTATCTGATAGGATAAATGATTTAAAGTAGACAACAAAATTCCATTTGAAAGAATACAAGCCAAATACATTCGTGTCAGTAAAAAGTTTTATTAGAAAGGTGTGACAGTCTATTTGTACTAAACCATGGACATATTAAAAATTAAAGTTAGCTTGAAAATGAGTGGAAGAAAGACCCAGAGTTGCTATAACCTTGCTCTCAAGGAAGCAGGGTTCGTCTCTAGGTGAAAAGATGTTTTTCTCAAACTTTCTTGCTTTTAGATGATCAGCCTGCTTATTTCTCTCTTTCAGAGAGTACAGACTGTTTTGTTATGCACACATATTGTATTACAATTTGTTCTAGATTAATACCTAGACTTTTTCCTTTCATGACTTCCTTGTTTCAATGGTCTTGGCATTAGATGTGAACTTCATCTTAGATGAAAAAGTTTATTTGAAGAAGACATGTTTTTATGATGAATACCTCAGTGGATCTTATGGAATAATCTATTTTTAGAGGCCTGCAGATCTATGAGGATTTACTTGGTGGTAAAGGAGATGCTAAGTGTCTTTGTTTTCTACTCTCCTGGTGCAGGTTCATTCCAACTCTTCTATCTCATGTATTATATGCAGGAATTTTGAAAGAAGCTGCCATAACACATCTTTTCATCTACCATCCTCCGGTATTGGTTTGCCACTGACATATGATGTGACTTGATTGGAAGTAGTGGACAGACATGCTCCAATCACGTACATCAAAACTGTATCTGCACCTCATTGTAAATGTGCTTCAAGGAAGGGCTATACTGTAAAATAACATTATAAAATAGACATGTAAATTAGATTCATCTATGTCAATTATGGCAAACCGAATACTTTATAAAGAGGCATCTAAATATTTTTCTTCTAAGTTTCTATAAAAAGAAAGTTAAATGATTTCCTCAGGATTACAGAGATGTGCCACAGTCATAATTTCGAAGCAGAAGTTCCTCTGAATAAGATTCATGAAACTGTAGCTATCTACATAACCTGCATCTAACATACTTGGGGCTCAATTCAGATACTTAACTCCAGGTATTTAGTGACATTTGAAATAACATAGGGTATCCAGGAGACTCTCATGTATCTGGGAGAAATGATACAAAACTGTGGAACATTCAATCACTTCTGATGTAGCACCTGAAGGGAGGCAGAATATTCTAAATTATCTCAAAAGACATTTGACACCTGTGTTTAGGCAAGTGGATCAAGCCTTCACTTTTACTTTTCATTCAGTGCTTTTATCAAAGTCAGAAGAGTAGATTACTCAGTTTAGTTCCTGACAGAAAATAGAGAAATCTCTTAAAACAATTGCAGTGGTGTTAGCAATGTCCAAGGTAACAGCGATGCTGTAATTGTGGCTTTATTCAGAAACCTGAGAAAAAGATCCAGTGAGCTGTCACCAAGGCGTTGTAACCTCCATATCTGGGCACCTCTGCCAGGACCCACTGCGATGAGCTCTGGAGTCTTAGTCCAATGATTGTTTAGACAGCACTGCTCTCCTTCATGAAAAAATGCATGTTTTTTTCTTTTCATGGTCTCTTAGGAACAAGGAAGAAAAGAAGGAGCTGGTGCACACCTGAATGCTGTCCCAGTATGAGCCTGGGATTTGGTCAGGCTAAGCACTGTGATCCAGCATCAGTAAATCCTGCCTGGATGTTGTGTCACAGAAATAGCTATAACTATTCAAGAAAACAAGCTGGTGTACAGCTTTCGGCTCTCTGAACTTACACTCACCATATCTCCAACATATTCAAAAAYGGAAGAAAGAACTAGGAACTTACTTTAAATGAGAGAAAGTGAAAAACTGTTGAAATGTCTAGGAAATTGAAGTTAGAACTTTCTAATCCCCACGATTTGAGTCTGCTATGAAGAMGGTAATTATTTTCAGCCTAACAACACAGGGCAAAAATGTAATAACACAATACTATCCACAATGGGTCAAACCGAAGACTCATCCAGGGCTATATCCTGCTGTTAGCAGTGGGAGACAGCAGACACCTGCACAAGAATACAACAAAGCAGTCATGGAATAACTCCTTGCAATATGTTCCCTGTCTCAAGCAATCTGGAGTTCTGGCGACAAATATCTTCTACAATATGAAATAAATACTGCAAAAGGAAAACCACACAAATGTTGACAGAGGTATTTGTATTTAATAGCTCTTGATGGATTCTTCCCCTCGCCTTGTTTTTCTAGTTGCTTTTTGAATCCATACCTTAGTGCGGGAAGCAGATCAACAGCAAAAATATATCTTATTTGAAGAATCATTTCTTTTTTTGTTTCTTCTGAATCTGACTTTTGTAGTCCTCATGTCACTGGGGGATATTTTTCAGGGTACGTACAGCACTATTAATGTAGGAGTTTTTAGGCTAATCATTAACAAACGGTTAGTCTAAACTCATTTTACATTAGGGACTGAAAAATCACTGTATAGAAATGGTACTTACTATCTAGTGAGACAGAGTTTTCTTTAGGAATAGAGAGGTGAAAGGCTCTTTATTCTGTTCTCACTACCAGTCTCCTGAGCCACACAATCCTCCAGGATGCAGGATTTAAATGTTCAGCAAAATGATTTCCACTAATACGACAAAACTTTTCATAGTGAAAGCCCAGCTGGAGAGTTGCACCTTTTATAGGAGTCTAACACTGTGTTATTACTAGCATCCTGAAAGTAATTTGTGACAATAAGGAAAGAAATAGGGGCCATCAATCAGACTGTCAGTTCCTGTTTCAACTCGAACACATTCAAGTAACATATTGTAAACCCAGATCTTTCAGTATGCCAGTTTAAGAAACCTTTTCTTGCTGATTTGCAGCCTCAGGAGGAAGAACACTTACTAGATGCTAGTAGTGCTCCTTATTTAATTCAGTGTAAGTTCATAAAATAAATTGCCCAGATAATTGGCTGTGTCCTCAGTCCATGTGCACCCGGACTATATTTTTTTCCATAGATGCAAAACAGATTTACAGCTTAAAAGTAAGTGCAGCGATAAAACAATATTACTAGTAATAGGCTCGTGCCAAGTTTTATGACCAACTAAATAAAAAATGAGTTCAACCATTTTGAATAATTGAATCTGTCAGGTCCTGCTCACTGTTTTCTAGATCCTGATAGGAAACTCAAGACCTGCATAAAGAGAATTCATTTGATTCTTTCATTCCAGGTAGAATTCATGTAATACTATCAGTATTAAATATATATATATATATATATATATATATATATATATGTAAAAATCCTGATACTGAAATGATCAAGAGGTAAGTTTGTTCTTGAATTTTATTTTGCATTGAGCTAGTGTTCTCAGTCAAATCTGGGGTCTTTTAGCTTTGGAACTGCAACCTATTCAGTGTGAAATTTTAAACTGTAAGCTATGTTGTCAGTGTAGTTGATCCTTTTACAGTTCAGCACCTAGTGCTGTAGAATTGTAATATCATTATTAATATTAATATTAATAATGTAAATAGTACTATGGCACTGAATAAAACTGAACCTGGGAGAGAAATTAAACTAGCAGGGGGACTCTTGTGCAAAAGGTTTAGTGTCAGTAGTATAATTGAATGTGACGGTCTAAGCATAGAAAGGAGGAAATGTTTGCTTGAAAAAACATTTTTTAAAAGAAAATAGAGATATCTAAAAAAAAAAACAAAAAACAAAGACATTTCTAGGTACATTTTGAAAAGATGTCAATTGGATCTGATAATGCAAACAATGGCAAAGAGCTATAGCGTCTTCTGTAGCATTCTTTCCTTCCCATGAGTGAAACAAGGCTGCACTGGGGTAATAATTTTTATTAGACCAGCAGATTCAGTGGAAACAATGGGCCCAAAGCTTGTTTATTTTCAAGTTATATCTATTGATCCCGTAAAAAAAATTGCCTCCTCCTACAGATATTGCTGCGTTTGTATAAAAGAGTGTATTTCAAAATACACCATATATGTTTTTGTTGACTAATATTTAAGAGAAAAATAAATATCTTTTCATAAAGGCTGGGAAAGTAACTTTTTTTATTGGTCCATTCATTTTATCATTTTTTCTATAAAATGCAGTGAGTGTAGCTAGCCAACAAAACAGCAGTGGTGTGGTAGCCTCTGCTGGGCAAGGATGCTCTGCAAGGACGAATGCCTCCTAGTGCCCCCGCTGCAGCTCCAAGCAGCGCAGCTGAGCAGTGCTTTTGGGGCAGAAGCGTGCTCTGGGTTTTCAGGTACTCAAACAGTTTCCCACAGGACCTCTGACACTTTGCAGCCTGTGAATTTGCATAATCTCAAAGACCAGCTGTGATAATGGTCTGGCCTTTCGAAGTTTCCCATTAGGAGGGCTGCATTTTCAAGAGGGATATTTTTTACCGCTAGTGGCCAGACTTTCCTGGCTTAGTACGTTGCATTTTGTGCTCTTCGGATAATCTGCTTTCTTACTTTGACACCAGAAAGGTTAGGCCTTTAAAAAATCTGAAGTTACCAATTTATTTAAAATATTTATACCGAGCTGTTTGAAATTTTACATTTTAAACAATTTTAGATATTGAAAAAGTACTTTAAATTTCTGTAAAACTACTATAAATTTCTATGAAAAACATTAGAAAAGTGTAGGTCATTTTCATAGCACCAGGGAAAGAAGTCTTCAGCATTCCTATCTTCAACCTTCTATGTATCATAAGCAAATTTTTTCTCTCTTGCTGTATTGAGAACTGTCTTTCCTGCTGTACTGTGTCTCAGAATTAGTCACATCCCATAACATTCCTGCTTTCCACATTTGTTTTACCAAATTGATTGGAGTATGACAAATCTTATCATGTTTGATAGGATTTGTTTTGATGATGAATGGCTCTGCAAGTCTTTGCTTGTAAAGTATGATAGTCCACATGCCTATTCTTAGTTCTCACTCCATTTATTAGTTTAATTATACATGTTTTTATGTCATATTCATCAATTTTTATGTATTTTAATTAAGGTATAGATATCTTAAAGTACATTTCCTTTTGAGTCTGAACACCAATTCTGTGAAATTCCTTCGGCTTTTGAAGAGATAGCACATATAAGCTTTTGAAAACTTATTCTTTTCTAAATAAAACTTTAGTTGTGAAAACAGAACTGTCCTGTTATAGAAACAAGGCTTAAATTATGGGCCTTTGACTTGTTGTACAACTTGTTGTACAGTTGTAATTTGTCCATTTTCATGACCTATTAATAATTTATGAACAGTCATGTGAAAAAAATAGTGTAAGTTAGACTATCTGGAAAATGTTTGTTCTTTTAGATGGATACCTAGGCAACGGAAATATTTTACTTAAACAAAATAATTTTCTATTTGTTGATTTTCTATTTTAGAAATCTGTCGTCATCTCTGCGAGCAGATACTACATTATGTGATATAGGCAGCTTAAAGAAGCAAATTAAACGATTTATGAATGCATAATCTAAAATTTGTGAGTAAATTACGTATAAAACCTGTTGTGTACAGTCCTTGTTCTTATGTTGGTGGCTGTCTGCACAACTGTCTCATTGGCTTCAATAGAACTTCTCACAGAATTAAGCCCTTGCCAGCATGAATTGCCTTAGGTTCCAAGCAATCCTTCATAAAGAAAAAAGGGGATAAAAATCACAATTTTCTTGTTCACTAGAAATAATTTGACTTGCACTTTCACAGGAAGAATTGAATTAGTTGGCCCCAATTAACACTTCAGTTATGTGGAAAATAACTTATGCTGAATTGGAGTTTGAGAAAATTTATACTAAAATGGAAAGCACTGAACAACCCGAAAAAGGTGGTGTATATCTTTGTGGAAGCATTGTTCTGATCTTAGCTTATTGTGAGCACCATTCTGTAATGAAAATATACTATCAGAAATTATAAGAATTTTTTTGAGTAAAGTTCTCATTTTCACAATTAAAAAAAAAAGTATCACTGAATTGGGCAGAATCTGAAATCAGATATATATTAAGGTGAAACTTCTTTTATGCTTTTGAGTCAAAGTATTTGCTAATAATTTGTAAAATGAAGTATTGATTTGGGTTGGTTATCTATGTCATCAGTTTAGATAAGAGAATAACATTATCAGCTCCTCAAACAACTCCTAATACTATGCTGAAAGAATAATTGCTTTATCATGTGAGATTTGAGTCATGTGGGGAGGGAGCCTTGAGATCTCATGAAGTCACCGATACATCATTCTAGGAATACCTGAAAGTTACAGACCATATAGTAGAAATGACTGCAGTTACTTCATATTAAATCTCATTAGGACGGACAGTGATGAATTAAACACTAAACTAGAAACTAATATTTGCTCAGGGCAATTATTAAGGATCTGGTTTAACTTTAATATGTAGCCAAAAAATGATTCAGACTAGTAATGAGCATACATGGCTCTTTTGAAAGCTAATTTCCCCAAATTGAAAGCATTTGGAAGTTGACAATATCAAAGAGAAGTGGGGGAAAAAAAGATTTTTTATCAACTCCCCATAATGCCAAACCTCAGTTTTATAATCATAAAACATAGCTTCTTGTGTTAAAAGTTAAAAATTAAAATTCGTATCTTACTATGATAACAAAGTACTTTCTATTTCATTAGTAGCTGGGGCAGATGTTAAATTGCAACAGTAAAAGTTAAACATTTTTTAAATCCAGTATACTGGGTAACTTCTTGCCAAAAGTATTAAAAGAATTGGCTGATGATTTCTTCGAGGCATTCACGTTGATTTTAAACAAGACTTACAAAATGAGGACCATTCCAAGATGATGAAAAAAGGGTAAAGTTGTTCTAATATTTTAAAAGAGAAAAAAATTATGACCTCGATAATTATATCTTGATATTGATTCTGATCAAGAGGTGCATGTGTGAAGAGTCAGTAAAAATTAAAGAACTTTTGCATAATTAATTCCAGTCAACCTACTTAAGAAACTTGAATCATTTTTCAGTGAGCATATAGATCTGCTTATTCAGACTAACTGTTCGGACAGAAATTTATGTTTGTAATGCATTAGAGTTTGTTTCATATGACATCTGAAAAATTACAAAATAGAAAAACCAGGAGAGGATATTAACCACATCGGAGTCTGATTAGAAGATTACAAAATGTACCTGTAAATAGGAATGTAGATATTCCTAAGAAGATCCCACAGAGATATGAATTCATCAGCATTTGATGCTACATTGGTGATCTTAAACAAAATACAGATTCATTTTAGTAAATGTTATAGATGGCAAAAATGTTATTGGAAAGGTTAATAACCTCAACGGTTGACAGATTGATCTAATAAAGATCAATCTGGGATGCTTGGTAACAAAGGGTCTCTTAAACAATGTAGATTAAACCAAAAGGAAGAACATATACTTAAGAGCGAAGAATGTGTTGGTGGAAGAGGTGGTTACATTTTGGCAGAAAATGCTATTTAAGTGCACTGGTGGTGCTAATGCTTTTTAGCTAGTAGAGAATGTTAGAAGAAAATTGTGTATGTCTTTGTATGTGTGTGCATACGCACATATAAAGCAATGAAAACTCAAGAGAATAATATATTACAAAACAAGAACAACATAAGTTATATATTATCAAGATGATACTAACAAGATAAGAATATTTAATTTTATACATTGGAAAACAGAAAAAATGTCCATTGCCTTGTAAAGGACATTGTAACTTTTTCCTTTGCATGCCTTTTGCACTCAGCCCATGTTGCCTCTCTCTGTGAGCTCAGGGACAAGCAGCAAGAAACCCACTCAAGGCCATTGCATGGATGCACACAAACTCCATAACATGTTTACTGAACTTGGTTTGTTCAACCTCATTACAAAAAGGAGAGATGAAGCACAGTTATGCAATAAATACTAACTACTCCCCTCAGAAATGAAATTAAAGGATAGGCAGAGTGTCAGGACCTTCCAAGTTTCACCTATGCACCACATTTCTGTTCAACCCATATGCCTATACACAAGTCTCTGCGAGAGTGACCACATCCACAGAGATCCCCACTGGGAGCTACTGTGCAAGCACACTTGAGCCATCTGAGCTTGGCCCGAGAGGAAAACAAAAAACAGAAAAAATTGAAGGATTATAAAGTTTTGAAGGGGATGTCTGTTCCCAAGGTAAGAGCTGCCCCCACTTCCCTTTCAGGAAAGTTCTGGTACAGGTATGAAAGAAGAGGAGCAGCAGGCAGGACTCATCTTCCATGCTTTTGAAAAAACCCTTTACAGGCACRTATTGAAATTCACAGACAAGGAGGATGGCTTTCAGCCAAGTCAAGGAGCAGGGCTATTGTGGGAAACAAAAATACCCATTCCCTTGTGCCAAGATGGACAGTGAGAGGTGGGCATATCTCTAATGCCTTGGAAGCTTGGAGACCAAACTTGCTCTTAAGCTGCAACTTCCCTACCATCCAGTCTGCTCACACACTGTCTTGTACTCGGGCTGTAGCCTGCAGCAAGTCAGCTGGATCTGCAGTGGGGAAATTTAGACTTTGTGGGGTGGAAGCCAAGAAAGGGGGAACAAGGTTCACATCTGGCCTCTGCCCCAGCAGGCAGAACGGATACAGCTGATTCAAGCCACATGGATGTGCAGACTTGACCTTGAACTTATGTACAGCTACCAAAACAATTTCTTCTCCCTAATTAAAAGTGGGTAAATATTAAATGCATCTTCTTCAGCTTTAACTGTACCACATCCCATCCTTTTCTGTTTTACCCTCACTGAATGACAAGATGAAATTCCTCTTAACTAGCAGCTGCTCTCTAGCCCAACTGGATTTCTTATAATAAGATTGTTTGGAGAAAATTAGTAAGTCTGTAGGGCTGATATCTTTGAACTTTAATGTGCACTTTTGCAGATTGCAAAAATGAAATCTAGTTTCCTTACAGAGCTGGATGTTTTGATGAACCCATATGTTTCTCTCTCAAGAATAAATCCTTTGCTTTGGAAAGGAGTAGAGGCAGGCAACTCTATCAAGCAAAGCAGGTGAGACACTAGTAAATGACATCTCCTTCCTGTGATTTTCACAGGGAGGGACAATGGATCTGACAGTAAGAAAGAAAAAGAAAAAAAAAAGCAAGAAATGATGCTTATTGCCTGAACAGAGAAGCCTTCAGGAACCCAAGGGAAGAGATGCATTTAGTCATGTCAACACAAGGGCCTGGATGGTCGCAAAACACATACTCCAAATTTTGGCTGGCCTCTCTTTGCACCTTCAGTTTCAGCCTCTCATCCAATTCCCCTCTCACTCTTCTATTATCCAGCAGAATCTGGAAAGAAATCATTAAACCGTATAGCTGTTCCAATAGCATCTGTCTGCAAGACAGCCCTGGGAGTTCATGGCAATTCCTTTGCTGTACAGGGCTGCTCTCTGCCTGTGCTCTCATATGTAGCCCTGGCAGCTCCCGGCTCTGCTGCTCCAGCACAGCATTGTGTGCAGTCTCTGCACGCAGAGCGAAAGCTGAAGGAAGGGAGCAGAGTGGCTTCTTTCATGAATTAGCTGTGGTCAGGAGAGCTGCTGCTCTCAAAATAATGGGGTTTCTTTCTTGTTTTACCTTGTCTTTCTATTTTATTTTTCTCTTTGCTTGTTTCTCTCTTTTTTTCTCCTTATTTCCATCTCCTTTTCCTTTCCTTTTCCACTGAAAGTGTATCTTATTTTCTCCACTTTTCACCTTTTCCTTCTCTCACTCACTCTTCTTCTCTTATTCTTCAACCTTTGTTAAATCAGTTAAGTTCGCTTCATTTTTTTAAAAAAGTTTCTTCTCTTTTTTTCCCTCTTACCTATTTCCTTTCTTTTCTTGTCTTGTTCTTCTTCATAAACTGCCTCTCCTCCTTCTTTATTTTTCTGATCTTCTCTCCTCTACTCTCTTCTGTGTTCCTCCCCTTTCTCCTCTTTCTCAAATTCTCTGTTATTCTCCAGCTCCCATCGCAGATGCTGCAGCTGAATCTGAATCTGAGGAATCTGAGACACTCACAGGGCAGGTGAAAGTGCCACATGTATCACCCCTGCCCTGTAAGTGAGGGGAGGAGGGTGCTTCATGTGCAGGTCTTGGGACAATGGTTCTTGTCAACAGCATGTGGGATTTTTATTTAAATGGGGGAATGTCCCATGAGAATTGGGACATCTGGCACCCTTACATTCTGCATCAAACTTAGTCTTCATCTGCTGCTGTTGTAAGTGTTATAAACATGGGTTATTTCATAAGCCATAGGAGTTCGAGTACACAATAGATTACACTGCGGCCGGTATGCCTGCCCTTAAAAGGACTGAGCCTTGGAGAGTTGCAGAGATTTCAGTTTGGCATGCCCTAGAAAAAGAAACATAAATTGAGGAATGCGAAACTCCACCAGTGTCATCAAGTACAAGCACTGAAAGTTAAAATTATTGCATCATACTTTACATCATGATTTAAAATCAGAAAGGAAAGCTATCAAAGCTATGCAGATTAAATAAAAAACCAAACAGCATTAGTGTAGGACCTGTCATCTAGGACTGGACTTCGGAGAAGTCCACACGCAAAGACCTTCACCAAGTTATAGGTGCCTCACCTTATGTGCCCAAGCTAGGAATTTCCCAAGGATCCTTCTAGAATCAGTAAATAAAACAGGCACCTTGAGGAGATCATTCTGAGCACGGAGGCTGGTCTTTTCAAAACCGGTCCCTCAAAGCGGCCAGTCCCTCTCCTCTACTCTGGAGTGACTACGCGTCTAACTCAGGCGCTCCAGTGACTCTAGTTAGCCCTCCTCCTCTCCAGCACTTCAATGGCACATAATTCTGTGTAGTTTCCTGGACATTTTCACCGCAGATACATTGCAGATACATTGCTAATCGTGCCCTTCACTCTGCCAGCACCACTGCGTCTCTTCGCGTTGCGCGAACAAGCGTGTGCGGTGCAGCAGCGGTGCAGCTCGCCGGTGGCCCTCGGACTTTTGGCCATTTCGTGACCTGCAACCACACAGGCAGCCGGTTAGCCAGCAGAGGGAGCACAAGCTAGCTGTCCCCATGCCCATGACGGTTGGTGTCCACGCAAGGAAATGGCTCTAACGYAAAAAGCAGAACGTGCTCATTTAAACACCACTGACAACAGCGGAGGAAAAAAAAAAAGAAAAAAAGAAAAAAAAGAAAGCCAGATGGAAAAGGATGAGGCTAGTCGATGAGAGGAATGTTTTCTCTAAGCTTTGAGAGGATCATATGTACAATGTCAGATGAAAAATAAACTTGCAAGAGTTTAATTAATGGCATCTGCTTAATCCAGAAATTCTTTTTGGTTGTTGATTTAAATCAGATTCTTTTGCAGAGGTTTTTGAAAAAAAAGCTTTCAAGACTGTATACTTTGCACTCTGCCTCTTACACAGTGATACTGAAGTCATAGCTAAGGGGTAGGGAGTCAAGAGGGAAATGGTGGAGGCTGTAAAGGGGAATAACTTTCTTATGGAGCTGAAATCCCTGCACTACTGAAATCCCATCGCCTGTCAGCTGCTTACCAGGAAGAATTCTCCTTTTCTTTAGTCACATACAAGATAGACAAGGGATAAGATGAATAATAATAATAATAATAATAAAAACCCTGCAGACTTCTCCCACGATATCTAGCTTCATAGAAGCTATTGAATATGGGAAGCTTCAAATTTATCCAGATGGATTTAACAGCCCCAGTAACAACCCTGGGAGATGAGAGCTGGATCTTTGCCAAATGACCAGAGTCATGACGAGAATAAACCACATTCGGTTAAGCTAAGTGTTAGACTTCAGCTTAAAGTTAATAGTATTGCTCTGYAATAATTTTATTAGACTACTAAGAGCTAGACTTGACCCACTTTTATCAGAGTATCTAGAAACTCTCCTGAAAGAACTTCATTGGCCCAGTGATGGATATGAACACACTAGTGAATAGAAAGGTTGAAATCTGATGGAATCTGTATAAAACTGCTGAAACTGAATATACTTTGAAGGTGAACTCATGTATTTTGGACCCCACTGATGGAGAAGATCAGTCACCAAGGCTATATGGTGGTTGGCTGAGGGCCTGGAAGCATAAATCTATTTGAAAACTTTTACCACAGGTCAAAGAGATGTTGGACACCCATTACAGATATGGTGACCTTTCACAGACACGGATCTATGTTTCTTACCACATCTCTATTGAACTAAGGGTCATCATAAGATGTAGAGACAGACACTTTCTATYTATTTATTTGTTTATTTAAAAAGAAGGGAACTATGACAAATTCTTCCTTTAGCATATCTTGCTCTTGTTAGTCTCTRTTGCCTTTCTACAGAATGCACTAGGAAGGAACCTTGTTTTTTTTGCACATTGTTGCTACGCATAATTTTCCCATTCTACCAGATTTGGTGGTACTATAATTCCTTTTGTTTCAGTGAGGCTTATRCAGTGAAGCAATATACTGGAGGAACTAATCAAACCACTCACAAAAGGCAGTGCTCCATCTGTCCCATGTAGAGAACCAGTGGAAACATGATTCATACTGTGAAGTATTACTCCAAGTTAGTGCTTTTACAATTGTAATAGGTGGAGAGCTGGCTGGTTGCACTGTGCTAACTCTTCTTCTTGTTCTCAGCTGGTGATTTGCATTAGGGATACTTTTGTAATATTTATTTTCCATATAAGCAATTACTGTGGTGGCTACAGAGATTTTCTGTAGATAGTGAATTGGATGATAAATGTTTACATGATAGTCTAATCCTCGTGATGTTGGTTATACTCACTCAAAAGATTTTGAAAATTWAAAATTTACAGCATAATTAAATTACCTTATGAGATTCCTCTTCAGTTTTCAATAACATGTTAATTTAAAAGACACTGCTTTGTAACACTCTTTCTATTTTTCACTGATCTCCCCATGTAGAATGAGATTTTGTAGTATTGCAGAAATTGATAACTTCTCATACCAATGTCTTCAGTACACAGGAAACCAGGATTAGTGTCACTGTTTTACAGAATTCTAATTTGAATTCATACTCTTGAAAATTGTATCACTACTTGGAACAGAGAACTCGAGACTTCCCGTTTCCAGACATCTCTTGATGAATGAATTCTGTAGCGATGGCTCCAGYGCACATTATTGAATCTAAAACAGGACACCACACATTGCCTGTATGTTTTGCAGATTTTTAGAGCTCTTCCTACAAGGTCTAAGTAAACACCTCCAGTATTCCTCAGTTTTATTTTATTTGAATTATGCAATATTTCAACTGAAAAAGGAAAGGAAGAAAGGAAATCCTTTCTACATGTGCTGTGCTTTAACTCAGAAAGTACATTAATGAAGGAATTGCTAAATATTTCTATTTGCCAATGAACCAATATACTCACTAATTTTCTTCTGAAAACATCAAATTGGAAATAACTTTAGGAATGCACAATCAAATTTTTCAACCACATACAGCAGAAATGTGGTTCCTAGCAGGAAATTAGAAATGTTCTGTGCTGTGAGAATCATTTTATGCATTCCAATTTCCTTTTTTAATCAAAATCCTTCCTAAAAAATCAGCAACTCATATGTAAAAGGTGACTGGAGAGTAAAGGTTTAAGGCCAATGTTCTTGAATTAACAAAATAAATAAAATTTAGCTAAGTGATAGTACAATTTTTTTCTAGTTATCTTTCATTCTCTTCTTTAGAAAGTCTGATAGTAATGGACAAGTTACTTTTACATCCACAGTATTTATCTTTTGCTAAGGAAATGTCTTTAGTTGTTTTTGAGAAGTGGATAAGATATATTTGAGTCTTAAAAACAAACAAACAAACAAACAAAAAAAACTATTAACTATTGCAGGCCAGTCTTCATTTTCGATTGTCTTTGCTTACATTTTGTGGTCTGTTGAAAACAACTTTTCCAATAAAAGTAAATGGTCATTTTGTCTTGAGTATGGAATATGAGAAGGGTAAGAAGTGGGAAGCAACAATGAAGAAGGGAGAAAAGATTAATGTTGACATAGTGTACAAAGGATCTATCCTCCCTTTCTGAAGCTCCAGACCTAACTGAATTTCTTGCTAGCCTAGAAATACATTATTAGACAAAGTCCACTGAAATTTTTGCAGAGATATTTTTAAAAAACACATTGAATGAAAGCTGCAAATCAGTTCATCTTTATTCTTTCAGATGCTTTAATTTTTGAATGAAATATACAATGAGCTCACTAAAACAGATGCTAAAGTAATATTGTTGATCCTGCCATGAAAAAATCTATTCAAAATTTTAAAAGTTTGCAAGTGAATCCCTTTGTAGAACCCCCTAGATTATTAACATAGTGACTTCAAATGCTATGTACAGAGCAGCTGCTGAAAATCTTATTTTCTATTTTACAAATGCTTCAGTTATCTGGTTGCATATTTAAAATCTATGTTGAAATACATAAAGAAACAATAATTTTTCATGCATTTACTTTTAACAAGCAGGAGAGTTGTGCCTAAAGTTTTTCTTTTTTGTATCTGCTTTTTGAAAATTATTTTGCTGAAAACAGACTTACTAGATGTAGCAGCTACATAACACAAATTTTCTGTCAGACTGCTCTTGCCTACCTAATGCCCCTCTCTCTCTCTTTTTTTTTTTTCTTTTTTTTTTCCCCATTCCTGCTTGCAGAAATAYGCAACTTCAGCTGAAAGGGTGGACCACTTCTTCTCCCTCTCCCTTGGCTACCCCATGGCTTTGTGGGTAGGGTGCTTATCAGTACAGGTTCCCTCAGGCTGAGGAGAGATTTGAATCCAAACCTTCTCCTTTCTGGACAAGTGTTTCATGAGTAATTTATTGTGAAAACTGTAGGAACAACAACTTTTMCTGGCTGTGTTTTGAAATCAGTCCAGTTATTTTGGTAAGTGTTGGCAGTGGTCTTAGCATATGTACAGAACTTTTTAGTTACTGTGGGTAGGCACCCACCTGATTTGAAAATTTGGAGAGTTGAGTAGGCACCCCACTGCTTGGGTCAGCAGACAGTGTATCTCCTTTAAGTATGTGGAATAACAGGATACTTAGGCTTTGGAGTAAGTGCTTCTTGGGCCCTTAGCCAAGGATCTTTGGAGGACATTCGAGGACTTAGGGACTTGAATCCTATTGAATTTGCACTGTATCAACTGCTGTGGAGTAATGGCATATACCTTTAACCACTTGTAAGGTAGGAAACTTTAAATATTTGAAAAGACAATGCCTGCATCTTTAGTTCAGGTACAAATCCCCAGGAATAGTCTGGAGCCAGAGAGCTTCAAGAATCTATCTCATTGGATTTACTCTTGCAATGAACAGCCTGAACTCAGCAATCACTGTGCCCCTATGGAAAGCTGGGGCCTTTCTAAGAAGGCATATCTTCTTGAAGCTGGATAGGTGACGTTACCAAAGAAGATAGGTTACATGAACAGAACTGTGTTAGGGATCTCTAAATTGCAAGTAGGTGTACTTTTTCTTTTCTTTTTTTTCTTTCTTTTTTGGCAAAACTGTGAAATTTTTGGTATACTCAGACTTTCCCCCACATCTCTCTCCCTGTCCATGTTAGCAGGGTTAAAGCAAAGCTGCATACTTATTACTCCATGAGTTCTTGAGAAGATAGTTGATGTGCAAAAGTGGCTGCTCCTTCACTATAGTGTAAACACAACAATGAGGCTATCATCTGCAGTCATTTTTGGCAGGACRTATTCTTAATCCTGATGTTCTCCATCTAAAGTAGGATTTAAGTGGAATTTTAATACCTAAACACAAAATTATGATCCTTATCTTACTCTTTGATTCCAGTACTGAGGACTTCTAGATCTTTTTTTTTTTTCTCTCTTTGAAGCACCCTAGAAACCTCAGCAGTTTTTTTCGCCTTCTGTACATATTTACCGAGAGGGGAAAATTTGGAGCAGAAAAAACATCATTTCTGTGAATATTTTTGAAGGGGTAGCACGATAAAAAACAGAAAAGTGCTTGTTTTCTGTATGATATCTATATGGGCTTTTGTTATGCTTAYTGTAAAACCAGCAAGATTTATGAGAAGAAGCATTTTAACTGCACAACAATAAGCTAAATGTTTCCCTGTGCAGGACAACACAGCACTTACAGCTGGCTGAGTCTGCAGGGCCATCTACATTTATCACTCTCATAAAGTCTCCTGAATAAGTCAAAGCTCCCCTCACCCGCTCTCACTTGTGGCTTTTAAACAGGAAGGAAGTATCATTTTCTTCTCTCCTAGCACAAAGAGAGCTCTGAGCATCTAATTACAGTTTCTGTGAGCAAATGGAACCAGAAAAGCATTTCCCTGTAGCTAAAATGCCCAAGCAGAGCTCTCACTCTCTCAGTTTTCCCAGACTAAGGTTGAAAACCTGCTCTCTAAATTATTCCATTGCTTTACAGAGGAAGTATTAATTACATGACTGCAAATGTAGATGAGGGTGGGATGTAATTACAGGGCCGGCTTTGTGTCTGTTGTCCAACAGAATTAGGCAGGAAGTGTTCGCGCTGCCAGCAGTTTCAGGTGTTTTGCAGCCTATTATATTTGCCGGTTCTCATCAGGTCTCACAGATGGATCAGGTGACTTTCCGCTGCCTGATTGTCTGGAAAATCCACAAAGCTGCTATTACTGCAGGTTTGTGATTTTTACAAGTCTGATGGTTTTAGATTTTTATAGGAGAAAAAGAAAGAACTAAGAATCCATGCTGGGTTTTCACTGCTCACCAAATTTTACCCTCTTCCTTCTGCTCTTCAAAGAGATGTTTTTTTTTGTCTTGTTTTCAAATTTCCTRATTCTAATCCTCTGCTTGTCATGTAGCTCCGCTGTCCCTGCCCAGACCTTTTCCTTTCTGGGGTCCTGACTGGGGCACTACAGCGGTGCAGTGCTGTGGCAAGTGCCCGTCTCACAGTTCAGATACATTCTGGACTTTCTTTCTGGTTCTTGTGTTCGGGGCTTTTTGGGAGATACCTCCACTCTACCTGTGCGCTGCAGGTGGTGCAAAGGAACTCCAGTGTCCAGTATCCAGTTGCTCGTTCTGTTGTCGAGTACGGTCTYGGCCTGAGTTGAATAAGAACCTTCCCCCAAAATTCCTGATCATGGCTTGGGAATTAGCACRGACAGAGGTTATTCCCTGTGGATTCTCTGTGTGGTATGGTGAGAGAGGAGAGGTATTATGGAGACAGGATGTTTTCTTCCAGTTGTCCTTGGTGCAAAAAAAAGGTTCCAGAAATATCAAATTTATTACTATAGACATAATCAGTGAGTTCTGATACTTCGCTTGAACTGAGCCAAGCTTGACCTGTGGAGAGGTGAACACAACTGTTAATAATAAACAATAATAACTTCTTTTTTGCCAAGTGAAGTGCTACATTATTAAATCATTTTGTATTGACTATGATGCACAAACACCATGTTGTCTTCTGTGCAAATCAAAACAGAGACAATCTTAGCCATTAAAGTAGATAGGACAGTGAGGCACTTAAGATCTGCTTACGTTTTCCTTTAGGTCMAACTGTGTGGCTAAAGATACTGTTATTGTCTTCATCATTGTGCTTCTGCTATTGGTACCACTTCATTTGAATGTGTCATCTCAGTTGACTATGAAAATGAGTAAAATTGAACTTGTCTTCCTATTGGAGAAGGGCAGGACAAAACTAAAATGATTAAAAAGCAATGGCGTGGGCTGGGACTAGTAACAGGTATAGCTGAAAGAGGATCACAGTAAAGATGGTGACTGTAGGTATTTCTGGCACTCTCATTAGTTCTGTTATTTACAGGARTGAGTAATTTAACTTTAAATTAAGTAGTAATTTAAACTTTAAAAAAAAACATTCCAGTGTTGTGTTTTTGTCCAGTTCTATAAGATCCTGAGGTCAAGATCAAGCCCTATAGAGCATGCACTAGCTTGATTCTTAATGCAAACATAAGAACATTGTGGAGSTCTCCAGGCCCACCCATCTCTTCTATGGCATTTATCTTCATTAATACAAACATTCAAAATTTACTAACATCGATTTGTCATGGCAAATACTGAAATTTCTGCATACAGTTTTCAGTTTAAATACTGTGCTAGCAAATCTGGAAGACAGATACTAAGTTTCTTTTAGCTTTTAAACTTACATAAATATGAATAGTAATTAGATGCCAAGGCAACATATGCTTTCTAAATTCCTAAAATAGATAGGATTGCTATTACGTATGCACAGACCCCATGAATGCCAGCATTTAAGATATATATTCATGCATATACTGTAGCTGGTGTAGTGAAATGTGGAAAATATTTACAYTCATTCTTGAAGGAATGACCTTAATAATTCATTTTGGACTCCACCTCTCTTGAATTACAGTTGCCTCACTTGTGGAATATTTTCCATATCTTGAAAAGACCCTAATAAATTCCAATATTTTCCTAAGCATGGAAATAATTAGACATTTATGATGTCACAGATTTTCAAGCTTTTTTTCATAACTGTGGTTGCAAGACACATATTTCCTTGCTACTCCCTGATGCATAGCTGTATTTTATATATCTTTCAGTGAGGGTTTTTTCAGATATGTAACATGCTTCAAATGTTCTTGTAACTAAATTTACTAGAAAACTTCCATGGAGAAAGAATATTTCAAAAAGATTTGAGTGATAAGAAATAGAAATACATTAATTCTAAGGTTTATTACATTGTAGTTTTAGATATTTTTCTAAAGATGACTTTCCTAATTTATGTGGCAAAACTCTTATTTGATATAAATTATTACTAGAACTGCCAGTTCAGATCAGAACAGATCAGAATGTTGTAGTTTTACAGACATAATGAAAACATGATTTTATCCCCCACAGCTTTGAATATTGCAATGAGTTAAAATATCTTTTTCCAACAGTTGTGAAAATGTGAGAATTCTTTCGAGAGGGACTGTTGCATTCTAATTTAAGACTGAATCTTGAATTTTGTTTCAAATGAATTTTGATCGTGCATGGAATGGATCAGTTCTAGGTAATCTTGATTCAAGTTTGAGTTGGATCTGGACATGCATGCCTTCCTATGGCTAAAATTCATGTGCAATTAGTGCAAGCAAAGCCTTACTAAGAAAGAAAGCTTAGGGCAAAGTGGGAGTAATACTAGGACACTAAAGTGTCATGGGACAAATGAATTTATCAAAAGAGAAAAGACTGTATTCTAACTTAGTTTATATATATAACACTAATTGAAGTAACGGGAGTTCTGTGTTCACACCCAAAGTGAGAGTCTCATCTTGTTCACATCTGAAAGTTATTGAAAGACTACTGAAGGTAGTCAGTACACAATGGATCATCTTTTTATTATGCCGAAAGGAGTGTATCTAGGAGGAAAAAAAATCACTGGACACTTTGTACATTTCTTTTGTACATAAAGAATTCTTGCAAAAATGTACATAATTGCTGAAGTTTAAACCAATGGAGACTTACAAAAAAGGGCTCCAGGAATGTCAGGAGAGTCACATATATAGCCGTATTTTTATTCTCATGTGTATTTACTTCCTTTGTGACACAGCGAAAATTAAAAATCAGTGGATTTCTTTTCCTTCCTTCCTTCCTTCCTTCTGTCCGCCCTTCTTTCCTTCTGTCCTTCCTTCCTYCCTCCCTTCTTTCTCTCTTCCTCTATTTCATTTTCTTTCTCTGTCTTTATTACTGTCCATCTCTTTCCATCTCTCTCTTCTCTCTTTCTCCCTTTTTCTTTTTTTTCAAATAAGATGATATGTCAGCTTTTCAAATGAAGGCTAGCAACAGAGAGAGCTAGCAGCCATTATGAGTGTCCACATGGCCCAGTAATGGAATAGTACTATATTAAAAACAAACAAATCGATAAATATGAACAGTAGAGAAACGTGAAAAGATGCATGTAACATGCAGGCTAATAAACAAAGACGATCTTTGCAGAATGTAAAGGAAACGTAATGACTACAATCTTGAAAACAATTTACTGAGAGGTCTTTTAAAGAAGCCAGCTTTGGAGCCACTTCTAATTAGCTAGCAGGTAATTCCCCACTTTTCAGTTATAGAATTAAGTCTGTTGCAATGGAAAATACCTCTGAGATTATTTAGTCTGTTTTCATCTCAATGCAAATTTACTCTAACATATAGCGCATATATTAGGCATGTCTTCCTTTATAGATAAGATATGGGTAGATATGGGTAGAAGATCAAAACATCGTGCTGTCGTATTCATTATCTGGGGTGGAGAGGGGACGAGAAACCCTGGCTGACATACGTAGCACGGTGTATGTTTGAGAGTATGTTACAGACAAGCGAGAATGACTCTGTGGGGAGCCAGCTCAAGTCTGGCAGGGCTTTTTAGCGCRGCGTCCAAAACCAGGCAAACATGTACTGAGCTAACCTTGGAAGCAATGCATCCTTGTTCATGTACTGCTCTACATGGAGCCAGCCTGGGAGCCTCTGCTGCCGTTGCGTGCGTTTTCTACGGATGGATGCACTGCCCGCAGGTAATGGTCAGTCAATTGTACACGGTGGGGCATGGCTACAGGAGTATTTCTGCACTGGGTAGTGCATGAAAACATGCACAGTTTGAATGTGGAATGGAAGCTGTCTGTCATATATAAAGAGGGAAAATCTTGTAAGTAGGGCAGACAGCCTGAAAGTAAGATTATGCAGAGATAAAAGGAGTAGATGGAAGTAGTAAAGCGCTCTGCTCAGGCGTACTCCTAACTTGGGAGAAAAGGGCATTTTACAATGTGGAAATGTAAAAAAGGGGACCTGAAAACGATATGTAGATAGAGTTGTTCAGAGCCATAGAAAACAAGGCATTTTAGTGTAACATAGGAGGAAAGAGAGTAAAAGGTTGTGTTCTACATTCTATGACATTGGCTTGTTGGCAGTCTTTGCACTACTGCTCTTTGAACTTCTATTAATTCTGCTTTTAAAAACAGTGAAAAATTAAATGTCACTAATGACAGGGCTACCTTCTCTAAGGGCTGCTCTTATATGTAACTCACCAGTCCTTGGTTAAGTGGAATATGAATAACCAAGTGTCCTTGAGATCTGCATTACTTTTTCCATCCTTCGTGATGAGTAATGTTTTCCACTTATTCCCCCTGAATTAGCAAGGGAAAAAAAAATCAACACTGAAACTTATTATTCAGGTAGCTTAAAAAAATAAAAAAGGAAGAAATATATTGAAATCTTTTTCAGAAAATAGACTGTCTAGAAAACTGTGCTTTGGAAAATGGACTGCATGTGCTAACAGATAGCGGTTTGCTTTTCAGATACTCTTGTTTATTTTTTGGTGTTTTTTCCCTATTATGTCCCAAGAGTTATATATCTTTGGTACATTTCAGGCTACTGGTAAACTCTAAATAAATTCCCCTAAAGCTGGTTTTTGAGCCTCAAACTACATTCTGGCTATCTCTAGAAAAAGCAGAAGTGTATATCGTGTCAAGAAAATAAATGCTATTCTTCACAAATTAGACACAAGACAATCCTGGGATTAACTCAAATAATGAGATTAAGAAGAAGAAGAAGAAAAATAGTGGCTAAATAGACAGCAAATGTCTTGTTGGCACCTTCCATTTCAGTGTTCTTGATCAGATGCACATGATAGGGAGCAGAAGCACCACTGCTGTCAACATTAGAGCTGACACTGTCYAGCCCCCCAAATATATGTGGGGATTTTGGCCTCCATCAAGAAAAAATTCCACCTTCACATAGGTTATTGTCCTGAACAATAGTGAAGTCTACTTTCTATCTCCCGGTTCCCTCCTTCATTCTCTAACCCCTCCAAGCCCAGATCGTCCCAATTTCAACTTTTTTCCGTCAAAGTCTGTCATCAGTCTGTTTGCCAGCTCTCCCAGAGGAAGGGATGGCACATGTACCCGCAGCCCCATCTCTAACTTTGGAGCAGCCATCAGGGTTCCTCACTGGCCTGTCCTTTTCTCAAACTGCGGTGTATTCAAGAGACATAGCAAAGAAATTTCTCAAAGTTAGAGACTCAGAGCTTAAGTTGCCTTCACATGTGTTCTTAGTGTCATTTGGAAAATCGTAAGACATTCCACTTGGTCTGGAGCTACCCTCCAGAAGGACTTGACTCTCCCGTTGGTCCTGTATCCTATGTTCCTGCCCCATGTGAATGTCTAAAGGGCCTGAGAATGATTCAAATAGTACAATAACCCTAAGTGTGGGCAACTGAATCAAGCTCTTAGTAYTATGCCTGATGTATATATGGTCAAGGCACATCTGTGTCAGACTCTTTGTAGGTTTTAGCCTTTTTTACCTCTCTGGCTTAGTGCCTTGTGTAAATTAAAAGAACCTTGTGGTTACATCACTCGTCTGGTAAAGGGTAGGCTAGTCCCTCCTCCATAACCTTTTTTACAAATTTTATATTAAGTAGAAATAAATTTCAGGAGCAGTCACTGAAAATCTAGGATTTGTGATGCATTTCAGAGCTCTAGGTACTGCCTTGCAGAGCCATAGTCATGTTTCTTACTGTCTGCTCTTTTTCTGGYCTCATGAATTCCACTATCTTTTCTGTATGTTGGCCAGCACTGGCAAGGGGGAGGGAAGATTAGAGTGTTATTCCTCACTTCCACAGAATATCACTCTTTCCCTATGTATTTTCTCCCATATAATCATCTCTGGTGARTTGTACTAATTTGGATAGTCACTTGGAAAGGAGGACTGACTCATGTATTGAAATTTGTTCAGCCTGAGGAAGGAAGCTCATGTGTTGAGCAAATGGCTTCATCATTTCAATTTTATGATGTTCACTATCTGCCTTAGCATTTTTTATTAAAAGAATGAGGCCATTTCAGTTCTTTCAAGGAATATTTTTATTCATGATTGAATTCTGGACTTGTACTCTGCAGAATACAATTTGCAACTGTGATTTGTCTAGATTTTGAAGAGTGGATGTGGTTTGGGATGCTTTCTGAGTTTTATAGTCCTTGTTGGTTTCATACAACTTCTTGATCCAAGCATAGCTTTTTTAAAAATTTGCTTTCCATAACACTTGACTCTCTCAAAGAACATTTTAAAGGCCTTAGTATTTTTCCACTGAATTCTATTCTAAAACTATCTACTGGAATAGTAAGTGCAGAAACTTGCCTGAAAGGTACAGGATATATGTGATATTTTCCTGCTGGATATGGCCATCTCACAATTTTCTTAGCCATATATCAAAAGCAGAATCCAAATAGCTGAAACTGAATGAACACGGCAGGAAAGACACTGACAGAATAAATGTCTACTGAAATCTCTTAATTGAGATAATTGTTTTTAAGCATCTGGGGAAGTACATGGCTTTAATAAAATTATTGTTAAAGACACAATTATAAATGAGCTGCATTTAGAAGCCCATTAAAATATCAAAATGTGAATATTAAATCGTATGGGTTGAAACATGATGGTAGCAGATCCTGAAAGTGTTTCAATTAACTTTTATTACAGATTGTATTATAAGGTTGAATCCATATCTCCCTATCACTATCTGAATGAAGGTAATTATCATTTATCAAAGCCTATATAACARCATGATAATGAATGATATAACCTCCTAGAATAAAGACTGCTTACAAAATTAAGGTCTCTCAGTGTCATGTTTCTTCTACCCTGTTCAAACCTTTGGTTAAGCCTTTCTATAGATATTTTTCAAGACATTCCTTTTTTTCATCAAATGTTTAGGATCTATAYATTGGTGTAACTGTGATCTTCAATTACTTTGTGTCACAAATGTTAGAGATACCCAGACTGTATTTCTTAAATAAGCTGTTATATATTTTCAAAATTCAGGGAGAAAATTCTCATTTTGCTTTGTGAAAATCTGTAAAGTGCCCATTAATTTAAAGCTTCTTTCCAAAACCTAGTGGTTAAGGCATCCTTCAGGGGTATAGAAGGTTCAAATGTAAGTCCTTTCTTTGATGAAATTAGACTGGGTTTTTGAGTAAAGGCTACATAATCTGTCTCAATCTCTCTTGCTGGAAATGTTCTGATGTGTATAAATAATTATTTAATGAAAGTAGAGTTAAAATGAAGGAGATAATGGTCTTAACAGTAAAAGAGGGGTTCTAGCTCCTGTTCTGGCAACTATTTTCACAGAATCACAAAATGATTGAGGTTGGAAGGAACCTCTGGGGATCRTCTAGTCTAACTCCCCTACTGGAGCTGGGTCACCTAGAACACATTGCATAGGATTGCATCCAGATGGGTTTTGAATGTCTCCGGAGAAGSAGACTCCACAACATCTCTGGGCAGTCTGTGCCAGTGCTCTGTCACTCTCACAGTGAAGAAGTTCTTCCTTACGTTCAGGTGTAATTTCCTGTCTTTCAGCTTGTGCCTGTTGCCTCTTGTCCTGTTACTGAAAAGAGTCTGGACCCACTCTTTTGACACCCCCCCCCCTTAGGATATTTGTAGGCATTGATAAGATCCCCCCTCAGTCTTCTCTTCCCGAGGCTATACAGGCCCAGCTCTCACAGCYGTTCCTCATAGGACAGATGCTCCAGCCCTCKGATCATCCTTGTAGCCCTATGCTGGACTCTCTCCAGTAGCTCCATGTCTCTCTTGGAGGGGAGCCCAGAACTGGACTCCATACTCATCAGGGCTGAAGAGAGGGGCAGGATCACCTCCCTCAACCTACTGTCAAAACTCTTCCTAATGCACCCCAGGAGATCGTTGGCCTTCTTGGCCACAAAGGCACACTGCTGGCTAATGGTCAACTTGTCATCCACCAGCACTCCCAGGTCCTTCTCTGCAGAGCTGCTCTCCAGCAGGTCAGCCCYCAGCCTGTACTGGTACATGGTGTTATTCATTCCCAGATGCAGGATCCTGCACTTGCCCTTGTTCATGAGCTTCATGAGCTTCTTCTCCACCCAACTCTCCAGCCTGTCAGGGTCTCTCTGAAAGGCAGCACAGCCCTCAGGTATATCAGCCATTCCTCCCAGTTTTGTACCATCAGCAAACTTGCTGAGGAGGCACTCTGTCCCCTCATCCAGGTCACTGACAGAAAAGCTGAACAAGACTGGACCCAGTACTGAGCCCTGGGGAACACTGCTAGCTACAGGCCTCCAACTAGACTCTGTGCAGCTGATGACGACCCTCTGAGCTCTGCCTTTCAGCCAGTTCTCAATTCACCTCATTGTCCACTCACCTAACCCACACTTGCTGGGCTTGCCTAGGAAGATGTTATGGGAGTCAGTGTCGAAAGCCTTGCTGAAGTCAAGGTAGATRACATCCACTGCTCATCCACTCCTCATCTGCCCAGCCATCCCATCCTAGAAGGCTATCAGCTTTGTTAAGCATGATTTCACTCTTGGTGAATCTATGCTGACTACTCCTCATCACCTTCTTTTCCTCCCCATGCTCAGAGAAGATATCCAGAATGAACTGTTCCATAACCTTTCCAGGTATGGAGGGGAGGTTGACTGGCCTGTAATTTTCTGGGTCCTCCTTCTTGCCTTTTTTGAAGACTGGAGTGACATTGGCTTGCTTCCAGTCCTCAGGCACCTCTCCAGTTCCCCATGACTTTTCAAGGATGATGGAGAGCAGCCTGACAACAACATCCTCCAGCTCCCTCAGTACTCTTGGGAGCATCCTATCAGGACCCACRGATTTGTGGATGTCAGATTTGTCTAGAMGATCTCTAACTTGATACTCCTCAACCAAAGAAAARTCTTSCTTTCTCCAGTCTCTCTCATCTCCAGGCTCTGGGATTCCTGAGGGCTGTCCTTAGYAGTGAAGACTGAAGCAAAGGAGGCATTCAGTAATTCTGCCTTCTCTGTATCCCTTGTCACCAGGGCCCCCGCCCCATTCAGTGGTGGGCCCACATTTTCCCTAGTCCTCCTCTTGCTACTGATGTATTTGAAGAAGCCCTTCTTGTTGTCCTTGACATCCCTTGCCTTTTATTTAATTAATGTTGAACAGCTAAGTAAGATGAAACAGTGTCATGACAATAATGTCAACAGAGTTGAAGACATCAGATGCTCTGATAAGTCTTCCAGTCTGAATAATAAAGGTAGTAGGTCCATGGGGACATAGAACTGCATAACTGTGACTTCGTGTAGATGTTATCAATTGAAAACAAATAAATATTGAGTTGATAGTGTGGTAGTTAGGGCAATCACCTAAAACTGAAGAAAATGACAAAACAGCAGCTTGTGTCAAGATTTTCATATTTTGAAAAAATGTTCTCACTACTGCTCTTATGGATTTTGCAGCAAGGGTTTTTCTCTCTCTGGTTACTGTAAGCTCCATCCGAGGCTGGCAAGTCTGTCAATGAAAGTTAAATTGAAATGAACATGTTTTCATAAGGCTGTTTTCAGAAAGGGACATTACGGATCATGGCAGCTGATCTGAAAAGACAAAAATCTAAAATAATTTATGTTGGAAGAAACCTCTGGACATCATCTATTTGAAGCCTTCTGTAACAGCAAGGCCCATTTTAAAGTCAGATTTATTTAATAATCCATTAGGTCTTATTTAATCAAGCTCGCTCTTGAAATTGTTCCAGGACTGAATGGATTCAAAGCTGATCCAGGTCCTTTCTTCCTAGAAACCTAGAGAAGTTTARTGGTTCCTCTGGTTAGTGGTAGTTAGAGACCTTCTAATTCTGATTTCCACTATAATTCCATTTGCAGACATATTTACTTGCTCACTGGGCCAAAATTCTGTCTTTTAGTCTTTTTTTTTGTCTTTTCTTCATCTCTACTTTACCCTTGACTTTTAGCAGCCCTTCTCTGCATCTGTTCTAGTTTAAATTCTTTTTTCATTAATAAACATCACAAGAATCATGCATAGTTTTTCAGATGTTTTTACTGGATTCTCCAGCAGTGGCCTTTGTATCTCACTGTACAAAGTGAAAACGCCATCATGAAGAAATCCTGAAAACATTTTTGCCTTTTTTGCTCTTGTTTTGGCAAGTCAACAGTATCATCTGAAAATTGCCACCAGCTCAAAACCTCTTGATCTTTTTTGTATCATTAATAATTAACAAGATTTTGMTGGAAAAAAAAAAGTACCCCCCCAACAGTACTTTATTATTATTATTAGCATTCCTTGAGGACTGTATACATATTAACGTTCGGAGGAAAACAAACAATGTGCAAGAAAAGTGTTTCCCTTAAAATATTTTGAAAGTCACAGTGGGTATGGGAAATATGAGTGTTATCCCATCAAGCAATGGAAAACTTGAAAGACACAAGGGATAAAGTCTTAGTCATCTATTTAGACTGCAAATTCTCTGTCACAAGAATTATCTAATGTATATCTGATGGGCTTTCTGTGTAATAGACTATTTCAGTATTGAGACCTGTTTAGGCTTTAAGGACCAAACAGGAAAATATAATTTTAAAATGGATAATAATGATTAAGGGCTACGCAGTGATAAATAAGAAGGGAGTAAGCTTAACTTATACACTTTTCAAAATGTTAGCGTTTATTTTTTTAAGAATCGACAAAGAAGCATTAATTTGTAAAGGTATTGTTCATATCTTTGTTTTATGCTATTTTATATTATCCATACTTTGCAATACAATGTTCTCTCATGTTTCAATGCCATTGGGTCACCACTCAAGCATACTACATTCACAWGAACTGCAGCTTATAAGCTGAAGGTTTTAGAATTTCAACATCAACACTTCTCTCACAYCCTTCAGTGGAAGAGATCTTGATAATTTTACATGTTAGACCACATGATGCTATTGCCTGTGATAACAGATGACTGAAGTGGATGAGTCGGGCATTCCCATTCAGCTCCATGTTGAAGGGCAAGCTGAAATGCTGGTATAAATTAGTGTGATTTTACTGGGTTGCACTCACTTATGCTAGCTGTTAATTTTGCTCTATGTGTTTATTGGCTAGCATGAATCTACTCCCTTACAGCAAACTTGCATGCTCTCCTTTATGATCCCAACCACTTTTAAAGGCCAAAACCTTACAAATCCTTCATTCATAGCCCAGCAGGAGTCTTGATTTATGATAGAATAAATCAATGTGCTCTCATCGGGAGGGTAGAAACTTATGATAAAATGATTCTTCCAATCCCAGAGATACAGAGCCAAATACAGTATTTTGAAAACTTTCAATTACATTTACTACTTGCTAAAATGGACCTTCTCATTTTACAGATATTAGTTAACTTTCYCTGGTAATAATGATCTGCCAAGACTATTTAATAATCTTGATTTTTATGTACATTTCTTCACCAGAATTAAGTTTGATCTTTTTAATGTTGTAGAAACTAAAGCTTTGTAAGGAAAAAAAAAATCTAACAGAGAAAAAATAAATACTACCAGATTGCAAAAGAATAGAAAGTGAGACATTGAAAATTAGCATCCAGTTAGATTAAAGCAGACAAATCAATGTATCAGTGTGAAGAACCACTTGATATGATCTTCTCCCTCCCCCAGAGAAGAGGACTAAATTCACTCTCTGCCCTGAGTCCACT
Organism: Rhea americana; assembly: GCF_003343005.1. Lineage (NCBI taxonomy): Eukaryota > Metazoa > Chordata > Aves > Rheiformes > Rheidae > Rhea > Rhea americana. Next base: position 14,912,994 of record NW_028186423.1, read on the forward strand.
GAAGGTCAAAGTTTGTGCTAATATAAAGATCAGAACCGAGGTGAACCAACTTAATGTGCAATCTACCTCTGAGATTCTTAACTTAGAACATTACAGAGTATTTTCAATGTCATAATTTTTTCCATTTTCAGGACACAAAGGGAGCTATGATTTTGACTTTGCAACACTTTTTTTTTTTTTTTTTTTTTTGTCTTTAGAGACTGTCCTTACTCAATCCCCAAATATATTACAGTGAATCTACACTGAACCACTATGCAACACTGTAGGGGAGTTATCTATTTACTGCTGAAAATACCATTTTTGGTGTTGGAATTTTATTTTTTTCCTCATCATCTGCGTGTGTGCGCGCACATGTCTAAATGAGGGAGAGTGAGGAATCTCTCTCTGTCACTCTGTAACATTTGGGCTTGAACTATTGGAGTGACTGGTTTTAGGTGCCTATAGCAGGCTGTAAAGAGCCTTTGTCCAGGAAGGTATGCCAAAGAGGTCAAGGTAAATAGCCAGTGCTGTAGTATGTTCTGAGGAAAAATGTAAAAACCTTTTGGCTCAGTGTGGTGGAACCCAAACACATTAGCCTGGTGAATGTCCAGCTGGAGAAACTCTACTAGGACTGTGCAGCAGAGAGCAAGTTAAAAATGGACAGAGTTACTTCTCTACACAAATTTTATTCTATTTTCTTCTGGATTTTTTTTTCTTTTTTTTTTGTCTCATCAGTTAGGCCACAAGAGCAGCTTTTTGCACAGTTGTTTAGATAACACTTTATTTTGTTTTTTATGTGACACTAAATTATGTAATGTTTACATCTCCCTGGGTAGATGTACCTACTTAAAGCCTTTTTGGTAAGATTCACATAAATTTACCCGTCTGAAAATTAGATATCTTTTTCAAATCTAACTTCAGATAATTGTTTACAGTGACCATTATAGGTGCCTATCTTCTTCTTGCAGTACCTACTTCTCTGCACAGATCATGTAGAGCTCAGACAATTAGCAAAAACTGGAAGATTAACTATTCATAGCCGAAATTAGGGAGATGGATAACCCCCTACCTATTGCTAGATATATATAGATAGAAGATATTTTTTTCCCTAGAGGCCAAGCATCACTGCTTGCTTTGTGGCCACACTCTTGAGCGCTCTTTCACCATCTTGGAGACTGCTAATTTGAAGGATCCTAAAGAAAGATAGTGAGCTAACTGTAGGCAGTGTGAATGATTAGTCTAGCACTCAGATTTGCTTTGTGGACTTTTTTTTTCCCCAGCAGCCTGAAGAAACCCACTCACGTCTGTGTGAATGAGTCTAACTAATACATGAAGAAAGAGGAGGACACAGTATAGTCGGGACAGCACTCATTTCAGCTTCCTTATACATCAGCAGAGTGAGCTGAAATAAGCCATAGTATGCAGGAGGGAACACAGTGGCGCCTGACTTACTTATACCGCTGTATCAGCCTCTCTTAAACTTGTCTTGTTGCATGAGCTGCCATAAAGATGAAGATTAGTCAGCAACTAGAGTAATCAGTTAGCAATTGTTTTGAGAAAGATACCTTCCTCAGAAAGATACCAGTCATGGCTTTCATGTGTCAAGGTTATAAATGACGGTTCCATTTGGAAAATCAAAGCTAATGTATAGTTTTAGTTAGAGATCATAGAATGCAATATAAGGAAAACCCAATTTTTAAGCTTTTTTCCCTGGAGCATTAAGGATTGAATTTAATGATCCATATCTGAAGGACATGCTTGAGGCTGACGAGGTCAGAACTAATTTTACATGTGGTACACAGGTTTGAAATGACTCTCCTGAACTATAGAATGAATGATCTATTCAACTTTCCTCAGAAGCAAGGTTCAATGAGTACTAGCAGATTTTCCTGCTGTTTCAGTTGTAATTACAGAATCACGCAGGTGGTATTCAGTCTTTCTCTAATTTAATAAAACAAAAATTCTTCATGTTGTCCCAAAGCTGAATGTTTTCTTTCTTTATGGAGTTGATTGAAAAAAAAAAAAGAAAAAAAGAAACAGAACAAAATATTTTATTTTATTTTTTTTGAGGAAGTATTACATTTAGTGTTATCTCCCCCTAAGGCTTTTTTGTCTGTATGTAGACAAAAAAAGTCTGATAATTTACCAAGTGAAACTGGTTTATTGTGCTCATGGTATGTTTTGAACATGCATACGAACGTGTGAAATCTTCTCGTAACTTGTCCATATACCTGCCACTTTAAAAGGGATCTAAATTCTTTCATTTTGTTCCTAGTGCATGTTTAAAATACTATTTGCATCACATGTTTCTCCTCTTAAGCACCTAAGCTACCTCAATGATGTCTGGGTTTAAGAAAAAAACACATTCCAATTCCTCTTTTCTTCTTGTAACCTGAAAATTATTTTCTAAGACTTAACACTTGCCAGCATAATTGCAAACAGTAGACTTGAGCATAGAACTGTGTTTTTATCAACTCTGCAAATTTTTTTATTTTCAAAATGTGGGGAGAAAGATGTACAAATCAAAAATCTGAAAGTTTTCAGTTTGTCAAACAAAAAGGTTAGGTTGCCCAGGTAGATTTAGTTCTTAGGGTTCTTAAGGTTATTACTTTATTTTTCAAAATCAAACCTATGTTCTGAAACAGAAAGAAATGCAATTTCCTATTCCAACTAGAAATGTACTGAGATTGGTCTTTTTCCTTGCGGAAAAATCACTTGTGTCAAACAGATTTTTTTAAACAATTTCTTAAAAATTTATAAATTGCTTGATATTAGATATTGCTCAATTACTTCCTTTCAGCTCTTTAATCTTACTACTATTATATTAGTTCTGCCTTTTTAATCAACCTGCTTACAAGTATAAGCATTTTTACATGTGAATTGATCCTGCCTTCAGTTTCAGTTACGTGTATGCTTTACCGTCAAATCTCTTAGCAGTTTTCAGTAACATAAGCTATAGGTCATCCCCGACATTTACTCTGGCTGTGTCTATGCCGTACAGTGAAGTTTGTGGATARTTGATCATGAACTGGCAAACACCCTCTGTTCAGCACAATGTCATGTGGGCATGTAAGTGCAGATTCTGAAAGAGACCTATCAAGATTAATGCAGTTCTGTACTTAAACTTGTAATCATATCTCTCAACAGGACTAATTAATGCAGGCTCAATACCATACTGATGAAGCTATATTACCTTCTGTTTCCCGAGTTAGATGAATGGGTGCTATTTGTAGGCTTTCAAAACACATTCCATTGCTCTTACTCAAATTGCTCTTACTAAATTGTAGTATATGACTATCTTGTAACTAAAAAGCTGAGCTACAACTAAACGAATCACTTAAAATTTTTAATGTTGACTGGCCATATGATTCTGGGCAAGTTGCTTAAACTGCAAAACCCTTAACTAATTGGAGGTCATTGAAGGTCTTGTTAAATAGAAATTGGATTTTAAAATTCATTGTTTTCTTAAGCTGTGTTCTGTGAAGCCTCTCCATGAAATAAATGAAAATAAAGCTAAAATGAAATCAAAAGTTGGAATAAAAGGTAAAGATACAGTCTTTTTTTTTTCCTTCTTTTTTTTCTTTTTTCTTTTTTTCCATACTGGTCTGAAGAGTAATGGAGGGAACTGATGCCTAGAGCTGCAGACAGTGAATCTTTTGAAAAAATTCTCCTCAGATCTGACAGCATTGGGGTAAGCACAGMTGAAGAAAAGAAACAACCAAGTTAATTCCAAGTTGCTTTTGTGCTGCCTAGTTCAGAGAGATAATTAAGGACTCTACTATAATATAGAGTAGCCTTCAGGCTATTCAAACTTACAYGAGCTGTTTAGGCTTCCTTGCAGACTATTATGCCTGCTAATGATTTCCTGAGCAGAGCGTGTGGTGGTCTTCTCTCTGATGCCTCATGTGCCCAGGGATGTGTATGCCAATAATGTGAAGTATTACAAAATGCCTGTTAAGCTCTTCGTACGGAAAGAAGTAGCCGTTTGTAAAATACAGTTTTTGACCAAAATGTTTAAAGTTAAACTGGGTTGATAAGCTGACCAACACACTCAAAGATCTTCCTCCTTCAGATGGAACACAGCAGGGAATTTTGATAAATATTGTGTTCCTAGAGTAGAGTGCAAACAGGGCCTTAGCCTATGGTTATATAAATGTAGTAACCACACATCACTAAAAAAGATAGCTCTTCCTTCCTCTGTGTAATGAAAAGTTGAAGGTCTGCCAAAAAAGTTGAAGTGCCAGAAATTCTGTCAATGTGAAGGCATCTTTCTGCTTGTAAATCAACTGCACATTTAAATTACTTCCTTTCATAATCTATTAAAATGTTTTTGGCATAAATGTGCTCTGTGCAATGTTCATTGCATAATTTTACTTCATTTCTGATTGGCAGTTGTTATTATTAAGTCTCAAATGCTATTGAAGGAGCACATGTATCTTATTCCATGAAAGATAAAAATGACTGAAAGTAACTACAAAGATGTTTTTAAAATTTAAAGGATTATCCTGGATATTTATTCCACTTGATTGGCTATTCATTGTGACATAGCTGGAAGAAGACTGCTTTAATGCTAAATTAATTACTTTTAAAAATGATCTATGATAATAAGTGGGAACACGGAATTCACTCATCATTATTCCAAACTATATTGACCTTCTGTTCATAGAGAAATACTGCCATTTAGTTCAAAATGACTGAAACTTGACTTCTGAATTCATAGAAGGTGCTACAGACAATCAAAACCACTAAGACTTTTGTTTCTATGGTAAGGACAAACTATAGGCATAGAGTGGAAGTTATAAAACACTGTAACACTATTAAATTCTGTATTTGGAAGGAAGAAACTATTTGAAAAACCTATAAAATCTTTTTTTTGGCAAAATATCTATTACATATTAAATAAAGCTAATGAGTCAGCCAAGAAAACAGTAAACCGCTAAAAATCTAGTTTGCTTTTCTGTGCTTTTTCAGGGGCATTGTAAACAAAATCTCTCTCTTCCATTTTCCTTCACACTTTTAACATTAGAGAAGTTAAACAATGCTACTTAGATAAAAAATGGCTTGATACAGTTCGAATAGTACTTCAATACACTGTACATCATGATCCAGGGAAGTAAGGAGTGTTCCCAAACTTGAATGAAGTGAAGGTTACTGTGTGGTGACTCAGGTCCTGACAGATTCTTGAGTTCAGTTGTGTTCAAACTTCTGCAGATAAGGAAAAGTTCAATATATTCAAACTTACCTTTCTGAAAATGAAGAAATTACCCTATCCTTTCAATTCTACCCTTGCAGTTCATTGTTTGCCCTGTCTTGGAGAGTTAGCAATAGCCACTATGCATAGTTCAGGAAGTCACAGAATCCCAAAATCTCAGAATGATTGAGTTGGGAGGCGACCTCTGGAGAGCATCTAATCCAACTCCCTGCTCAAAGTAGCATCAGCTATAGCTATAGCTGGTTTCTCAGGACCATGTTTGGTTGGATTTTGAATATGTCCAAARATGGAGACTTCACAACCTCTCTGGCAACCTCTTCCAGTGTTTCACCATGCTCATCATAAAAAAGTTTTTTTTCTTATGTTTAAATGGAATTTCTTGTGCTTCAGTTTGTGCTCATCACCTCTTCTGTCCCTGGGTACCACTGAGAATGAGAAGAGTCTGGCTCTGTCTTCTTTACAGCTATTTATACACACTAACAGGATTCTACCAAGCCTTCTCTTCTCCAAGCTGAACAATCCCAGCTCTCTGAGTGTCTCCTTATATGACAGATGCTCCAAGACCTTACTCATTTTTACTGTCTACCTCTGCATCTGTTCCAGTATGTCCGTGTCTTTTGAATGCTGGGGAGCCCTGAATTGGACCCAGCACTCCAGATGTGGTCTCACCAGTGCTGAGTAGGGAGAAGCACATTCCTCAGTCTTCTGAAGATGCATTTCCTAAAGCAGTCTGAAAGGCTGTTGACCTTTTTTGCCACAAAGCCACACTGCTGGCTTATGTTCAGCTTTGTGTCCATGAAGATCCTCAGATCCTTCTCTGCAAAACTACTTTGCAGGTTGTCCCCTAGCTTGTACTGGAGCATGGAGTTATTCTTCCTGAGGTTCAAGTCTTTGCACTTTCCTTTTCTGAAAGGAATAATACTGAATATGTTTGAGCCCCATTCTGGTCTAGATGCAGCTGTACTGAATATTGGCRGACGAATTGGAGAAAATTAACAGATTGCTGCCATAATAGTAGAAGASGTATATATTTCCCTTAAAAAGTCAAGTATGCCATGCTTAGCTTTGAGATCATTGTACTATATCAAAGTTGATACTTGGTGGTCATTCTGTTGCATCCCATTGCAGATTATCTGCTGATAATCAGACAATAATCAGATGTATTGATGACAAATCCTTTACATTTTCTAGTTCCAACACTAGAAGTCATTYTCTGGGTATGGATGAAAGTTTGGTAATACTTTACAGGTTTGGAGAAGTTTGTAGGGAGCATGCTAGTGCCTGAGAGGAAGCTACATGTATTTAACTCCTCTTTGGTGTGTCTAGCATATATTAGACTCTTTACAGAGTTTTCTGTAAAGAAAAAGCAGATGTTACGCTGGGTTCTATGGCATTCCTGTAYTCTGTTCCCACTGGAGAGAAGCTAGTACATGTTTGGAGACAAGTACTTTAATTTTACATAATCCAGTTTCCAGAGATGTAAATTTTTGTTACTTTAGTACTGTGTAATCAAGATTCTTGGCTTCTAGTTTTCTTTGTCTTGTATACTAGCTTTGCTGTATTCACAGACCGGTTCCTCCTTCCTCCGTCCCTTGTAGCCCCCCATAGCCATCATTATCTCAACTATACTGAATGAATATGAGTTTGTGCACTGGATCCCTTCCTCTTTTCCGCCTGTCATGAAATCTAATGCTCGAGAATTTTGCAAGTCCCATTACACTTCCTACCACAGAGCTATAGGAACACAGGAGGTGAAAGAAGCCTAAGATCCTTCTAAACGTAGTCAGACCTGTGGCTCTGCTCACATTGATTGTTGCCCTACRCTATTTCTGGCTTGGATTCACAATGTCATACTATCACTTCCATGCTTTCTAAACCAAGTCACTTTCTTCTTTCTGATTTTTTGCCCCCTTCAAAGTTAGAGTGCCCATGTAAAAGAAGAACAGTAGCGGGACTGGAATTAGGAAAAGAATAGAGAGAAGTTTAAGTTCCCACTTTCAAATGCACATGTTTTAGTTTATGTCTGGAGCAAGAAGACTAGCAAGCTTTTTGCACATAAGATATTCAGAAAGATATGAAACAGTACATTATCTCACTTGGTATGTTCTTAGCTAGAAGCAAACATTTTGTGGTAGTGAAAAATACTTGCTTACCAATCATAATAACTACYAAGAATATGGATATGTTTTACTTAAGAGAATTACAGTTTGTTGCAATATTTCACAGAAAGAAGAGAATAGTCAGAAGTGACAAAGATCATTTATTAAAATCCAAGTTTTAGTGTTATACAAATAATTCTCCACCATGCCTATGGAACATCATTACAATAGAAATCAGAAAACAAACATTTTGTCCTGTGAAAATGTTTTAATATTTGAAAAATGAAATAATTGTGGTTTTGGATGAAAGAATAATAATAACAAAGAATCCTGCTGGTGAGAAAGAAAGGGACAAATACTTCTGGAAAACAGAAATTGAATTTCTTGATATTGGATATCAATGGACTGGGATAGCTAAAGTGCTTCTAAAAACAATATGCCCAGAAATTCAAATTCATTGTCATTCAGATTTGGGTTGGAAGTTTCAGCAAAGCTTATGTTTTCCTGTAGAATGTTATGGCTTTGAAAAATCTTCAATTTCCTGCATATAATGTTCTACTGGGAGATTACAGTTCCTGTGTATGCTGAGATCTGGGAGTTACCTACATTATAAGGAGATTCTAAACCAAATTTAAGATTTACAGATTACAGTTTAACTTACAGTTTTGTATTTGCCTTTTTTGCAACTGTTTAAAACAGATCATTAATCTGTTTAAGAAAAGTATATACTTATATATGAGTACTCAAATACTTAAGAAATATAAACTTGGTATATATGAAAACCTCAGTGTCACTTTCATTTACGAAAGATCAAGACCTGATTTACTTTGTATGTTATGTATATGAATATCAGAAAAAAAACAACAAAATCCACCAACAAAATAAAACAAAAAACAAGGGAACATGATTTACAAGAGGACGCAGCAGGAGACAGAYAGAAAATCTTCTCTATGGGGTCTCCATGGCAGAAGACACAGAAGTGTAATGGGACATGACTAAGAGGTCAAGGGGCAGATTATGCCTGTTTATATAGATACTTCCATCTGGTTGTCCTAACCAAGTCCATGGCATTGGCTTCTGCATGCATCCCCCTGTTGAACTCAGTGAGAGAGAAGGAGCTGGTCAGGGAAGAGGTTACTYATTAATAACATCACTGATGAAAAAAGAGAATAACAAACAGATGCTTTTAATGAAGGAAAGACAGTTCATTCCTTTTAAGAAAAATATTTTCTGTTTCAGGAGAGTACAATAAAACTCAATATAAGATATTTTTGCCCTTTGTTGGATTAAAGTAAATTTAAATCAGTCTTAAGAGCATAAAATCCCCAAAGAAAACAAAAACTGTATTTTATTTTAGAGTCAGTCCTGATCCACTGATGCCTGGCTTTCAAATTCTGATATGTGGGGACAAAGACGGCTTTTGCCAAGAAAGCGATGTAGTGCAAAAACTGATGTTAATATATTTACAGTCAAATAGCAAGCATACTTAAGACTTATTATTTTTAAGATAATCAATTTCCCTTGACTGCAATCTCAGCTTGTCCCAGATACAAGTGACTCCAAAAGCAAAAACCTATGCCTGTGGCTGAACCTGCAACTCAAATTATCACTTTTGGYTCAGACAGGGACATTTTAGGCTCCTCAGAGCTTCATTCTGAATTAACTGACATTAATAAATGAATAAAAACAGATATAAGGGGAAATATTAATGACTATTTCCTTTTGTAACTGTGGCTAGATTTCTCCCTGGAGTCTGATTTGACTAACATATGCTGACTGAAAATGGGTCTGAGCTGCAGCAGTTTTTGAATATGAGTTTTTGACTTCAACCTGCAGAATTTAGGAGTGATCAAATCTAAAAATTTGGTTTAGCCCACAAGAACTGTAAATCTTCTTTACAAAATTGGGTTATAASCAGTGTCTTTGTTTCTTCTGGCCTATGGAACGGTCTTATCCCATGTTAATATGTTGCAGGTGCCATTAAAAATTGGATGCTTAAAATTAGGAGTGAAAATCTCCATACAGATGGGAGTATCCATAGGTACTATAAAATATATGGAAGAGTATATATTTATTTATAGAAAGGTAAATCCTACATGATAGCAATCTTATTGCAAGAATCAGCTTTATGTAGTCACATAACAGAATCATGTCATGTAGCATAAACACTTCATCCAGACTAGTCAGTACAGTTCAAAGTTTGAAAGACTATTAGGAACTGCTCCCTCGTAGTTTACATACCCGAAGTTTGTTTGTAGAAAGCACATGCAGAATCACTGAAAATAACAAATACTTTCAAGAAAATTATAAAATAACTGTGAAAAGTTCAGGAAGAATAAAAATGATAATAATTGTTAATAAAATTATTCATTGAATTGATTTGTTGAAATCATATTTTTCTAGTGATTCCTGGATCAAACTCAAAAACAACAGATTCTTTAATGATTTAAATAATGCAAGGGGATATTTTAAACTAATTTCCTTAGAATTAAACACAATGCACCAAAATACAAYGCACCAATCTATTAAAATTCTTGTTAGTTTATTGAAAACTAATCTACCCTTCTGAGGCTTTCAAAAATATTTGCTCTTAAGGAATACATCTAAGAATATTTGATAAATAATGTTTCAGAAAAAGTAGGGCATCTGTCACACAAATTATTTCTAAGTGAAGCCTGAAACTCTCAACGCATCCAGCAAGACATTAGTAATTTATGTAATGATTTAACACACTTGCATCCTACTTTGATACAATTATGATAGAAAAAGCTCCCCTACTGACATTAACAAATGTTACTCTAAATAGTTATCTTTTAGTCAAACCAGAAACAGTCACTAAGTAGTAAAATTCTGCCGCAGGCAAAGATTTACTCTGCCAGTCAAAGACTGAAAAAGAACACTGCTGTAAACAGTATATTCATTTAAAAGCCTCCATTATTCTCATTTTGCTGAAATCTTTCTTCATCCAATTCATATCTATCCTCTATCTTCAACTAAAAAACAACTCTTTTTATGTTCTTCATGTAGAACACTGACCAAGAAATTCAACAATGTAGTCTCCCACATTTTTTTGGGGAGAAAGTTAAAATTCATATCTGCATCATAATTTTCTTCCTGAATTCTCTGTAATGAGGTAAATCAGAACATTGCTTTTAAGCACCTGGAAAACCATTGTTTAAGGCATTTCAGATCTGCACCCATTGATAACATGTACTTTAATTTACCTCCGACACCACTTGCAGGAACTAAAAAATTTAAATTAGCTGTCAGTATATTAAGCAGTAGTAGTAGTGATGAACTGTACACAAATGTGCACACACTAGAACATAAGAAATGTAGCTCATTTGGTAGAGTCTTTGGTCAATATTTGGAACTAATGGGTTCAGTGGTGAAATTACTAAGTAAAGGTTCCCTCCTGTAAAGTTTCAAATTATAGCAGAGGAGTATTGATCTTGCCTTGAAATTAATTGGAGACACCTGAACAGAAATGTGCCCCCCTGAACTGTTTTTGATTGTGTGTGTGAATGTGGTGCTTTTTCAAAAATGTCAGGTTTTGCTATTTGGTTTGCTATAACCAAAGAAGTAGAGCTGTACATACTTGCCACATCCTGATATCTAATAAAGGTTGTCTATTCACTGGGAAAATCAGACGTTTGGGAAAATGTTTTCTACAAGATTTTTAACCAAGATGGCATTTAGTCAGACAATATGACTCAGACACGGCTGTCTTGTAACAAACATGCTAATAAAAAAATCCTGATATTTCTAACAAGTCCACTTTCCCAGGAGCAGGTAAAACTTTTAAACAATGACCTCTTCATGCTCTTTCCATTGAGTACTGGACAAGGACTGAATTTATTTGAGTGGCAGACAAGGAGTAGGTTTTTTTTTTTCCTAAAGTTTATGTTCTTTTTAGTCTCCATTGTGTCTAATGTGGAATCTCCTTCTCTGGAGATCTTCAAAGCCCACCTGGATGCAACCCTGTCTAACATGCTCTAGGTGACCCTGCTTAGCGTGGAGGTTGGACTAGATGATCTCCAGAGGTCCCTTCCAACCTTACTGATTCTACGATTCTGTGATTCTATGACTCTAATGAACATTTCTTTCCCCGGTTATTCTTGCACCACCTCTTTTAATCTCTTATTCCTCTTCCTAAAGACTTGATTATTTATTGTGGAGTTTGGGAGCAGCTTCTGTTAATGACTAACAAGMTCAGGAGGGATTCATCAAGCCAAATCTACATCTAATCTGTGGAAAGCTATGAAAAACCTTTAGTCAGTGGTGAGAAATAAGATCCTTTAAGCTGTGATTGATCTCAGCTAAATATGTGATTGACCTCCTAAAATATATAGCAACTGGTCAGACTAATCATGCAAAAAAAAAAAAAAAAAAAAAAAAAAAAAAAAAAAAAAAAAAAAAAAAAAAAAAAAAAAAAAAAAAAAAAAAAAAAAGAGAAAGAAAAAGAAAAAAAAAGCCTATTTTTCTCTGCTGCCTGTAAATGGAACGTAATATGAAACACTCAGGTGCACATTTTAAGACATCCAAGTTAGGTAAGAGGAAGCTTTGTATCTTAGCCTCTAACCTTCATATCTTAGTTTAGAAACTATCATTAGAAGTGTGGTTAGATAAAAGCTATAGGATAGATTCTAACATAGTTGTAATGCATTATTTCTCTGGTATTGACTGTACCTGAATAGCAACTAAAGAGCACAACTGCTTATGAAAGAACATTAAGGCAAAAAAAGAATGGGAATCAGCAGCTACAGTATCAGTATCTGGATGATATATTAAGTTGTAAAGGAATTAAGCAGAGTCTGATATATATAAATTAAGCAGACTTGATTTTTTCTGTGCAATAGTACATGGATACATAGTCAACAAAGTGGCATGTGATCTGAGATATATGAGTAATTACTGAGTTTATCAAAGAGGGACCTAAATTTTGCTGCCTTATATTTCACATATCCTTTTATCATTTTACATATATTACAATTAAGGTATAAAACATGCATGTGTTCATGCACTTTGACAGCTGCAGCCAAGATATTAGTGTTCACACAAAATGAAATTAATGTCACTCTTCCTACCACTAATTTTCTCTTTAAAGGTTGAGCATTTTCTACTGTTCATGTACTGTGTGTGTGACAGAGGAAGATGCTGTATAGAAGTAACAGAGTTGTTATGTTTAAAGGAAAATAACTATTTTGAGATATTAATTACTTTTCAAAAAATAATCCATTTAGGATGACTATTAAAAAAAYAGCCTAATCTTTTATTCAATGTTTCCCTGCTTTTTTTTCTGAAGTACATTTCACTTTCAAGATGCACAGAAATTGGCTTAATGACAAAGGCTTGCTCCAAAACCTCTCATTTACATTCCAATTTTGAATTGCTGAAGGAAAAACAAGATGCTGTATAATGAAGACAATCCCTTTGTTTTCTTCAGCTTGACTGCTTTACCATTCATTCTGAACATCTTGATTTCAATGTAAGGCATGGAAAAAAAGTGTACAGTATTGGCATGAGATTCTACATTTGTAAGAAAGTAAAAGCTCAAAATAGAAGTGTAAAATATGCAGCCTTATTGATAGAGGCTTTCAAATGGCTTTGAAAGAGTGAGGTTCCTGCATGGTCTGTGAAAGTAGAATGGGTTCTGTACTAATTTAATATGCATCTAGTTCAAAGTAGCAAGACACAACGCTTAGTGTTTGCAAAGTAACTTACAAACTTAATGTAACATAGACAGTTACAGTCTTTAAACCTTAAGGTACTTGAATCTGTAGGTTTTTCACTACTGATTACAGATTTTGTATCACTACAGTTCTACTGTCCTCTGTGGAATTAGTCCTAACGCACACATGCAATAGCAGAATTAGGCCAAAGAATGCATATAGTATCTTTGTATCTCAGTTATTTTTACACTGAGTGTTTAAAGTATATAACATATTTATATACTGTAAATATTTATTAAATGTCCAATTTTATTTACTAGAAGAAGCCTAATGACTGGTTTAGTCATTGGTGAAATATTTCTAAAGATTAAAAAAGTGTTATTCTTGTTTTTATTTTTTAGTATTTTCTATTCAGCTTCTCCAATGTAACAGACTGCATCAGGACTAAGTCCTGTTTTTCATTCAGCTCAAATTAGAAAAAGTGAATAAAAAGTGATAAAGGGTGGGGAAGGTACAGCATGAAAAGTGAAACATAAAAAAAAATGGAAATCTTTGCAAAAAGACCAGGAAGTTGCTAGCAAGTAGAATATGGAATATGGATTAAGTGGGCCAGCCTTCTTGTTCTCTAACAAGCTGTAAAATAAATAAATGGGCAGGGAAGTTAGAAATTATAAAGATCTTTGCCCTTGTCTGCTGTCCAAATGGATGCTCTTATTGATCTTCCTTAAATCTTTTTGTTTAGAGTTTCAATTACCTTCCTTTTCAGCTGTATAAGAGAGAGACAAGCTATTTCTGCACTGCTAAATGCACCCACCCTCGGGAATTGTCCCTGGCTCCAAAGTCAAGTGATGCAGACTGCGTATACATTCCCTGTTTAAGGCCAGATCTCTATAGAGTAAATTGGCCAYGGCCACACAGCATAGCACTTGGTGTAGCAAGGGCTCTACGTGCTGCCCCATGGCACTATGATATGATTACCATTTTGTTTTGTGTTTAGTTCAAATTGTCTGATATAATGTGAGGGCTTTGCTGCAGCTCTTGAGAGAGGTGATTTATAGCATGAAAGTGAGAGCAGATGTTATACATTCAGAGATATTTCATGAGAACATTTTGGGGAGTGAAAAGGATCCTGGAGAGCTTTGCAGGATAGTGTGATAGAGAGAATCATCATGGTTCAGCCTTGTTCACGTTACTTTTTATGTACAACCTCCTCAGGTGAATTATACTGAGAGCTACATTTGCATTTAATATCAGAAGAACTATATTTTACATCTCAAAAATATTCAGTGAATGGCTTCACTGTGATGATGATGATCTGAATGATCAGAAGACCAGAACCTGGGAATGTACTTCAAAAGCTAAATTTCTCAATAATAGAGATGGGGACAGAGAGATTTTAACAGCATATGTAAAGAGCTATATTTTTGCAACAATACAAATAAATATAAAAATTAATAAATTAATTCTTATTTATGATTTCAGATAATTGAGGCCCTGCACTCAGTGAAAAGTGAAAGAAGTGAAAAGAAGACTAGAAGATTATTTAATATAATCACTGTATCATTGTTTTCTCTAAAGCTTCTGACTCCCAGTTTTCCTTGTTAATAAGCTGATCTTTAGCCTTGTCTTTCACTGGTTTTGTCAGGGCATTTAAGGTAAAGTATTGATAAGAAATTGCTACCTCTTATTCGGTGGTTTGTTTTGTTCAGATGGATTTAATCTATTCTAATTTTAGGCCTCTTAAAGTTTAGTGCTTACATCTAAGCAGGTTAGACTAGGCTCGTGTTATGGAGAGAAACAGATATGTYCAAAGGGCAGGTCATTTGACCTTAGATATATATGTGAAAAATTTTATCTGAAGGTATGTTTTTACCAACATTGATTATAAAGAATACTTTGCTTGACATTTTAAACCCCTAAATTGAGCACTGCAAGTCATGGGACTTGTGATTCGTTTTTATTTTTCATATTGCTCTGAGATAGATCCTAAAAGCAAATTGCAAATATACAGCAGAAAAGATATATGAATAATATAGCAGTTAAAAAGAAAACACTGACACTTGTTATTTATAGAAGGACTACATTATGTTTCTCTTCTGCCCTCATTCTTTTTGGATGGTTTCTGTGGCCTCTTGCTCCTTAGAGACGTTCCCTTTTTCTCCCTGTTGATGCTTGAACTATTTTATGTAGGTTCAGAGACAATCAAGTTGGCTTTCTCCACCTTAATACTTTGGAGGCAATTTCCTCTTGATTTTAAATTTGTCACTGGGGAAACCTTTTTACTTCTCTAAGCCAAACAGCTGGTTCTTATTTTTTATTTTTTTTTTCAATGTTTCCACTAAAGATCATCTTTGGAAAAGTGAAATTCTGCATTTGTTCTCATTATCTTAAAATAAAAGCATACAAATTTTCAATGGAATGAAAGTCTTATAGTTTTAGTTGTTTCTTTTTCTTCTGAAGTATAACTAAACATTGCTGATTTTGGCCCTTGTCATTGTAATACCTGAAATTCTTCAAGCCACTAATGAGATCATCCTCTGAACTTGCACGTCAAACTTCCTGGACGGCCTTGAAAGAAAAAAGTGGATTTTCGGTTGATTAAGATTAAATCTCATCTTGCAGACAGGAAAGGAAGCACAAGGTAGGTTCATGACTTCTCCCAAACCTCACTAAAATTTTAGGCACATGAGCCAATAACAATAGTCTAACAATTTATAGATGTAGGTAGGAAAAAATATGTGCACAGTTGGCCCACTTCAATTGTAATGTGACTTGATTTACTCTGAAGGCTAAATACTTACTTTTTATGCAAAATTGTGTTATCTTACATTTGAGATGGGCTAAAAACATGCATGTGTACTGATAATTGCAGCATTTCCACGGATGTTCAGTAATCAGTGTTTTTCAACAATGCGTCTTAGTATCCGGATCTGTCTTCCTCCCTGCCATTAACAGAGCAGCATTAGTATCAGAAAATCACTATCAACTGATTTATCAACCTGATCTCTGCTGATCTATCACTTCTTAGCTGGTTCATCACATTTTACTAGTGAAGAAGGTGTGTTCTCTCATCACATTTAATCCAGTGATTGTTCCAAGCATGACCAGTAGTCTTTGCTTGAGAGATTCAGACTTGTACCATCCTGGCAACTGTAGATTCTCTGGACTATTTTGTTTTCTATGTGTTTTTCCATATCCTACCAAACCATCTATATACTGAACTGCAGTCTTCTAACTGAAAGTTCCTGTTTGAATAGAATTTGCGTGGTTTATGACGTAATATTTCTGGTCTCTTCTTTCTTCAGCCCTTCAGAGAAGATGCCATATCAAAAACTCTCCCTGATTTTCATTGATTTCTACTTTTCAGTACCTGATTATGAATATTTTACAGTTCCTGAAGTTCTTGAGCTCATATCTTTCCATCTTTGGGCACTGATATGTCTATTTCTTCAAAATCTAAAAAGTGAATTGTACTACTTTCTTTAGCATATGGGCCTGACTTGGTAAATGCATGAGAGTCTTGCTGCTGGATTTGTAATTGCATGAGCCAGAATTCTGTGCTGGAGATTATATACTCACCGACCTCACTGCATTAAGCTCTTTCAATGTTGCTTCTTCCTCAGTTAYGATAATTTCCATTTTCATACCCTCATTTCCCTTCGCTCCCTGCCTTCACCTCCATATACTGCATCACTGTAGTTACTGAAAACTGTGTCAAAGGGGGGTTTGACTGTATCTAAACCATCTTTAATCTTTGCCCCTATGCTTACTGAATTTCTACACCACTTCCTTTTTCTTTCTTCTTATTTTTGTGGCTAAAAATCTTTTACTATTTGTTTTAATTTCCTTTGCAAGGTCCCTCACAGCTTGAGAGCTGGCAAATCCAACTTTTCTCCTACATATTCTGACCTCCAAGACACAGCTTTCTATTCACTCCATGCGTTATTGCTGCTCCTCATAGACTCTCAGCTTAGCTTCAAATATCCTTTTTGGACTTCTGTCATCAAGGCCAGATATGGCTAAATGGATTTCTAATCTGAGCAATATAGCATTTACCCACTTCTCACCAGCTGCACTAAAACATCACAAAGAAGAGTTTATTCACTCCTTAATTGAGTATTACATGATTCTCAGCATGAGGCGATTATTTATTTAGTTAGGTCTTAAGTCTTTTCCTCACAGGTTTTTTTTTTCCTTTACTTGTAGTACAAGTACCAGATTTTGCATTTGTGATTTAAACAAATTCCAAGCTTTTTTCCCAGCCAGGTTTTTAAACTCTTCAAATCCACTGAACTTTCACAAAGTCCCTTAATTAAAAAAAAAGATTAAAGATTAAAAAAAAGAAATTCTTAATTATAGACTTGCTTTTATTTTTCTATCCATTCTAATTTTAACAGCATTTACTCATTATCAGTTAATCAATGAATATTTTTCTTTGTGTAATTCTCATTACATCTTGGTTTATAGACGCTAAAATATCACTGTTCTTGGTTCTGTTATATACAGAAATATTTGTATTCTACAATTCTTAGTGGAATATTTTCTTCAGTCAATATATGGGATACAAAAAATACATTAATCCTGTCTATGCCTTTAACAGTATTGCCAATATCTTTATTCAAATATTTGTTGTTTGTAACAAATCCTGTTTGGGAACTGCTTAGTAATTTTCTTAAGTAGTTTTCTAATCTATACAGGTTTCATTTTGTCTAGACTATTTCATCACATATATGTGTACCTATATATAAAATTATTTTCTATTGCATTATTAATAGAAAAATAAGATTTTTTCCAGCTCATCCACCTTTCTAATAAAGACTTGAAAAAGTTGTTTTGCAGGAGATCCTCTCTGAGGACTTCTTCACATATATACCTATGGTTTGTCCCTTCAGCGTGATTTGTATCCTYCTCTCTCCTTAAAAAAACTCCCTCCCAAGCCATAGAAAAAATATCTATGCAGAAACTACTGCTCCTGCAGATCCTATTGTGCTTTCTACTCACCTCAACATCTTACAATGAGAAATCCCTTGGAACCGTTCTTCCAGTTACCCACATCTAGTGGTGTCTTCTGTGAAACTTAACAACAATAGAACTGGAATCAAGGTCATACCCAAAACACAGTCTYATAACTTAAAGGTTCTTAACCCTCAGTTTTCCAGAGATTTGCTTGTATAAGAATTGGAATGTTTCGTTCTCCTATCCTCCTCCACCTCTCCCCCCMMAAAAAACCCCAACAACAACAAAAAGGCTCTTATTTCTATTAGTTGTTCAAAAAATTACGAATGTAGTAATGGAAGSCAGAGCCACCGAACAGGAAGTTATGAAAGCAGAATTTAAAAAATCATAAAAATAAATAAYATTTTTTCTTCCTCCTTGCTTCTGCCTCCTCTTGTCAAATTCAGGATTATCTTCTCTTTCCCATTGCAAAGATTGGTGATGCTGCTGTAAAAAGCAGTCTAAACTAAGAGTTTAAGCTAGAAAGCAGAGCATAGCCTTCCAGAAACTCCTCAATGTTCTATTCTTATTCAAAGTGTTTATTTTGTCACAAAAGATGAAAAAGAAGAGGAAATAAAATGGAGACTCTACATATAGTTTAACAAGCTACATACTAAATAGCCTTAACTCAGCAGAGCTCCTGTGAGGCAGACATTGCTTGGTGATCTATCTAATGGGTAGAAAATCCCACTGAAAAAGAGTTCGTATCAAAGGTGCTGAAAGAAAATGTTCAAAATGTCAGCTTTAAAATGACCCCTGTTGTTATGTCTTTCCTAATCAGAGGATTAGAGTTGTAAGATAGGATGTTGCAAATGGATAAAGTCTTTCAGTGAATAAACTGGCTTCATATTCGCCAATGGAATCCTTCAGTAAATTTTGAAACAAATAAATTACATTTAAAGTGGTATAATTTAAAAGCTTTTCTTTCATCTAATTTTTGTTACTTATTATTTCTTCAAATGGCACCTGAGTTGGCTCAGTACAAAACAGAAATCTGATCTCATTTTATAGCTAGTATTCTTTGAACACTTTGCAGCACTTCATGTTTTCACTGTTTTTCTCTATGGAGATAAGTAAGCCACATGCTTCCAAAGAGGAACATGTTTTCTTCTGGACCCAGAGCATAAATTCCTGTTCAACCCTGCTTCAAATGAATATTTCATCATTTAGGACTGGATGATCAGAAAAATTTGAGTGCACTTGTAGCCACAATATTCTCTAGTATAACTGCATATAGAAACTGTATATAGAAAACTTTGCTATCCTGATGTGCTCTGTGAATTCAAGAAAGATTACTGCTTTTGATTTTTTACTTTTTTTCCTAGCAGCTGTATGACTGGATTACTCTGCTGTATTACATATGAACAAAACAGTCCGGTCCTAGTGAGATACTTTTGTCCACCTGCRTGTCTGACAGTGTACGTGTGAAGCCTTAATGTGAAATCAAGACCATGCTAAAATTTGTAGCAAAACCACTTCTAAGTCAGAATCTCCCTCCCTCTCTCTCTCTTTTTAATGTCTCCTGCTTGTGTGCTATGGGATGTCAACACACCAACAAAATGAGAAGACTCTTAAAGACAGGGAAGACACAGTTGATATATATACAAAAAATGACGTAGAAGGTTGAAACCAAAGACATTGTAAATTATTTTGGAAAAATCTACAATTCAAATGGATGATATCCTTATCTTTGTTTCTGCTGTGGCTGGGGTGTCTGTGGGAGCAGTATGTAACATTAAAAAGGGAATAAACAAACAGCAACAGAAAAGTAAATTTTAACACTTTAACTACATCCTTGCAAATGACTATAAAACACTCCAAAGTCTTTGAAGTGAAATTTGCATCTGTCCACAAAGATTAGAGTGTAAACACTTTATTAATCCATGGTTAAGTTTATGTTATTCAAAAGTTAAAAAGGACTTTTCACTTAAAACCTATTCAATGATCCTTTATGTTCATATTGCCAAGAACCACTCAAAAAGGCCTCTTTGCAAATAACTTATAGTTAACCACATCAGATTCAGCAGGATTAAGCTAAATTGTCTTTTGATATCTAACGTGTTATACTTCCAAAGCAATTCAGTGACAAACAGTTAAAGTGCAGGAAATTCACATGCATCCCCAGTGGCAACAGATCTTCAGAGCAGTGGGYATGGGAAATAAAGAATTCTTATTTGCGTTTCTTCCAATTTCTTGCCATGTTTCCTCATCCCGACCAGAACGGCATTACTAAAGATTCCACAGTGGCTAGTGAAAGGATGAATGGAATTTAGTTCTCTTTTGTGAGCTCTGTGAGGAAAGAGAAAGGACACAGTAAAGCTTTTATTGACCCAACTCCAAATCCAGTGTGTCTAACTAGAAAATTGTTCATTCAGATGGAAGCCAAAAAAGTGTCTATGCCTCAGTGTGGCTGAGACAGCAAAATCAATTCAGAAAACAACAGCTCTGTTTAGTAAGTATTCAAAGGAAGAAAATATACTTAAATCAATAAATAATATACAGAATAAGGCATTTATACTGCATAATAATTTATTAAAGTGTCAAGAAATACAAAATCCATCAGTCTTTTGCAAATGCTGATTTTTCATAGGCCAGAAGGCCTAAGTAATTTTTAAAATTTAAGCAAAGTAYTCTTAAGGGACAGAGAGATTTATGTTATTTTTCTGTGCCCTCCATGTAGAAATGATTTTGCCAGACTTCTGAATTGATTCTGCTTAAAGAACACTTATAACGTCATGAAATCTAGAAATGTTAAGATTTTTCATATAATCTTTCTAATCATGCCCCTGAGATTTTTGTTGCCTACAGACTTTGTTGCCTACAGCTCAAGAGCAAAGTATATCAATGGTGAGGATCAGCTGTATAATACATGGCTGCATAAATGACCTTTTTTAAAGTGAAGGCAGTGCATGAATATGCTTCCAGTCTGACATTTTCAAATAAAAGATCAGTATTCCTAAACATGGAGACTTATGTTGAAACAAACACACAATATTTAGTTAGCTTCTTTTACCTGTCACCACCCTCTAGTGGAAATAATTTATCTTTATTTAAACCTCTATGTGAAGATGAACTTGCAATCCATGTTCAGAAATCCTTGCATTTCTCATGTTCTTATTGAAGATTTTACATTTTATTAACATTTTGAAGACTGATCAATGCAATTTTGGCTTCTTGAGCCTTCAGGTAACATGAATATAGAGGACATAGGGGCTAAGTTTAATTTTAGGTTGGTTGAACCAACCTTGATTGACCCTTGATTGGTCTATCTCTGCCCCKCAGTTACAAAGAAAAATCAGGGTGGGTGAAGAGACACCTATTTTAAGTATGAGTTAAGTAGATTGGATCCAGGTGTTAGAAAGGATTAAACTCTCCCATTCTACACAGTTGGTATTATCCTAGTGCTGAGAATTATATTGTAGGTATTTTCAGTTTTTCTATGTTAATTAATAGCTAGTGTAATAGAGTAAGTACAATTAGTGTAATAGACTAAGAAACTAGCATTCTTAGCCATTATTTTGAGATGTAACTGTAAATACAGTTACCTTAGTGAGAAATGCTTTGGATGAGTGCTGGGTAAGGCATGAAGCTTGTGTTTGGAGGAAGGATGAAACAATCTTTGCCTAAAAAGCGAAAAGGAAGAACAATGAACTTCTTCCTTGGCATGAGAAATCCTCAGTTGTCTCCCTTTYAGCAGAGTCAAAATCCATGTCTTTTCACTTGCCTTTCATGTCTGTGCTTCTGCGTTCTTCTCCATCTATGGAAGTTGTTACATTAAGTATTCCCTGGTCTTCTTTCCATGCACTTAATTTGTGCCCTCATCTTCGTCTTTTCCCCCATCCTTTCTTACTTATTTTATGATCTTAAATTATGTCCAGCTTCTGCCTTGTTCTGCCTGCTTTGTGGAAGTGGTAGACTTTTGACTGAAATTAGATTACACAGCAAGTTATACCAAAAATAAGAGGAGGTGTGGACTATGTTGAAAACAAGGAAAATTCATGAAACAGATGGCAGTAGTTTAAAGAAACTGCTGAAAAACCTAGATATTATAGGATTTGCAGCAACTTGCAGAGAATTATCTTCCCTGGGATGGAATGGAACAAAATAAATTGAATTTTGTATCAAAATAGCAAATCCAGGTATATATTACTAAGTAGAGCATTCACTTTCACATATGACTCACCAAAAATAAATTCAATTCAATCTTTTGTGCAGTCTCTAATTCTTAATACCAAAATGTTGCAGAAAACATTCCAATGGCTTCAGTTCATCATAAAGAGCAAGACCTTAATCCATTAAACTGACTCTAAGTTGACTGACATAGATTTCTTGATGAATGATTATTGGGAGAAAATAAACAGATGGTAGGCATCTTTATATCACATCAGTTTTATATGGAAAGCATACACAGTTGAATCTAAATGTAATTCATTCATTAAGAAAAGTATAGTAAACATACTCCACTCTAATTCTCAGAGTTAGTGTCATCTGGGAGATGTTTTCAGAAAAAAAAGTTATGTTGGAGGATTAGAAATTAAGAGTTCATCTCCTTTTAAAACTCAGTTGAAAGATGGCTTCTCTATGTTCTATCCTTTATCTTAGTGAATGAAAAATATGCCTCATTTTGTGGAATATTTATTAACTTCAGCTTGAGATGAGCTGAATCTTGATTTTTAATTCCTGTTTTCCTGAAGAAGTCCTATGCATTCTATTTCATACAACCAAATTTTGTTTGCAGTGTTATGCTGTATTTACAGTTCCCTTTTTTTAAAAATCACTTACATATTTAGTTCTGCTCTATTCTTGTATCATTTTAAGTTTAGATTTTGATGTCATTTCTATTATGATGGTGTGCGAGGCCAGCTTTCCCTRCTTCATGCATTAAGACCACTAGGAGAAATAGATTTGTCACATATACTTCCCTGAGACTATACCATATGAGTATTGTAGAACAGGAAAGGATCACATGCACCAGAGACTCTTCTTCCCTGTTTTTGCATGCTACTGAATTATACAGTATTTATTATAAACTGATTAAACTTAAAAATAACTAATTGCTTTCCACTTCCACATCGCTGTGGTTAGAGGACTCTAAGAACACTGTTGATCTAATAGAAACCTTCTTTTAATTCCCCAAATATACTTAATACTGGCTGATTCATACCCGTTCTTTTCTTCTGCTATTATTAATTAAAGTAACCTTTTTCCCTCCTAGATGTTTATTCACTGATGTATTTATACACAGCAATCACATCTCCGCCCAGCTTTTGTTTAGCTAGACTAAATAAGCTTGCAGTCTCATCTCAGAAATAGGCTTTACTAATTACTCTATTTGCCTTTCTTTTCATCTATTCTGGTTTGAAATCAYCTTTCTTTAGATAGGTGATGAAACCTTTACACAGTGCAGTCCTTCTRGGTCCTTGGCATTAATACTTCCGTATCTTTACTGGAAATCTTTTATCAATACAGCCTACAACAGTAATACCCATACAYAAGCTTCAGTTACATGCTCATCTGAGATCTCTGGAGTTTCTAAATCAGCAACAATTGCTTCAATGGATCAGTCCATTCATTTCTGAAATACATCTGTCCCTGGGAGGAAGWCTGCCTTAAAATGAACAATAGCACTATAAAAGTGCTCATTCTTTGAATGAGAACCAACATTATCTAGTGAAACTCTTGTGAGTCTAGAAGGAAGCATAGAAATAGTAGTGAACAATGCTCTGATAGTTTCATTTTAATATCTTAAATCAAAATTTAGAAAATAAAATAAAATTATATAATGAATTGCTTAAAACATTTTAAAACAACTCTCCCCTCAAAAAAGAAAAACATTTAAAATTGGATATGAAATTATATGAAGGATCTGAGCTGTAGTAACACGCCTACATGCCAGCTGCCATTACAGATTTTAAAGAAAAACTGTCAGAATTTAACGACTGTTACACTAAAACTGAAAATTATCAGTAATCTGTGAAGAGAAGAGGAGAGGAGAGGAGAGGAGAGGAGAGGAGAAGCAGAAAGTAAATTGCATAGGTGGAACGAAGAGGTTAGTGCTGCATCAGATCAAAGACCCTCCTTCATCACTCACAGGTTTTTTTTCTTTTATTTGTTTTTACTAGTTCTGAAGGAAGAGAGAAAGAATATGAAAAATAGAACATGAATATGAAAACAAATCTATAAATTTGATTTTATCTTAGATTCTGACAATCAATTTTTAGGAACTTCCTGACTCTGAGGTTGTATCCAGACCACTGTGTATCAGTCATTACTGGGTCTATCTTCCATCCTGTGATAAAGAATCCCACAGGTTAACTATGGAAGATGTCTTCATATTTTATTCAATACTGATAATTCAATCCCTGTCTCCTGCACCTTTTATTTTTTTTTCCTGAACTGTGAGAAATKGTAAGTATTCTCTCATGCCCTCCTTTAATTTTTTGACAGTGTAAATCACTATTTACATAAGTCATTTCTTTTCCAGTAATCTCTTCTTCAGCCTGAGGAGTCATATGCTACTAAGTGTCTCAGCTGAGTGTTGCTCAGTGCCTCAGCTCATGATCATCCTTTTGCCTTTCTTTACATCTGTTCTAAGATTAAGTGACCAAAACTTAAGTCAGTATTTGGTAACTAAATGTACCTTATAGAGGCATAAAGCTGGCTTGCGCTTGCTCTCAGTTTCTTTCCTGGTACTTCTCTGCTCTCCTTGCTTGATCCTGGGTGATGAGCTGATGCATGTGAAAAGCTGTTTGCTGTGGCTCCAGCGATCTTCTCAAGCAGTAATGGCTAATTCAGAGTAAATTAATGTCTCTATATATCATTTTCCCCAAGTAAATTCAATACTAATTTCAGCTGCCATTCTACTACTCTCTAACATGAGATTATTTGTATAGCTCTTTCAGACAGCTTTGGTTTTAACTGTTCTAGTCATCCTAGATAATCATGTGCAAACTTGTTACCTCTTCATGTTCTCCTCTAAAACATTTATGAATATCCACTGAAGGTACCCAGTGAATATACTTAGGGGAATCTATGGGTAATACTTAGTGAAAGCTGACAATTTCTACCTATTGTTTCTTATTTTTGGACCATAACACATACAATGATCATGTAAAAGTGTTTACAAGAGCTTGTTTCTTTGAGAACTGTTTAGTAAGGAAATCTAGAATAAGCTTGTTGTACACTGAAGTTTATTAATTGCACTGAAATATCTTAGAGGCAAATCAGACATCTGAGTGGAGGAGCTGTGGATCCACAGCATAATCTCTTCCAGTCCAATTCAATGAGACAAAGTTGCAGACTTAATATAAAAAGGTATACTTTATATGTGGATTAATTTAAAGTATGAATTTTAATTGCAGGTCTCTTAAAAGTTACAATACAAACATTAAAACCTAAGCAAGCTTTAAAAACTTGACAAAATTCTACAAACTGACAAAAGACTRTAGCACATGAACATTTTAAACTGACACAAATCCTCTCAAATAGCTTCTAAAACAAATTATTCTTAAAGTTACCTGAACTCTATACTTCCAGTTTACTTTTACTAAGTTTAAAATTAAGTTCTAACATCTATGCTTTAGATTAGGTCTTATTAAGTTAAGGCTGGAAAGTTCTAATAGTCACTTGATTAAAATAGCAAAACAGAGTTTTAGCCAAGTCCTTAGCTGCCTCTATCTAACTATCTAAAAATTTAATCTCTGATCTCAACTACAATTGTTCTTAGAGTTACAGTAATGTATACACACACTCTTTATTAATCAAAATAAAAGTTGAATAATAAGGATAAAACAAGCTGAGTAAATAGGCATACTTACTTTTTTTTCCAAGAGCCATGAAGTTTCCTTCACCTTTAGGGCTATTTGGTTTAGAGATGTTCTCACTTTGCCACCATGAAAAAGAGAGTCCTGAGAGATAATATAGACACTTGGTTTATTTAATTCTTCATCCTAACTGCTATAGTASCAAAATCAGGGTATTTTGGAGGTATTTTGATACAAAAAAGAAGACAAAGGCCATGGATTAAGAAACCTCATGAAAGGATAAATAGCTAAGAAATGGAAGGATGTCTAAAACCTGAGGAGGCAGAAAGTAATTAGAATCACAGAATCACAGAATGGGTAAGGTTGGAAGGGACCTCTGGAAGTCATCTACTCCAACCTCCCTGCTTAGCAGGGTCACCTAGARCATCTTAGACAGGGTTGYATCCAGGCRGGCGTCGAATACCTCCAGAGAAGGAGACTCCAYAGCCTCTCTGGGCAACCTGTGCCAGGGCTCTGTCACTCTCGCAGGGAAGAAATTCCCCCTCACGGTCAGGCAGAACTTCCTGTGCTTCAGTTTTTGCCCATTGCCTCTTGTCCTGGAATTACTAATGGTGGCATGGTATGAATTAGTAATTGTGATGTGGTGCAAGACTAGTGTACTTCAGAAGTTAATATCACTGTTCATAACTCATATATATGAACTGGAGGGGAGCACTGAYGTATTACCTCTATGTTTTTAAGAATTAAAATTGGAAATAGACCAGATCCAAAAAGTATAGCTCTAGTTTCAAAGGATTTAGATTGTGTAGTGACTCCACTAGAAATGACAAGCAGAAAAATTCTGCATTCATAAGATAATATTTCTAAAAAGTCTCAAGTGCTCTTCTCAATACAAAAACAGCTGAAAATAAGTACATACAGGAGAATATGAAAATGGTAATATAAGATAGAATCCATTTACCCTTCTGTTATATTTTCATTGTRCCATTTCAATTGCTACTGTTTCCCTACTTTAAGCTGCCAAATCATCCAGTGGCTTAATGGGGCTGCCAAGGATGGAAAGACTGCAAATCATCATCTATTTTTAAACCTACCTCCATTATCTCTGTAGCTCATTTACTCTTCTTTGACTGTATTTCAGTTATGTAAAAAATGCATGTGATTCTAGTCTTGTGCTGAAATCAACAACTTATGTGGCCAGAAGGAAGAATGTAATAGATTTCGCTATAATACTTTCTTAAATATAAGCAATTCTGGAAAGAATTACTGGTAAGCAGGTCAAATAGGATGGAGTAGTTGAATAAAACTGTCCTGGAAAAGAGATTGAATAGGTCCGATCAGGTCTTAGACCAGTTATTCCACTGTTAAAGAGGTGTCTCTGTATGCATTAAAAAACAAGCCGAAATAAACAAAAACAGAAGAATCTATAGAAAAAGCTGTGTTTACAACATAAAATGGGTACCTTATTTCACAATTCTGTCTGAAATGATTTTATTTCCTGAGTCCTGTTTCTTTGCTCCCAATATGATTCAACCTTTTATCCTGTTCAATAGCTTCTTCACAACTGATAAATCTCACCAATCCTGTGTCATCACTATTCTATCATTCAGTCTTTTTTTCATAATAGTATATGAGATAATGTCCAAGCCTCCAATCTCCACTTAGCGCAAAGAGTTTGTGAATGTCTCATAATCTACGCGATAAGAGGAAGCCTGTTTTTCTTCTGCCTCTCCTATGGTCATTAATATCTCCTTCCTCTCCATCTTGTCTCTCTCTCCTTCCTCTTTGCTCTAAGCTCCTTCATACACTGCCTATCATGWTCTCACAGGGATGAAGGCCAAAAAAAAGAATAAACCTCTCTCACAAAACTTGRCTTATTTCATTGCATGAAGTGTTTGTGGTGGTCATATCTGGTATCACAGCTGCTGTCATAGCAAAGTTCCCTAGGCATTTCTAAACTTACCAAACTGGCTACAGGTATAAATACATGATCACACTTTAGGTTTTACTATTCTGTCCAGTTTTGTCAAAAATCCTATTTGCTCATGGCCACCACTAGTAGCAAAACATGGCTGATGAAATGAAATGCTGTAATGAATGAAATGAGCTCTCTTCTCAGTTCTTCCTCCATCTTCACACTGCAGTGACTGAAGTCTGTGGGTTAGTACACAGGATGTCCTTCTTATATTCTTGCAAGCTATGACACTATAATTTCTACTGTCTGACATGTTCCATCTTTAATTTTCCTGATATACAATGATATTTTGACTTTCCCATGTACCAACGGTACAGAGATGAAGGAGAGCATTAGAAGCCAAAGAATGTTTTTCAAAGACACAAGTACTACATTCTGCAGATGTGGTGTAGCACAATCCCTAGACTGTCATGGCTTATTCTATGGCAATGCACATTTGACTTCTATTGCATCCCTGTAACCTTCTGAATGTACGCTACCGACYACACCTAATCTAACCATTACTTGAATATATTTTCAGATGCTTTTCTGCTTGTCCTTGTCAACACTTCACAAGCAATGGTCTAACTAGCTCATTTGTTTTGCCTTTTCTCTCAGCCTTCTGTCAGTGCTCTTCTTTTCTCCCAAGCCATGTGACTGAATTAGTGTAAAGCACTTTGTGTGTGTACCAAAGAGCAACTATAAAAATGAATCATACTGTATTTTTGAAAGGAGACCAAGATGKAATCTTATTACTTAGAATTATTCAAGCACTAATTTTTTTTCCACTAATAACAATGTACTTCATCTTACATAAGCAAGAACAACCTTTTTTTAATCAGCTTCATGGAAATTCATCTTTAAGATGTATTAACTGTGCTAGAGCATAATGTCATTCATGCTCATGGTATTAAATAAAGAATTGAGATTGTGGGACACTAACTTCCATTTTTTTTTCACCTGTGAGAAATGTCAACATTTTCAGTGAACTTTTTAAGGGGCTTTTTAAAATCTCTGGTAAGGGAAATAAACAAAATCTTTGTCAATTCATAGCATAATAATATGAGCTTCAGCTTAACTGAATGACTATTTTGGAATGCATGAATTCAGCTGAATGCTATCTTTACACAGAGTTTGGTGTAATTATTTAATTAATGGAAATGAAGTATTGCAGCACTGAAGGGTTTGAATAAGTGTTGAAGGACACTGTGGATAAGACCCATGGCTTGGCTGCAGCTCAGGGTAATTCACATATTCGAATAATGAAATGGTGAATTTTCATTGCTTGTCTCTCTGTTCCTTCTTTCAGCTTTGCATCATGATGGAACCAAAGAAATCTGTCTTCTGCCAGACAGCAAGAACTAGGTTGCTGGGGCAACATGCTGACTGCAAAAAGACTTTAAAATAAAGGTGGCTCATTTCCAAGTCACTATTTTTTGGTTTTTGTACCCCCCCTCCCCCGTCTTAATCAAAAAGACACACATTAGTAAGAAAGCCTTGCTGGAGGTTTTAGAATCAATAAACCTATTGTTTGTAGAAGGATTATGAATCMGAAATGAATGTTAAGCAGGTGAAAAATGCACACTAGTATTTCTCAACTTAAAAAATATGAAAACCCATAGTAGAAGTACATAAAAGTTTTAGGAATGTTTTAAAGAACCTCTTTAGAAAGTATCTGCTTAACTAAGAATTGGTTGCTAGGATTTACAGAGATTGTCACAAAGTTGTTCCAAAATCTGTTTCACTGAAATGCTAACTGGAYGAAAAACATGTTCTAAAAGTTAAAAGAGTTGCAAAGTATTCAGCTGCACACTTTCCATTGAATCAACTGGAATATGTGTAACCAAATTTAAGTTCAGTCCATTGGAAATGCTAGTTGTTCATCAAGAACATAATAATATTTCAAATACAAAGACAGAAAAAATTTGCCTTTTTAAGTAACTAAGATGTGACTCAGCAAAAAAAAGCACTATTAAAAATAATTGCTCAGAATATATCATCTTTTTTGCATAAGAACTACAATGTCTATTAACAACAATGATGACTTAAAGAGTGCTTGCCAGAAATAAACCCCACTGTGCTGAGGAGCTGAACAGTTTTCAGTTTTTCATATTAAACTGAATCTACAGTAGATACCAGGAAGCTATTTCAGAGATAGATTTTTATTGAATTACCACATAATACAATCCGACTGATTTTACTTGGTCTGATAATGAGCCAAAGGCTTAATTGCAGGATGTAGCCTATCTAATTTAGGTATCTTTTTATTCAGTGTTGGAAAACAAAAGGAAATGTTAGGAGAACACATCCACTTGGAGGCAGTTCACTAAATGTTCACTTAAAAACAGCTACTATGTGGAAAAGAGCATGTGGTGCCTGCCTTTTTACATATAATGTAGAGGTTAGAGCCTGAAATGATGTAATCTAGTCCATGTTCAGATTAAAGTGAATTAAACTCTCAATATAGAGTGAGGCAGAGATCCTGACTTTGTTCTCATATATACCCCAGTAGAAAGAATGGCCAAGAACAGCCAGAGAAGAAATAAAGGACTCCTCTGGCACAAACTCAGTATTCTTCCTTTCTGGAGCCAGGGCTCACCTGACCTGCATACAGGGATAGCCACACCACTGCATTATGTAAAGTAGAACAATCTGGATCAAACAGAAGGGATTATTTGTATAATAAAATAGAATATGTTGATTATAAAATTCCATCAGATTCTATGATTTTGTCACTCGCACACATCCCAAGGCCCACTTTTACTAGGTGCTATGCAGCTTTGAGAACSTGATGCCATTGGGAATTGAAGAAGGGAATAGACCAGCCTCAACACACTGGGATCTCTAATTCTGATGCAAGGAGTGCAAGGCGTTAAGACTGCAGAGGTAGATGACATGGATTTGACAACAACTGGGCACATAACATAGGAGTTCAGATGCAATGCACATTGGACTCTTGTCTGTGTGCTGTGGGGCTCTGTCCACATTGAATTATCTTATGGAAACTCTTTCTTTATGATGGCTCAGCAAATTTCATCAGGCAAGTAGCCCCCTTTGTAGTCCCAAATCCCAGTGGAAGGGATTCATTCTTTAGATGGCCTAGGAACTAAAATCTGATAGCTTGTTTCTTGAGTGGTTTGGTCCAGTGGTTTCATTGTATGAGATATGAAAGTGCTTACTGATTCATTTCTAAAACTGAGTAATTCAAATAAATATCCATTTTGTTAATACTGCTTGAACTTGACTATGAGAATGATTTTGAGAAGTTCAGCAGTTCAGACTGGTATAGATATGACAATCAGAAAAATGGAATTTCCAGTGCTCAGAGATCTAACCAGGTATCTTATGAGTACTGGGACACTGAATGCTAGACTTAAGAAAATGGAAAAGCATTTACATGTCTGATGCCATATCCACACCACAGGATGTAGCACAGTTTTGCAAATCTCAAATTAATACTGACTCAGGCAGATAATAATGCATCAATACAGCCGTGATGCTTTCAATCACCAAGCATCAAGCATCAAGCTCATGTAGAGCCAGAAGAGTTGCCTCTGCAGTGTGCCTTTTCCTATTTTCCACTTCTCCTACTAGTCTATGTGGAGCCAAGGTTGGTATCTCTGCAAGTATAGTACAGACATGATCTAAATCTGCAGAACATGAGGAAATACTTAAGAAGCACATCAGATGTCCCAKTTCACTTGCCCATACTTTAAACATAAAGGTATTTTTCCTGCTAACTTGATTATAACAATGAATATGTTTTGCATCATGATCTTACTGTCCTAGTATCTTTTCCATAAGACCATGCTGTCTTAAAATTAGCCACATTGTTGATGTTAATTACTTTAAAGTAGAACACAACAAGTAGTACCGATCAAGAAGAAAAACTTTTCTCAAAGAAATTATTTTTGTGGGGATTTACTTGTATCATTACATTTTCATTTTGGGGTGAAGACAGAAACATATTTTTTTTCTAAGTTAATACCTACTTAATTCATTGTTATCAGTCTTTCTAGAAAGAACGGCTGTTGTGCAGTATGTAGGTAAGAATTGCAGTACAGTGTGTGAAGAACTTGAGAACTATTGCTTGGAACATAATATGCAAGAGGGTGGGATCCTTAGGGATGCTATGAGACTAGGCTGCTGTATGGCTTTCTACATGGCTACRGAAGGGGGAAGACTGAAACTATGGAAAGAAAGCACTTGTCTGATTTTGGAGCAACTGCCTTTTAGTGTAGGACCTGCTTTGCATGAGAAGAGAAAAATAATTCTCATATTATCCAGACGGATTCTCGGTCAAGCTGCCGTGAAATTGGTGGATGAGGTAAGTGCTGCTGGGTGTACAGGTATATGGTGAAGGGGCTAGAGTCCTTCAACACTATTGTTTTATAAGTTAGTCACAGTATGAAACAGAAACTCTAATCCTGTTCAGAAAATCCATCAAGCTATGGAAGAAACACTTTTGGGGGGGATAAATTGACAATACTGAGAAATATTACACAGGCAAAGAGAACTTTCAGATGATTCTCCCTCAAGATATTATACAAGAGTGAAATCCTTGCAGGAGGACTGCATTCAACAAAGCATGCAGGTGGAAGTAGTCATCTTAGGCATTGCAGTAAAATTGCACTACTGAGGAGTATCTCAGTAGCATTTATTTCTCAGCTGAAAAYCCCTGCTTGAAACTGCTTCAGAATCAGGAAAGAATTACTAGCACTAAAATCCTCTTAAGTATGTTTAATTACTAGCTCAGGTAGGATTTCCTGCTTTGCAGAGCTGGGTGCGCACTCCAGCCAAGCCCCGATTCCACTCCTGTCTCTCTCCTCTGTGTCATGAAAAAAGGGCCAGGGATCTGGTGGAAGCTGTGCCTTAGTGTGCTTTCCTAGTCTGCSAAAAGAGGACCAAAACCAGGCAGGAAACAAAATAGATACAAGAGTAGATAYATTTAAAGAAATCGGTTTGCTAAGCAGGCCTAACCATAAGCATAATAAGTTAGGTATATAGCAAAGCTTTGTGGTTGCGTGATCAGTGAGATCTTAAGTGACTGCATGTGAAAGTAGGAGTTTCCCTTCCCTCAACAAGTCCTTGTTCCACTGCTTATCTAGCCTCATGGCAGCCCTGAAATCTGTGCTGTTCGAGGCACAACTAGTGTTTTCATTACTGCCCTCTGATTCTCTTCCTCCGTGGGCCTTCTTTACATTAGTACAACCTCTTTCCTCATCTCCCCTCCTCTCAGGCAGATGAAACCGTCATGCTTTTCCTGCGCAGAGCAATTTTGCTCCAGTACTTTCTTATGAGAGAGTAGTACTGCTGGCAAGGGATGAGGAAAAGGACTGTGGCCTGCAGCAAGGAAGGTTAACACTACTACCCAAGACAGAAGAGTGGTGAATGGGCTGGGTGGGAGAAGAGGACAGTGGTGAAGATACTGCAGCAAGGTCTTTACTGCTAAACAGCAGAGGGCTGGGTSTGATCCTCAGCTTACACTCTGGGACCTTTGGCCCTCAAGCACACACTGATCTCGTATATGCAATGTTGTACTTTCCCCTGAGATACCTCTRGACTTCATGCTTACTGGACATGTGCCCTTTAACCTTGTCCGTATCGCATGTCCCTTGCCTGAAGGGTTTTTCTTGGTGGGAGCTGTCTGGAAGAGTCTGAGGCAGAGATAGGGGAGAGAGCAGACAGGTCAGCAGTGYGAACGGTCAGAGATCTTGTTCCCGGGCAAAGCAATTCTCCCTGTATTTTAGTAGAGCAGATATTGTTTTCAGCAACCAGACGCATGGAGCAGGAACTCTTTGGCCTATGTAAGTCAGTGCAAGGTGAAAGACTGGACTGGTACTGTAAGAGCTGCTGTGGCACTACAGAATGAATGCCTGCACAGTAATGTCTCATATAATATAGACCTTATGGTACTACTTTGATATAACTGTGGTGCTGATACTATAAGACTGGGAGAAAGGGATCAGTTTCTCATAGCAACGTGAGAAATTCAAGTACAAATCTCAGCAGAGCATGTGTACCCCAAAACAATGTTGCTGGATTGAGCAAGAACTGGCAACAGTCTCACAATTCAATCCAACTCCGTTCAATTCAGTTCAGTTCAGTTCAGTTCAGTTCTTCAGTATTTTGTTTTTTGTATGTTAAACAACTATTTCTTAAACTAAAATGAAAAAGAATATATTTATTCATGGTCATATGTCAGATATGTTTGCCTCACTTTTTTTTTTCCTATTATGTCCTTGAACCATAATTTAATTTAGGCAAAGTATTGCTCTCTAACTTTTTGTCCCCATGACATTTATTTTAGTTAATATCTCAGGAAGTGCTTTTTGAATGACTCCAAGATTTATTTTTTGTTCCTTTTGGAGCTATAGACAAAATTGCTAATTTGGTAGTTTAAAACACTTGGGCACAACTAATTGTTCTTTTTTTTCTTTTTTTTTCCCAGCAGATTCAAATCTATACTAAATAAACAAGGATGAGAGAGAAACAAAATCACATTTATCACAGATGAATATACTGAATTTTAGATAGCTCTTCAGTTTCCATAGTTATTCTAAGACCTGGTTGCAGTAGGTACCTAAAGAATTATTTCTATATCGTATCATGAGTCCTATCTTCTAGGTAAAACTCTCAGTCAGTTGTTCTCAGCATCACAAGAGCAGTGTTGATGTACATTTTAGTTTTTCATCAGTGAAAAGATGCTTATTTGTTTCTACCCTTTAGAACATGTTATCACACTGCTATCACAGCACCAGCACTGGATATAGGTAACAGCAAGATTTGGGAGCAATTAAAATTCCAAGTTATACTGTTACATAGTGCCAGGAACAAAACCCAGTAACATAATGCACCCACAATGTGCCATTGCAACTGAAAACCAGAAAGCATCAAAAACTCTATTCTGCTTGTTGTAGTTCCAGGATACAGTTCTTACAACATTATCTGCACAGTAGTATCACTCTGACTGTTACACTGAAGAATAGTTTCCCCTAGGCTAGACTAGAGAATATGCATCTGAAGACATGAGAATGCTATAGATGTCATGTTAGTGAACTATGAAAAGGAAGAAATTTTCACACAGTTTTACAGGAAGAAAAACTGCAAAAGTGATATAGTATTGAGTGACTGGGAAGAGTTGGTAGAAGTACTCATATATTACAGAAGAACAGCATCAGTGATGCTTAGTATTCTCAGAGCTAAATAGTGTCAGCACTATGAGATTTTAAGATATAGCTCATTAATCAGAGGAAAGATGCAGTTTTCTTTCATTGCCATAGACTAATGGATGTATGATGTAYATATAATCTGAATAGATTTTTTATTCAGTTATGTGTTTGATTCCACTTTTAAACATTCTATGAGCAATCTGCAATTTGTTATTACTTCTTATTATTACTTATATCTATGTTTACTAAAAAGACTCTTACATTCAGCACACAAAATAGGAAACATACAGATCAAAAAGCCTAGTTGTTGTAGGTTTCTCTGACGAAGCTCTGAAAGAATGCTCTACACTGAATGCAGTTCAAAAATTAAGTAGGGTAAATTACACTGGAGTAGCATTTGTCTTTTTCTTCATTTACTCTTTCTGGAGTTAATCTGAATCTGGTAGGATTCATCTGGTAAAATGAAGATGTCTTAGTACTTTAGAGATCAATTCTTCTCACTCTAATGCAGAGAGCTGAAGTACATCAACATAATCATGCTCTAAAAGTGCTTATTTCATCCATTGCCTGTAAAGTTTTTCATACTGGATGACTAATTCAGATGTAAACATCTATATTTTAAATGTTTAAAATTAGTGAGTTAAATCTATTACTCCTTCCCTCCTCACTKATATCAATTGAAAGTGTAAAGTTGGATGGGAACAATATAAGCTTTAAAGCTCCATTCTGAATTATGTTTTCTCTTTTTCAGTTTTACTCTCACTTGGACAGGAATTCCCTTATATTTATCACAGAAGAACCAGAGCAAAAAGATCTAATTGATAATTAACAAAGCTAAAGGGAGGACTTCAAGATTAATATCACAAAAAAGGAAAAGCAGAAAGGGAAAAGGAAGAAAAGCAGGTAAGGGAGAGGAGAAGGAAAGAAGGAAGGAAGAAAAAAGTAAAAGAAAGAAAATAGCAAAACAGAGAAAGAAAAGATTTTTAGGAATAATTTCCCATATTTTTCAGCAGTCTTAAATACTTCTGTTCATTATGTATATCCCTTATTTGAATAGAATCAAATATATTCTATATAAAAGAGAGATTTTTTTCTTGAATGTTGATGTCTGCAGTTGTGTACCAATCTGATGTGTTGCTGCTTTCAGAAGAATGAGAAGCAGAATGTAAAATAAGTGATTCTTTCATATCCACAAACATCAGTGTACTGCAAAGTTGACATACAGCCACTACTTTTAAGGGCAACAGTGTAATTCCAATGTACACAAAGGAATTTTAGTTGTATAACTATAAGGAACAAAATTCTTTCTTTAAAATATATCGGTTTACTTGTCATCAACCTAGATTTCCGCTTTTTGTTTCCTTTATCAGATGGGTGAACTTAATACATCTCAGCATGGCAAAGCATGTACTCAAGTATTCTGTTTTGTATTTTAGGGATTGGGCCCATACCCTCAATCACTACACAATGAAAGGATTATACATTAAAAAGAACTGTACGCAATCAAGAAGAAATTTTAATTAATCATAAATAGAACTGGTTTTGTGGAAATAATTTGACCTGACAGTTCAAGGTTTGATCAGCACATCACAGAGATTAAGAATACTTTTGACTTGAACAGACAGAATCCCAGAGAGTCACTGCAGTCTGAAATACTTTAGAAAAGCTAATGTGTACAGATCACGTAATGTCATTGTTTCTCTTAATGCTTCCATTCCATTAGGAACCAATGCGGGACTCTTTTAACTTCCGAGAAACCTTCCAATATCACGCTGTCCTGGTCAACACTGAAGCAACAGAGATTACAAGACATCAAACTACAATCTTTTATCCCATGTTCTGTGTGTATAAAACAAGGAGTCAGCTTCCCTTTGAAGTACTAATTGACTGTCTGTATCAATCAGCACCTAATCCCTTTCCTGCATGCATTTAGGTCTCCACAGTAACTGAGCTGCCCTTCTTTGGGGTCTAGGTTGTGAAGCACTTACAGTAAATGTGTAGTACGTAAAGGGACTAATTGATCTCAGTCTTAGAAAACCCATCTAAAAGCAACCAGACCTCCTAATTCATGCTTTAGTCTAACAGCAAGCAGATGAACATGAGCTGAGTGAAAAGAACTCAGAGAGTACATTAAAAAGTTAGCAATGAAAAAGAGGCATCTGATTTTATTTATTACTTTATTTTTTTACATAGATTATCCAGGAACAGGGGGTACCACAGATTTACTGATTGTTCTGGGTCCTCATGTTTGAGGTTGCAGAGGTAATCACAAAGAATTTCCTTGATGTTGTCAGGCACAGCTCTAATCACTATCTTGCTCATTACAAGTATTGTTAGTACAAGACCTTAAAGATGCATTTTACTCATTGCTGGGAGCACAAGCCACACACAAGTGATCYTTTAGAGCTGATAGCCTCAGAGTCTAGCCAGGAGACTAAAGTGAGTTGCACTTATTTGATTGTAATCTCTGCTCCTCCCATGAAATTGAGATCAAGAAGGAGCCTATTTGGAATGTGCGTTAGTTATAGGTAAAGGGGGAATGAAAGGGACATAGTAAAGGGGACTTGAAGGACATTTTCCAGTAAGTACTGCTCTGGGAAGTATAAGAGAAAACAATGTCATAGACCAGAGTAAATAGCCAAAAATATAGGTGCTCAGATGCACAATTAAAAAAAAAAAAAAAAACCACAGTCTGATGAGCAGTAAAAGTTTAGACTTAATGAACACAGACTTTTCAGGGAATATTTCTCTTTCCTTCCTGGCACATAGCATTTATGCCCATATATTTACTCCTTAACTTAAAATATTATTTCACACACTAGTGTAGTGTGTAATGTGTAGTATTAACATTACGGACCCAAGGATTAAAGGTAGGGAGGTTTTATATTCAGGCAAGATTCATTACTACAGCGTAAGAGGAATCATGCCTGTGCTATTATCACTGGAAACTCACAGTATGGATATAAGATAGAATATTTTAAATATAGACTGGAAAGGTCTGAAGAATTCTTACCTTTGCTAGACCTCAGTTTTATAGAGAAGTAGATGACACACTTGGCTGAAAATGTTTCCTGTCAGGTATAGGCACAAAATGTATTGACTGAGAACTGAGAACTTCTAAAATAACTAGCAATTCTGTGTGCCTTTCTTTTAGGGTATCTGGCTTGCCATACCATAGCAGAGAATTAGTTATTAAGAAACATAATTTTTTGGAAAATCATTCTACCAGTCCCTTTTGAAAATCTTTGCCAGTTTTTGTCAGACACTTACACACAGTCCAATTAAACTTTTGTGAGTTTGATCTTGGATTAGCTTKTTATTAGGCAATTATTTTGAAGTGCCTTGGTATGGTTTCTGAGGTCACCTTATTTTTGTTTTTATTTAAAGACAAAATAGGAGAGTGTAAGAACTAGGTTGGTCTCCTGGGTGGTCACTTAAAACATGTTTCTACATATGACCAGGACAGCCATAAAGATGCACCATGTAGCTATGTAGTGAGGGGATCAAGAGTGGATGGTAGAAAAATAAACAAATCAAGCAAACAACATAATCCCACTTGTGCTACAGCTGCCTACCCCTTAGTAACATTTTTTTTCTATTCCTCTATTGCTCCCTGAGCAGTAACTACCCAATAATACTCCCCTTTCAGAAAATGTCTCCATCTTTAGAAAAGATGAAGTCTAAAGCAAAATAACCATGTCATGCCGACATCAGGGGATCCTGATCCTGTGCTATGGCTTTCCTCAGATTTGTTCATTTGGGTGGAGAAGTTGTAGTGAGTCCTCTTGAGTAGAACTGGGTTTGTCTAGGGAAGAAAACCCCGGCCCCAACCCATATGGGGCCCTAACCTTTCTCTATAAGAAGGATGGCTAAAAGGAATCAAAGCSCTGATGCTAGTCACTGTAATATCACAGGGTTTGAGTTTTTTAACTGGTCATTCAGAGTTCTTGCTTTGCTAGGGAGATGAAGTAGACTGATGTTCATGGAAGTGTAGGAAATGGGAAAGAATGAGCAAAGTTGTGTTCAGTCAATCGAATTTTCTAATTCCTCCTCCTTCTGTTGCCCATGTAGGAATGGCATTTGGTGATTCCTTACCTTTAGTAATATTTGCTTGAGTCTTTCAGCAYCCTTAGTTGATTGCTTTTTCCTAAGGGATGGGAAGTGAAAAAGGGCTTCACTTTTAGCTCAAATTCAGACATCTGAGTCTGATGTTTAGATTTTTCTGGTGTGAACTGAATACATACCTGCCTACATATTCTCTAGGACAACCCAAACATTTTCACAAAATCATAATCCATGACAAATATTTTTATCAAGATGAATTTAACTATAAATTTTTAAAAGGAGAGAGATTCTGATAAAAATAATAGAAAGTACATGATYATACCCTGATTCACAAGAGAAACTACTAAAATTACACTATGGATAAAAGGATAGAATGGGTACATAAGACGGAACAATTCACAATTTGGATTAGAACAGGCCTAAGGACAGTCTGAAGACTGTCGGACTTTATCCAATGAGATTCTTGTAACGTGGAGGGGATGGACAAATATAAATGACCTTGAGCTAAAATGGCTAAAGAGTAAACTGAAAAATTGGGACCTTAGTCTATTTCCCGAGGAATTTATTTTGTATCTATAATCTAAAATGGAAAATCCTAGCTTTTTAAAGTCAGAAGTGTTTCATCCACAAATCCATGGGTCCTGATGGGATGCACCCATCAGTACTGAGGGAGCTGGTGGRTATTGTTGCTCTCCATCATCTTTGAAAGGTCRTGGAGAACTGGAGAGGTGCCTGAGGACTGGAAGCAAGCCAATGTCACTCCAGTCTTCAAGAAGGGCMAGAAGGAGGACCCAGAAAATTACAGGCCAGTCAACCTCATCTCCATCCCTGGAAAGTGCCCATGGAACAGCTTGTTCTGGACGTCATCTCCAGCATATGGAGGTGATCAGGAGTAGTCAGCATAGATTCACCAAGGGGAAATCATGCTTAACCAGTCTGATAGCCTTCTATGATGAGATGGCTGGGCAGATGAGGGGAGAGCAGTGGTCATTGTGTACCTTGACTTCAGCAAGGCTTTTGACGCTGTCTCCCATAACATCTTTCTACATAAGCTCAGCAAGCRTGGGTTAGATGAGTGGGCAGTGAGGTGKACTGAGAACTGTCTGAAAGGCAGAGCTCAGAGGTTTGTCATCAGTGGCGTAAAGTCTAGTTGGAGGCCTGTAGCTAGCAGTATTCCCCAGTGCTCAGTACTGGGTTCCATCCTGTCCAACTTCTTCATCAATGACCTAGATGGAGGAACAGAGTGCAAGTTTGCTGATGATACCAAGCTGGGAGGAGTGGCTATGCACTCGAGAGCTGTGCTGCCATTCAGAGAGATCTGGACAGGCTGGAAAGTTGGGTGGAGAGGAACCTCCTGAGGTTCAACAAGGGCAAGTGCAGGGTCCTGCACCTAGGGAAAAATAACCCCTGTGCACCAGTACAAGCTGTGGGCTGACCTTCTGGAGAGCAGCTCTGCAGAGAAGGACCTGGGARTGCTGGTGGATGACAAGTTGACCATRAGCCAATGTGCCCTTGTGGTCAAGAAGGCCAACGGTCTCCTGGGGTGCATTAGGAAGTGTTGCCAGCAGGTGGAGGGAGGTGATCCTGCCCCTCTCCTCAGCCC